>NW_017306303.1:2214920-2215289 GCF_000935625.1 Nanorana parkeri
TGAGCGCGCTGGAAAACCGTACGATTTTCGGCGGGTTGGTGGCATGCTCAGAAGACGAATGCGGCAAGCGCACACTGCCCGCTCAGCACTGCAATCATCGGAAGCCCTCCCCTCAGCATGGAGGGCTTGCGATGATTGCAAGTACGTTCTGTCTGCCCAAGATGGGCAGATCATACGAAATTTGAATCACCTTACAACCATCGCACAACAAAAGTCGCACAACAGTGGTTGTAAGGTGTATGGGCAGCTTGACACTGGCGACAGCACAGGCTTTTAAACACACTCCGGGCTGTTATAGTGTTTAGCCCACACAAGCTTTGTGTTGGAAGTGATTTGGACTGTATAATTATACAAACACATTTCACAGGC
>NW_017306303.1:2215525-2221263 GCF_000935625.1 Nanorana parkeri
CCCCCCACCCCCCCTCTATCACGTATCCCGGGCTTCTATGCCCTTCATGTAGGCCCGGAACAGCCATGGTGGGTGCTGGTTGTTAGATGGGAGGGAGACTAGCAAACACGGATCACCTCTCCTGTGAATGAACCCCCGAAGAGACAATGAATTCATCACTTCCAGGTTCAGAGCTGTTATTTCCCAGCCACCAAGGCACGCCCCCTTACCTCGAATAAAATAAATAGTTTATATAAATCTAAACTAATCTGTATAAAAAGGAGGCATTTTAACATGTTCCTAACTGCTCTGCAGGTCAAATCAGCTGCTAAAGGAAGTTTTTGGTAGCAGTTACTGGCAAAGTAGTTACTAATTACTAAATATACACATTCAGATTGTTGTTCCATCAGTAACTTTGTTTGACTAAATAATCTTTTCAATAAAGATACAGCAATAGAAAATGATTATGTTGTTTATTATAAAAAAGGCTGGCAAACGTATGATAGATAGATTTAGAACTAGTAGCAATGTGAAAAAGCAGTTTAAGTATACATCCATTTTCTGTCAAGGTAAGAAGCTGAGAACAAACCAGAACTGGTATAGAATTTGTACTTCTTCTATGCAGCCAGACATATTAAGATAATTATGTATTTCCACTGAGATGTACAACACAGTCTGTATCCCCAGTGGATAGCAGAGAACAACAGTAAGAAAGTGAGCAAGGTTGGCCAACTGTATACCTCCCCGAGGATAGCCATGATAATGTGAAAGCATAAGTGACTTGCAGTCTGGGACAGGTCCAATCTGCCCTAGGCAACATATGGTAGCTCCTATCACAGCAGCAGGGCGTTCATTCTAGTGAATAAATACACTTCATCCCCTATGTATCACGAAGCAGAAGACATTCTATTCCCATATGATAGGACATTTGGAGAACAAATTGTACTTCCCAGGATAGACTAAAACAATTTGCGACTGATATAAGACACTGTTTTTCCTTCATTAAAAGGGAAGTAACAAAAACAGCAATAGACGTTGTTCCTGGGCCTGAGAACCAGCCAGTGTGACGTGAGCAGTGCAAA
Source organism: Nanorana parkeri (assembly GCF_000935625.1). Lineage (NCBI taxonomy): Eukaryota > Metazoa > Chordata > Amphibia > Anura > Dicroglossidae > Nanorana > Nanorana parkeri. The sequence continues at coordinate 2,216,587 of NW_017306303.1, forward strand.
TGACACAAATAGCATACACAAACAATGAATCGGCTTCATCACTCAAGTTCTTAATTGTGTGTATCCTGGTTGTGTGCATTTATTATTGGTCAATGTTGTGATCACAGGACTGTTCATTACCATGGTTCTTAGTAGTTTTTCTTGTGCTTCTAAATAAGTATGAGTGTGTATAACAAATCAAACTACAAAATAAAAAAAAACATTAGTGAAGCTGTACACATTTTGAAACAGGATTCTGTCTAGTACTGAGAGGGTTACAGAAAGATTGTTAAATGTCTCTAGAATTCCAGGGACCTTGAAGACCTCTGAGCAGCTGTCCATGTCTGTAGCACAAAGCTCAGGCCAGGAGAAGTCTAAATACACTCACAGCACAGGAGAGGAGAGGCTTGTGACACTGAGCAGATGGTGAAGATCCTTGAAACGTGCCTCCTTGCATGCTACTAGTGCTAACAAGGGACAGCCTTGTTTCTCATTCCTCTATTAGACATCCTTCTAAGACTACAGGGTTACCTCAAAATTCATTCTGGCCACAACACGCACTTGACCACTTTACATTCCGTTCTTTGTCATGTGCAGGCAGAATAAACTAAGCTTCAGCTAACTTGACTGTTATTTTAGAAATTAATGATATACCAGCACATAAAATGATATCCGCACTGTTGGTTTTTGGAATGACACTATACTCTAATTGGGCAAAGACGACATTGTTTAATTACTCACACAAGTCAGTAAAATGAGCTAGCATTTTTGACGCTCCTTTGGATTTTAGATCTCAGGTTATGAGTAGCCAGTTTAAATCATATGTGCACTAATGGAAACATCAAAAATGGCTCATTATGTCATTAGTCCCTCCAACAGATTTGTGTTTGTATAGGGGGTTTAATGTAACTTGTAGGTCTAATGTAACTTGAGTCACTTTGTCATTAGTTTTAGTTTAGTTTTTGAAATAACCAACCACATACTATAATGGGCAGAGCTACAAATAGGCGCCGTCTAGATATAGTTGAGCCATTAACATAACAAGCTGATATTTCCAGGTTTGGAAATTCCCAGATGCTGTGTAGGCGTTTCTATATTTTCAAGTATTTTATCCTACACTTAGAAAGAAACTGCCAGTCTTAATGTTATCAAGAGGAAAATGGGAGAAGCATTAGCCATGCAAATTAAAATTGTCAGCTGAGGTCAAGCTACGGAATCATTATGTTGCACATTTACGGTGCTGGAATAGGATGCAAACTTTGCGGCACAATGCAGGATTTACCCTGCAGTAAACATTACAAATTTGGCAGCTGGTGTCCAGCTGTGAAAACAATGTGTGGTAAGCTGGAGCACTGGAATAGGCAAGGAGAAATGGCAAGAGCTGGTAACAGTGGCAGATACAATTTACTATCTTGTGAGCTGGGTGACACACAAAAAATTTACTCTGTAGCATCAGCAGTTTCGTACTCTATGGTTATCCAGTACTGGTTCATTTTAATTAAAGTAAGCCGGTCCACAGTGTCAGTGGGCTAACAGATTTGCCTCTCGGTAACAAAACCTCCTGCTGCACTAAAGGCCAACTCAGACAGTACATTGGCTGCAAGGCAAGCCAGAAGCGCCAGCGCATACTGTGTATAGAGTATAACAGTAGTGTTAGTGAAAACCATATCATTCTATTAAACCTAAGAAATTAAAGCTGAATGCTAGCTAACACTTTCTAGGCCCATTCACGCTTGCAGATGACACCGATTGCGTAAGTCTCACAAATTCCTCCAGAATAATGCAATCTGCTGCGGGCAGAAGGCGCTGTATATTTCAATGACAGCTGCCACAGCCTGCAGCTGTTCACATGTAAATCGCACAGGCTGCAATTACCTGTGAATAACAGCACCTGGACGCCAACAGTCTGCACCCAGGTATGGTTTCCCACAGGCAATTGCAGCCTGTGCAATAACACATGAACAGGCTGCAAACAGCTGCTGGCGGTGGCAGTTGCCCGCAGGAACTTTACGGATATCTTCAAAATATCAACAAATACTCCTTTAGAAATGTTTAGTAATGACAAATCTACAAACACATACTTCTAGATAATTGCAGACTTTGTATTCTTTGCAGAACTTATTTCTCTTTTTCTCCCCATTCTTCTCACAGTGGTCATTTTAACTAAGGGCAGATTGGTAGATCTCTTTACTTCCTGGAACTCTGGTACATGTGACTAGGACATGTGACCATGCACATCATCTAAGGGGAGGAAAATGCCTTTCCCTGAGATCGCAGATGATTCCCCAGCAATGCTCTGCTGATGTAACCGTCCCAATGCTTTGGCACGATTATATCATTTGTGCTAAAGCAGACCAGGAAGTAGAAAAAAAAAATTGTATGTAAAATAAAAATGTTTATTTAGCTAAGGAATGTTACATGATTTCATATCAGCATGCAGAGCTGTATGCTAATGTGATTTTTAGTGAAAGGGGGTTTGAGTGGGTTTGTCTTAAGCCGCTATGTGCCACTTTTGGTGGAGAGCTCGGTCTGTTAATGAAAAATGACAGATTTACTGGCCGCATCACCAAGTGACAATAAAGGAATATGAGACAACCAATGCAGCCACCAAATCTAAGACTTAGTAAGCTGCAATGTATTACATTTTTGCTTTTGGGGTTAGATATGCTTAAAAGCCATTCACTGTGGCTCTGCTGTCTGAACAGATGCTACATTTTAGAAGTCAGTCTCTGGAAAGCATTGCGAACACACACCTTCATTACATCACCTAAGCTCTCAGAAATTCATCCCTCACAATTAAGTAAGAGACCCAGCATGTAATTAAAACTCCAGCACCATAACCGTGCATAAGGGAAGAAATAAAGGAAAAAACACAAATCATGCACTAAAGTGATATTAAAAAATAAAGCTGTGCCCTACTACTAGCAGTTAATTTTTTCATGAGAAGCAGCAAAAGACGACAATTATACTGTATAAAGTGAAGTGATCTCCTTTTCAGGAAAGGAGACCTATTAGGCCTGGATATGCAATATACTGCTGTCCCTTCAGCAAAAGGGGTTAATAACACAGAACTGTGCATGTCACCCCAGGCAGTGAGCAGATGGGAACATTACACCAATACCCAGTCTCATTTCATTACATTTACTCCGTTTGTTTGTTAATCGATTCTAATTTGACCGCCGGGATCGTTTAAAAAAAAAACAAAAACGCAAGGAGTCTACTTCCCAAGCTGTTGCCTGCTCCTTTCAGGGACGAAACGCAGCCACTGCCTCAGGGCAAATACAATTTCATCTAAACAAATTGAATTTGCTTTACGATAATAGTTCTCTGGCTGTGATGGGAAGTTATGGCTGTGAGCCCTGAATAAGGGAGGAGAGCGAAACACAGCATCACAGGCTAGGACACTGCATAAGATAGACATCTTTAAAAACTTTAATAGACTACCAAGAGTAAGATAAACCATGCTGTGTTAAGGATTCATCGCGCAACTATTCAGTGCTTCTAGTTACATTTTAGCAGCATTGCACTGAATTGAGCGTATTGTAAAGCACGTTCACGGGATAGGTAGGGAAGTGGATGGAATTAAGTGAGCGCTCATTAGTTGTCATTTAACAGCGCTCATTAGTTGTCATAAGAGGAACTATGGGCAAAATGAAATATTATATAAAATATATAAAATGCAGCCGGTCACCATCATTAACACAGTTTTTGGAGTCTCAGGAAAGGACGGGTTTGTTAAACATTAAGCCATATTTATAAAGATAAAAAAAAGCTGTTAGCACCACACCAATGCAATATGGTTGGTTGCAACTGACCCTTGATGGTAATCATGGCTAAACACTGGTCCAGGCCAAACTGGAGGAAGGGTTACATTTGTCCAATGCAGTTTTACAAAGTACCTTATAAGAAGGGAACCTCCTGGCTTCACCCCAAGCAACATATGCCTTCCAAGTAGTACTGTAGACCTTATGGGAACTTAATTTCCTAGCCTTATGGAGTGTGGAGATAGCAGCATCAGAAAGGCATCTCTCAGCACTTGGGCTGGCTTTAACAGCCATGCTGTTAAAGCAAAGGGCTTGAAACACCTCCAGAAACAACTCCATCATCTCTATAAAGAGATGGGGTTGATGATGAGGTGATGTATGAAGGTGGGTGTCACCTGCCATGCTATGTAGCATAGAAAAATGTGAGTAAACCATTGGAATGGCTGCACAGAATAGCAAATCAGAGGTATGCAATTTGTAGTCTTGTGCTAATGGCTTTGATAGGAAGCTGCGGCTGACAGCCCTTACACAATATGTATTTCAATTATTCATTTTCACTTTATAGAAACAAGCTTCATCAAATTTGTTTAAAAACGCACTAATATCATATTGCTGGTGTTTAAACAAGTTTTCAAAAACTTGTTTTCTAAAGTTAAAAAAAAAAAAAAAAAGGAACTCTCAAGTATTCCTACTAAAATATTACATATTTATGTGGATTGATTTTGGCATTTAAAATAATATCCCTGAAATAGCTAAAAGCATGTAGTGTGTCATTCCTGCAAACATATGTTTTTAACTTCAATTTGAATGGTCTTCCGGGGAACCTAATGTGGCAATGTAACCATTTAACTGGACTAGAAAAAATACAGGCAAAAATGTAAACATGATAAGCTGGTTGGAAATAACATCATCACTTATGCTGGTGAACACATCT
>NW_017306303.1:2222521-2230412 GCF_000935625.1 Nanorana parkeri
ATCTGGATTTTTTTTTTTTTTTTTTAAGCATTACTCCAGCCAAAGAAAATCTATATATAGATATGGATTATTTAGATACTACTATATATCCAATATATGTATGTGAATAATCCACTTCCCCAGAAGCACAAAAACAGCCCTGCTGGTCTTCCAGGGTGACAAGTCGGCAGGAAATATGATGGCACTGAGTGACCTTTCACCTACACATCCCCTGGTAGTACAGCATAGCTTGCATCATGACAAAAGCAAAACGGTGTATGGCCATTACCAGATGAACTCAAAGCATAATAGACACACCTATCTTTGTCCCACCTGAGAGTATAGCAATATTTAAGCAGCTGCTGTGAAGGACAGAGACACTGTAGCTTCACCCTCTGACCATCCTATAACCTGTCTGCAGAGACCCCTGACGGAAGGTTAGTTTGCCGGTGGCATAGCAGGAACAGAGGAACCAGAGAATATTCACGTTTGGTGGTCAGCTTCAATAAGGCAGAACCAAGAGCAATAACAATGTAACTTTGTAATGCAACAATAAATGAAACTTTACTTACCATTTAGCACAGCACACATTCTTCTCACACTTGTTCTACATAAAACAGAAAATGTTTATAGGTCTAATAAGCCCATTTGCCAGTAGGTAGTAGGAGGCTACCAAACACCCATTGGCAATGGACTGGGAGTAATTGGCATGTAGGATATTTTAAGCTGGTCACTATTCCTTTCCCTGTAATAAGCTGGCACTGTAGTGGTCTGGAGGCAGTGTTCCTCCTCCTATACACTTGAATGTTCAGTGCATGGAAAGGTCTTTCAAAAGACCATCCAGTGGACAGCACTGTGCCCACACATCCAGCTATATCTGCTGTCTTTATTAATCTGGCTGACCAAACAGACAGAAAATGTGCATTAATATACTGTAAGCTGGCCACACAAGCAAGAAACAGCAAGATCATAATTGATCAATTTGACCAATTAAAAACACTGAGAATCATTCTTTTCATTTTAAACTAATTATTGAGCAAAAAGAAAAGTAATCTGCATATCTCCAACTTCAGTTGATGTCAGGGTCTTCAATCCACAAAACCTCTTAGCATCCCATTAGTATGCCATACAACCTGTGTGAGCGAGGAGTACTGGCCAGGAGTAACAAAACCTGGTGCCAAACAGCACCATAAGAAACAGAAGATATGAATTTATGTTAACTTCTATTGTTCACAACAAGCTATTACAAGCCTTAAGACCCCTTGTCAAGGAAGCCATTAGTAGCCAAGGAGGTTCATCCTTTCTGACCTTTACTGTTTGGCTAAGACTTGCCCTTGTGTTCTTTTTGCTCTAAAGCAGATGCAGCCTTGAATTTCCCTGAAGACAAGTGAAAAGCATTTAATCACTTTGTGGACTGGCAGTTCTCTGCCTTCTTAAAATGACTGAACTAAACCATCCCACATTATTTTACATATGTAATATAGACATTGTGTCCAAAAAAATGGTAAAAAAAAAAAAAGAAGGACTACTAATATTATATATACACACACTATATAGGCAGGTGATTATTTATAAAATATTGGCTAACATTGTTGATGTTGAGATGATATAGTACACCATTGTTGGGATTGGGGAGGGGGAAGTAAAAGCAGTCACAACATTGATGTTATTGCTTTTATTGAGTCTACAGTCATCAAAACCTTCACTGTTGTTGCTAGTAGTAGAATCCACAGTCCTTTGCAAGTCTTAGAAATCATGTTGGAAGTTGCTGCACCACAATTAGCAAGGAGGAAAGTAAGAAAGTATGAAGGAGTGTTTAATAATGAAAAGGCATACTAAAGAGAATGGACAAGAGAAAGATTGCATAGGGCAAAAAGGAGCAGCTTTCTCCCCAGAGTCTATCCGCTTCTAGCGTTCAACAAATCCTGGCATGGGGAAGGCACGTGCAAACTTCTCTACACGCCGACGGAGGTTTGCAATTCGCTCCACTGTCTCCTTGTCCTCTAGGAGAAAGTTCTTAAAATCCTGGAGTTTGGCTGCAAAAAATATTACAAAACAAAAAAAAAAGTCAGTGGGATAATATTGCTAGATCTTTAACACCAGAGCCGTTGTTGCACACGTTAAAATGCATATTTTAGGACAGAAAATTGCCCCCCCATTACATTTCCTGAAAGCAGAGAGCCTAGAAAATAAAATGTTGTAGTTGCAATTTTTTAAGCCACACAATACTAGCTCAACAGTTGATCAAACCCAAACTTTAAGTAAAAAATTGCATCCAAATTAATTTTAGTGCACAGAAACACAAAATTGAGGTTGTGTTAAGCAAATGGATACCAAACATGTCAAGCCATGTTGAACTTCCAGTGACCAGTATGAGAGAGAGAGAGCGCGATACCAAATTTAACACACCTGCTCCCCATTCACACCTGAGACCTTGTAACACTAACGAGTCACATGACACCTGGGAGGGAAAATGGCTAATTGGGCCCAATTTGGAAATTTTCACTTAAGGGTGTACTCGCTTTTGTTGCCAGCGGTTTAGACATTAATGGACGTGTGTTGTTATTTTGAGGGGACAGCAAATGTACACCCATATACAATCATTTCATATCATATACATCCATCCATCCATATACATATTTCATGTGATGACGTGTCATCACATGAAATGATATAATAAAATATTTACAAAAATGTGAAGGGTGTACTCACTTCTGTGAGATACTGTATCCATCACACATACATATACACACACACGGTATATAATGATTCCGCCAGCACCTTCTCTGCTGATTATTTTAGGTCAGTTTTCAATGTAGTTGTCCAATTGGAGCCGAAGGCTTCTCTACACGCACAGACCTTGAAATACTTAGTCTATGTTACTGATTATGCACATTTGGCTATGTTTTTTTTTATAATTAGATATATTTTATTAATATATGTTTTACATAATATGCTGTGATACCTACCAGCTTTTTTTTGTGTGGCTATTGTAGATTCCTCCAAAATCAACAAATTCAAGAAGTGCAAGAAGTGTGAAATGCATAGAATTGTTAACCACTCCATTTCAGTACCATTATGAGTTATTGTACTATTTATTGAACAATCATGCATTGAATTTTATTGGAGTGGTATTTGGGGATTTAATGTTTGTGCCAGTATCATGCTTACTTATTATAAATAAAGGGGAATGCGTGTGTTTTTATAATCTTTTAATGATATGAAGTTTGTTTTTTTCTACAATTATTGTTTGTGTCAGCTGGCAACCAATAGAGCCCCATTTACAATTCCTTTTTCAAAAACACTATCCTCTAGATTTAGTCGGGAAAGTGTTTGTGTGCACCGATACTGATTTTAGTGTGCTTTTATTAATTTGTGTATTTTTTAAATCGGTTTAATATTGATTTGATAAACATTTGCACAATTATCGCAGGACCTACAAAATTAGTAACACCATCTTTTTATTCTACCAGGCCTGCGCTTTCAGAAAATATATGGTTTGGGGGGGGGGGGTTTTTTACAAACTCTAAAGCTGAAAATAAAAAATAAAAAGTGAAAAATTGCAAAAAGAGTTGTGGCCAGCTGAGGTTAAAAGCGTTCCGCAGGGCCTGACAGCAAAAGGGTTAAACTTTTTTTTTCACACTTAACTTTATCATCATCACATAAGGTGCTAAGAATTTTCTTTTTAGGGGACAGTAGCGGGTAAGGCAGCATGCTGCAGGAAGTGAACACTTCCACATTGTAACTGGGAGTCGGCTGAACAAAAGTAAACTGACTCCTGGCTGGATCGTTTACAGGGGAGCACTTCCATGGACGTAGAACTTACACAAGTGGCAGTGAAAGGGTTAAATGTTTATAAAATCACTAGCATACACGTGAGGTAGACCCGCCAGCCCTGTGGTGCAGTTGTAACAGCCTGGAGTTTAACATGCTCAAAACCATGGAAATGGTGAATTTCAAGAGAACCTCCCTCCCAATACACAAGGTTTCCTCTCCCCATACTCAACAGTACCTTCAGATTTATAAGCTCTATAATTTCCCAGGACCTGAAGTGGACATCCAGTACTGACCCAATCCAGCAAAGGATGTACGTCCTGTGTCTGCTCAGGAAGTTCAATCTGCCTCAAGATCTGCTGATACAATTTTACACTGCAGTAATTGAAGTCTATTCTTTGCACATGCCTTTAGAGTGTGTGTGCATGCACGTATGCATATTCGTTTATCTCTGTGCAAAGCCACTAAAGGTGGCCATACACTGTACAACCATCGCAAGACCTTAGTCTTGCGATGGTTGTAAAGCGATTAAATAAACGTACTATCTGCACATCTTGGACAGGCAGATCGCACTCTCGATCGCAAGCCCGCCCCCCTGAGGGGCAGGCTTCCGATGAACGCAATGCTGAACGGGCAGTGTGCGCGTTTGTCTCCCGAGCACTGTTCAAACCAGCCGAAAATCGTACGATTCTCGGCTGGTTTTCTAACGTGCTCCTTAGACAAAAGACGTGCGACCGTACAGTAGAAACGGTCGCACGTCTTCGTTCACACTGTTTGATTCTCGTACGATCGCCGGATTTCTCGCGATTCTCATACGAGAATCGAGCAGTGTATGGGTACCTTTAAGCTGATCATGAGTTACTAATAGGGCACTTAATATACTTATTCTACAGCTGCCTCCTTATAATATACATTTCCACTTTAACTCTGAATTGTCTTTATAAGGTGATCCATATGCAGAAAAGCTTCCCTTCATTGGTAGTTCCATAGTCAAATGAACTCGCTAGATTTCTCCTTTAAAAGGTTTAAAGCCTGAGTGTCATTTAATGTGGAAGATGAACTGTGCTTGACATTGAAATTGAAACAGAGCTGCTTTTCTTTAGAATTGCTGGCCAACCTTTGTTATTCATAATAAACTAGAATTGGGCTTTTTAAGCGTATAAAAATAGTAGAGCTGCAACAGTTAATCGATTTAGTCGATTAAAATCGACGATTGAAAACGTTGGCAACGTTTTCGATCGTAGATTCGTCGGCTATCGATTGATTTGCCTGTTCGGGGCTCCACATGCGGCCTGAGCCGCACGTCACACGCTGCTCCCGTTGCGGCCGCCGTGCCCACGGCACAGGCCGCGTAAGCCACGCCCACCGCACGCTGAAGCCGTGCACGCCGCTGCTCTCCTCGGCGCGATCTCCCTCACCCGTCGCTGGCCCGCTGACAATCGAGGGCCCACCTTCTGAAAGCAAGTCAGTGGTGGAACAGCTGTACGGAGCTGCAGTGGTGGAACAGGTGTACGGAGCTGCAGTGGTGGAACAGGTGTGCAGGGATGCAGTGGTGGAACAGGTGTGCGGGGTTGTGGTGGTGGAAAAGGGGTATGGAGGTGCAGTATGGAACAGGTGTATGAGTGTGATGTGGTGGAATAGGTGTTTGGGGGTGCTGTGGTGGAACAGGTGTACAAGGGTGCTGTGTGAAACAGGTGTATGGGTGCAGTAGTGGAAGAGGTGTGTGGAGGTGCTGTGTGGAACAATTGTATGGGTGTGAAGCGGTGGAACAGGTGTATGAAGCTGCAGCGAGGAACAGTGTATTGGCGTGCAATGGTGGAATAGTTGTGTGGGGGTGCCGTTGTGGAACAGGAGTACAGGGGTGATATGTTGGAACAGGTACGAGTTACGCTATGCACGCCACGACCACGCCGCGTATGCCACGCCCACCACACAAGCCAGACACACGCCCGCAGAGCACGCCGCCGCAACTTACAAGGGTTCAGAAACAGGTAAGGGAGACCAGTTTTAATGTTTCCTGTTTAAAAAAGAAAAAAAAGCGGCACACTGAAGAACAACAGCAGCTATAGAGGAACAACAAATCCCAGCAATAATATATTAAACACCCGGTATAATGTATTATTGCTGGGACTTGTTGTTCCTCTATAGTTGGTGGTATTCTCAATTGCGCTGTATAATGTATTATTGCTGGGATTTGTAGTTCCTCTATAACTGGTCAGTGGTAATCTGCATTGCGCAGTATAATCATTATACAGCGCAATGGAGAATACCACCAGCTATAGAGGACTACAAATCCCAGCAATAATACATTATATACAGCGCAATGGAGAATAACGCCAGCTACAGAGGACTACAAATCCCAGCAATAGTACATTATAGTATAATGTACTATAGCTACATTCCTCTATAGCTGCTAGTATTCTGCACTGCGCCGCTGTATAATGTACTATATTGCACACCACACTTTTTTTTTACTTCCACCGCGCCAAGCTTGCTCCGGTGATGGACTACAATCTCAATACAAACTAGTAGTCCATCACTGGAGCCTTTTTTTTTCTTTTTTATCCGATTAACCGAACTTAATAATCGGCCAACTAATCGATTATGAAAATAATCGTTAGCTGCAGCCCTAATAAATAGGATAATGTGATTTCTTAGTATAGGCAAAACAGATACTGCTTCCTTTAGACACTTTAATTTAGGGGGTCTTTTTTCCTCCAAAACATGAGGCTAAATTCAATAAGCTATAACAAGTGTTATTTGTTTTAACAATAGTACAGTGAACGGAACCTCTCTTCACCGGATATAATACAGCTTATGTCATAAAAGAATATATGGGTCAAAAAGCATTCACTGTGGATAAGACAAAATCTATATATTTCTAATCCTAGTTGTAAATACTGTATCAGCACATCTAAAAAGGTGCCCATACACCTTACGATTATCGGACGATTTTCGCATGCAATCGACTTTTGGGCCGATAATCGTATGTGTGCATTGCAGTGTCCGACCGACATTACTGTACAATCGTACGACTTTTGACGGTCAAGCATGTTTGAAAACTTTGCTAGATCATCCAGGTGCTTTTCATTAATTACTGTCAGGGAATCCCGGCGCAGGTGACCCCACACCTGCACAGGTACCCTTACAGGCAGACCAAACACGTGACCACACGGACCAGGTAAGTATGGTATATATAAATATTTTAATAAACCTAGCAAGCTAACTAAAACAATCCACAACAGGCATAAACCAATAATGTAACAACACAGGAAACAGGGTACTAAAATAGCATGCAAATATCAGGGTCTCAGGGTTCAGGCCAGAGGACTCAGACAACAGGGGAAAGCAACGAAATCCTGAGCCAAGGTCCAGAGCAATACCCAATGGGCTGATTCCTGGCAGCTGGGAGACACCCACAGGGGAGCACTGGAGCTGCAGGTACCAGCACCACCCAGTGGTGGTCTGGCACCTAGCAGCCCCTGGAGAATCCTGCAGGTGAGCCCTGGAACTGCAGGGCTCAGCTCCAGCGCCACCTGGAGGCGCTCTGGATCCTAACAATTACGGCTAAATTAATCTTGATTGGGGCAGGAGGGGGCTGCAGTACGAAAATCGTACGACTATTCGATCGGACGAAAAGTTTCGTCCGATAATCGTAAGGTGCATGGGCACCTTTATACTACAACGTATTTACCCTGCTGCACCGGATTAGGATAATGAAAATGTAAAAACCAATGTATTCAGCTTCCTAGTTTCTGAACCCACATGAAACGTGACCCAGGCTCTGCAATCAGTGTATGTTTGGTTTCCCACAGAGCAGAGTTTGCTATCTTACACAGTAAGGAAGCGGTTTCCAGTGAACTGAAGAATCTCAGCAGCCACTTGCTGGACAAAGACGTGTTTCGCCTAAGAACTAAAGAACTCACTGCATTAAATCTACATGGTCATAAAAGCCACTCATAGCTGGAAAATACATATTAAAGCCGTAATGCTTCTAAGGTCTTAGTGACAAGCTGTAAAAAAAAATTCAATAATTACGTGTATATGCGGGTACGCGTGTGAGTGCGATAGTGCATGTGTGCGTGTGTGCGTGTGCGCGCGTGCGTGCGCGCGCGCGCGCGCGCGTGTGTGCGCGCGT
>NW_017306303.1:2230425-2251905 GCF_000935625.1 Nanorana parkeri
TATATATATATATATATATATAAAGCTATGACCCACACAGTGTGTGTGTTAAAACATATTTTTCTACAGCGAAAAGTATACTATTAGAAAAAAACAAATGACCAAGATGCATAAATAAAATCTATAGAAACAGCAAAGTGCCAGTGTTGATAATAAGTCAGCATGCTATTAGATCTATGCCGACAGTATTCCCTAGTACAAGGGTTCTTAACATTTTTAATCTGAAGACACAAATAAGAAAACTGATAGCATTTCTTTTCTTCTTGAGACCCAGTATTCTAACTAAAATGTAATGAAACCCATATGGCAATGCCCATATAAATAAAAAAAAAAAGCAAACACTTGTTTCCATTTAAAGTGACACCAAACTCAGGAGTTAAATCTTGAATGCATTTGCTCCTGTGATAGACTACAATCTCAATACAAATGGATACGAGATTGTCGTCCATCACAGGAGTGAGCTTGGAGCGGTGGCTACTTCACAACACACACACAAGGACCATGGGGAACAAAAGTAGCCACCCTCCAGAAGGAAGGACAGTGTAAGCACTAATTTAGAGATGATTTTACAGCCGAGTGATTCACAAATAAGATACCGTACATTTTTGTTAATAGTTAAAGGCACTTGAATGCATTTTTAAGATTTAACTCCTGAGTTTAGCGTCACTTAATAGTTCTGAATGTTTCCTCATTTGTAATGAAAAAATTTGAAAAGCTAACAATTTATAAAACTAATAATTCAAAACCTAAAATAGATTGAGTGTTGTAAATGCTCACTAACAGAAAAAAAATTAAAAAACCCCAGGCAGATATAAAAAAACAAATAAATTGTAGCTCCCTATTCCCAATACATCCGGATGGTGGTCACCACTGATTATGCATTTGGGCAAACTAGGCTACACAGTCAAGTAGTGACCCATTACAAATATGTCTGCATCCCAATTTGGGTATCAACAGAGTACAGTGGTACCTCGGTTTACAAATGCTTCCGTTTGCGAACAATTCAGTTTGCAAACAGGAAGTCCGGCAAAATTTTGCTTCCGTTCGCGAACTCCGCATCCGGTGATGAACACAACTGCGGCCATCTTCCCTGCTCCGACACGTGGTCGTGGCTTCCTCTAGTCGAGATCGGAGTCTGATTCGTTTGATTCTGTTCGTGACCAGAATCGTAGAACGAATTAAGTACGTGAACCGAAGTACCACTGTATATTTTACAGTAGGTGTTTTTGCTGCCAATATATAAAATTAGTAAAATGATAATCAGAAGCTCGCTGTTTACCGCACTGCTACTCACATGTTTTGCTCTTCACATCAAGCCCAATCTGAATGCCTTCATCAATAAAGTCAACCACCTTCTCGAAGTCGGCCTCGCTAAAGTTGCGAGATGTAAGTGCAGGGGCACCTTTTAAGAAAACAAAGCAATGAGAATGTGTAATTGAGCTCTCAATATTCTGTAAACTGTTTGCAATGTTTAGACACACACACACACTAACATTATGACCAGCAAGAGGTGAAGTGAATAGGCAGCAAACAAACAATTTGACCCTGAAGTTGTGTTGGAAGCAGAAAAAAAAGAATATATGGGCAAGCGTAAGGATTTAAGCAACTCTGACAAGGCTGTGACTATGATGGCTAGACAATTGGATCAGAACAATTCCAAAACTGCAGCTCTTGTAGGATGATCCCAATATGCAATGGTCAGGACCTACCAAAAGTGGTCCAAGGAAGGAAAACCAGTGAAGTGGCGACAGGTTCATGGGCGGTCAAGGCTCATTGATGCATGTGGGGAGCGAAGGCTGGCCTGTGTAGTCTGATCCAATAGAAGAGCTACCATAGCTCAAAATGCTGAAAAAGCCTGAACACAGGCTGCAAAGCAGTTTATTTTAAATGGGGCTGCGTAGCTGCAGACCTGTCAGGGTGCCCATGCTGACCCTTGTTCACTGCCAAAAGTGCCTACAATGGGCACGTGAGCATTAGAACTAAAGCACAGAGCAATAGAAGGCATGAGTGGAAGACAAGCCGACAGAAGCAGTGTGATGCGTTGGGCAATGTTTTGCTGAGAAGCCTTGGTTCCTGCCCTTCATGCAGATGTTACTTTGACACATACCACCTACCTAAAGATTGTTGCTAACCAAGTACATCCCTTAATGGAAATTATATGCCCTGATGGCAGTGGCCTCTTTCAGCAGGATAATGTGCCCTGTCACACTACAAAAATTGTTCAAGAATGGTTTGAGGAACACAACGAGTTGGAGTTGTTGACTTAAAAATTCTCCAGATCTCAATCCAATCAAGCATGTGTGGGATCTGCTGGAAAACAAGACTAATCCATGGAAAGCCCAACTCTTACAGGACTTAAAAAGGAACCGTTACTGATGGCTTGGTACCAGAGACCACAGCATACCCTCAAGGGTCTAGTGGAGTCCATGCCTCGACAAGTTAAGGCTGTTTTGGCAGCCAAAGAGGGACCTACTCAATAGTAGACAGGTGTTCATATGGCTGATGTGTGTGCGTGTGTATTTTATACAAAAAGAAGCCCTCATCAATCTGCCCCATTCAGATTTACTCTAGAAATGCTAACTAAGTGGGGAAGCCCATAGTGTACACTAGTCAATGGTCTTGCACTATCTATAGAAATGAATAGGCCACATGGCACACGCACTGAAGTGATGCCAAGGATTGCTATTCTTTTCTATGGTAAGTCCTTGTCTGCAGACTAGCTCATGGGCTGGGCTGCCCCACTGAAAACTGCTTTTTGGAGAGCATGTATCGCTGGATAAGGCAGGTGTGGTAGAAAACTAGATTATAGACGTGGCTATTGACACTAGAGTTGGAGTAGTTGCTGGCTATTAGTATAAAAAAAAGTTAGTCTGTACTTTAACCCCTTCATGACTGAGCTAGTTTTCAGTTTCTGTTCATAAATGACTGACACTTTTTACAGTTTTGCGGTGTGATTCAGCGGTTACCGGCATTACAGAGCCTTAAATAACTTGTCACGTACAGTGTACGTGGCCAGTCATAAAAGGCACTTTGTGACGGGACGTACAGTGTATGTCTCCCGTCACAAAGGGGTTAACTGTTTTAGCTGTATTTTTCCGTAAAGAAAATATATTTGCATTAGTAGCTGCAATTCATACCAGTGGATTCCTTCAAAAAAGGTGATGTGCAGGGCTTGAAAAATGTTAGGGTGTCTCACAGTCAAACATTTCACCAGTCAGCATGACCGGACTATAGCCTTGCAATTTATGTTAATTTTTTTTGGTGGTATACAATCACCACTGGGGTTTATATTTTTTACTATACAAATGAAAAAAAGTACCAGAAATTGCAAAAAAATTAAAATAAAAATGTTATACATTATGTTAAACATTTATTCTTGCCCATATTTTTGGTAAATAGCCTTAAAATTGTGTGCGCCCGCAAAATCGCAAAAAACGACCACACCAAAAATCGGCCCTAGGCGACGCTTTAAACGCTTTTACAGCTCATCAGTTTAGTGTGATCAGTGATTAATTGCCCTAAGAGTATTGCTCCCACTTGTTGTTTTCACACGTAGGAGCACCTGACGCATGTTTGCATGTGTATGTGGGGGGCGAGGGACTTAAAAAAAAAATGTGTTTTTTTATGCTTCTTTAATTTTTTACACTTCACTTTATTGCCATCACACAGGGGGCTAAGAATCACTTGCACCTGTATTTGGGGACCGGAGAAGAAATCATGTACCGATCTCCCTTTGATCTCCTGTGAAAGAGCAGCCGTGTCAGTCCAGTGGATCTCAGGACCGGCAACGGCAGTGACAGCAGCGGCGGGGGTGTAACACCGCAGCTAATACAAGCGAAAGGGCGCCCGATCGCTTGAATGTAAACCACCCAAGAAGCTCCCAGCCGGCCGTTGTTAGCCACTCATCTAGTGTCCTCTCGTCACAGACGGGAGGACAAATTAATTTTCAAGCCCGGGTGATGTGCCTTTAAATGCACAAAATTATTAACATTTATAGGAAATTACAGTTTATGATTAATCTAGGGAATAGATTATTGGCTTTAGGGATCTGTAAGAATTTTTTTTCCCCCCCAGATGGAACATGCTTTTAAAGGGGCTTTACCTTCCTCTGGAGGTCAACTGTGGGGTTAGGGTTCTGAGTTAGCAAGAGCTTTTTTAATTTTTGCCCTTTATATAAATTGATAGACTCTCTCTCTCTCGAGTCTAGTCATCCAGAGAGACACATGAAATTTGCCTTCTGCCAGCTATCCTCATTCTTCCTGGGCTCTGGCACATTACATAGCTTTGCTGCAGGACTTTTCTTTCATTGTCTATTGATTGAACAAGACCCAGGTGGATGTTTTCTGCATCTACACGCTTCATGATAGATCATTTCTTCCACTGACCTGACCTGGCATTTCATTTTCAAGGTCAACCTGCATTTTAAAATGATAGATTCCTAGCCCTGTATACACACTTCTAAACAGTGTCTGAATTGTGACAAGTAAAAAAAATTTAAACTGACTAAAGGGACACTGCCTATCTGCTGAGTGTCTAATTTTAATTTTGGTGTCTTCACATTTTAGGAAATCTGTTCTGCTAGCTAACTCCATTCAACTACCAGTGTTCTTGTGTGGTAATTGGCACTTAATCTGAGCTTGTAACAAACACCAGCGAGCACCATGTTCCAGGCACAATGGATTGTGAAAGAGACAGGAAAGCACTGAATGTTACAAAAGGCTGTATATTCTCATGCATGTCCTACATCAAGCCTGATAAATATGGCTACATTGGACTTATTCACCTTGGAACACATTTGTATTGTTTCCTGGATGGCAATATCTGTTCACTGATAGTTTTACTTGTAAACTAGAGATGCTCTTTAAAAAGGAGAACTATGGGGTTAGGGCTTTTCCCCATAGTTCTCCTTAGGGTAACGGGAGGAGACAAACTAGCATCCTCCCGTCACCCTAAGCTCAGTATACCGCGAGCCACAGCTCACAGTATACTGAGACGCTGCAGCGGATCCCGACAATTATGTCTGGATCCGCCCAGCTGCATGAGTGACAGCTGGCTCTGCCTATCTAGAGGCAGAGCCAGCTGTACCCGCCCCCTCCCCCATCCGTTCCGCCAGTCAGCGCTGGAGGATTGGGTAGGGGGGAATCCAGCCACTCCCCTGTCACGGCAGAGAGCTGTGATGGGATCGAAAAGTGAGCGAACGCCGGTATGTGTTTGCTCACTTCCCAATCTGCTGAGCCGACCTGTGAGTCTCATGGTCACAGGTGGGCTATAACTATGTGGTGAGTGAAGAGCACTCACCTCATAGTTCTCCTTTAATACGTAGAAGAATGAAGTGATGTCGTTTTGGAAACCACTTTCTGAGCTATCCAGCTTAAAAAACATTCTAGAAATGCACACAAATCAAAATATTCCATTCGGTCATTAACCCCCTTCATATATTACTCCTATCACAAATCTTTCTCTTTAGTTTTATTTCAGCTACTTAGTGCCCATGCCCTATGTAGCAGTCTGTTGCTATCTGCTGACAACAGGCAAACAAGGATAAAACAACGGAAATATGTCCTCAGCCCATACTAAAACATAGCCCTTCTTGTATATATTCTAATACCATATATCTTATTTGGCCTGAACAAATATAGGCATTACATGAGCAGAAACCTTTGAGTTGGAATACTTCTTAGAGAAAAAAAAAAAAAGTTAAGATTTTCATGCAGTAGTTTATCAATGAGAAAATGGTAGGTGCTGGACCTTGATGTAAGTGAGAATTCCAATCTGCTCTGGTAGTTCTTTAGGGCAGCTCTAGATCTACAGTCTCCAGTTTGGCAGCCTGGTGAAGCAGGCTACTGAGCTGGTGACTGTAGCAAACCTTCTGCCGTCTTCAAAAATTATAAAAATTCCGATTCCCAAAAATTTTTTTTGCCGTGACCTTTCCGCCAGTCCACAATGGCTGTTTTTTTAAAAAAACTACTGTGAAAAAAAACAAAAACTTTTGATCAATAACTTTGCACTCTATTTCTCCTAACTTTGACACAATAGCTTCGGGCTCTGGTCCCTTCTGACAAAGCCAAGATGTCCACTCCGTTCTCAATTATTTATTATACAACAAAAAGAAAACCTTTAGGGAAGCACCCTTTTCTGTCTTTCTAATGGCTGCAACAGATGGTCAGAATTTGGAATTCTGATGAGAATCTCTCAACAGCATTACAGAGATAAAAAAAAATTTAGGCATAGCAACAAGTTTTGAGATACATTTGCCTTTATAGGAAGCATATTGTCTCATTTTAATCCAATTTACTGTGCTCTGATCAGTTCTGCAATTTAGAAGATGATCCACCATGCACATATAAATCTTTTTCCCAATGTGTCTTTTGTTACTATTGAGATCAAAGCTTCAGGTGGTCCCCTCTGAGGAAGGATACTAAGGACCCATTCACAACAGCAAGCTGCTAGTGTGGTGATCGGCACAGTGTTGGCACTTTATTAAAACGTCACAAGTGACATTTCATCAAGTTCCATTGATAGGTTGTACCACATTGTACAACGTTAGGCTTAAAAAAGAAAGGAAGTAAAAAAAAAGTAAAATGCATGCTGTAATTTTTCCCCAGAGCACATCACTGCAACAAGGTGACGTGAACTGTGCCCATTTCGAACAAGGCAAATTGCCTTATCTATGCATTGGGGCTGCGCTGAAAAAAGTGGTTAGCACAGCCCAACGCTTTGTGTGACTGAGCCCTGAAAGTGACACAAAAATGCCTTCAAAAAAGGAAAAAAAAAAAAAAAAAAAGAGAAATTGGAACATGAGCCATGCAAACACTTACTTCCTCTAGAAATGGGCAACACTGTCCACCCAATAAGGAGACTTACCTAGTCGCAGGCCTCCGGGAGTGAGAGCACTCTTATCTCCAGGGCATGTGTTCTTATTGGCCGTTATAGATACAAGCTCCAGCACCCTCTCAGCTCGTGCTCCATCCATACCTTTGGGCCTCAGGTCCACTAGCACAAGGTGGTTATCCGTTCCACCTGAAAAGTGAAGTTATGAAAGCCATGACAAAAAAAGTACAGCATGCCCAACAAAGGGTTAAAAAGACAAAACTATCATGCCATTATAATTATTTTCATTGTTTTTTGTCACTATGGGTACACGCAGGCAAGGCTTGGGTCTTTCACATTTTCTTTGTTTTAAAGTTGAATTACCTGACGTCAAGCCTTATTCCCTCAAAATGACCAGCCAGGCTACACACATTTCTTAGTTTAGAAGTTGAGGCTACACTTCCAGCTTATACATGGGACAATCCATATCATCACCTCTGTCCAACTAGCAGGGCGGTAAGTCCAAGAAGCAGTAAGGCCAAACTAAGATCTGTATCACAGTATCTGCCTGACTGCGCAGGGTTGGTATTATGTAAAAATCACAAGATAAGTGGAACAGAATTACAAATCCTTTGGCATGTAAAAACAGCAAACATACATTTTAACTGAGCGCATGCCTGGGGTTGTACAACCCCAATCAAGTTTGGACGCTGTGTAAAATCTACAAAAAATTATGAAATTATCTGCAAATCTCATAAACCCATATTTTATTCACAATAGAACACATCTCAAATGTTTAAACTAGGAAAATGTAGCATTTGAAGAAAATAAGGTCATTTTGAAATTGATGGCAGCAACACATCTGCTGGGACAGGGACATGTTTACCGCGGTTTAGCATTGTCCTGCTGAAATATAAAAGGCCTTCCCTTAAAAAGACATTGTCGGGATGGGAGCATGTGCTGCTCTAAAACCTTTGTATGGCTTTCAGCATTGAAGGTGTCTTTCCCGATGTGCAAGCTGCCCATTCCATACACACTAATGCACTCGCATACCATCAGAGATGCAGGCTTTTGAACTGAGCACTGATAAGCTGGCAGGCCCCTCTCCTTTAGTCCTAGGGACATGGTGCTCACAGTTGCCAAAAAGAATATCATATTTTGATTCGCCTGACCACAGAGCAGTTTTCCACTTTACGACAGACCATTTTAAAATGAGCTTTGTCCCAGAGAAGATGGTGGTGATTCTGGATCATGTTCAGATATGGCTTCTTTGAATGATAGAGCTTTACCTGGCATTTTTGGATGACACAGCGAACTGTGTTCAGTGATTTTTGGAAGTATTCCTGATCCCATGCAGTGCCACCTGAGGGCCCAAAGATCACGGGAATAAGATTGTGGTTCAACCTTGTTCCTTGCACATAGAGATTTTTCCAGAATCTAGGAATCTTTTGATATTATGTACTGTAGATGATTATATTTTTAAAGTCTTTGTGAAAAGCTGCACCCTAAAATTGTTGAACAATTTCAGAATAATATTCCTCAAAGTAAAATTGCAGATTGGTGAACCTCTGTCCATCTTTACTTCTGAGACACTGACTCTATAAAAAGGTGCCCATACACCTCTCGATTATCGTACGATAATCACGGGTGATAATCAGCAGGTGTATGGGCAGCGTGCGACCTCTTCTACTGTAAGGTAGCACGATATTAGTCTTCCGAGCACGCTTGAAAACCTGCCGAAAATGTTACGATTTTTGCCGGGTTAGTGGCGTGCTCGGGAGATTAATGCCGCGCGGGCCGGTGTGAGCAAGCGCACACTGCCCGCTCAGCACTGCAATCATCGGAAGCCCTCCCCCTCAGCGGGGCGGGCTTGCGATGATCGCAAATACAATCTGCCTGTCCAAGATGGGCAGATCGTACAAAATTTTAATTACCTTACAACCATAGCACAACGAAAGTCGTGAGATGGTTGTAAGGTGTATGGCCAGCTTAAGATACTCCTTTTATACCCAATCATGTTACTGACCTGTTGCCAATTAACCTAATTAGTTGCAAAATCTTCTTCCAGCTCTTATTCTTTAGTACCTCTTAAGGTGCCCATACACCTTACGATTATCGGACGAAACTTTTCGTCCAATGATCGAACCGTCGTACGATTTTCGTACGACGGCCCCATCTTGCCCCGATTATCGCAAGGTCCAATTAGCGGTAGTTAAAAAAAACACCTGGACGACTTGCGGTAATTGACCGCAATTGTTTTCGTTTGCGCATGCGCAGTGTTAATCGTACGACTTTTGACAGACGGAAACGCCACCAACCATGCGAACATCGTACGATCTAGCAAAGTTTTCAAACATGCTTGACCGTCAAAAGTCGTACGATTGTACAGTACTATCGGTCGGGCACTCTATTCACACATTACGATTGTCATACGAAAAGTCGATCGCATACGATTGTCGTACGATAATCGTAAGGTGTATGGGCACCTTTACTTTGCCAGCTTTTTGTGGCCCTGTCCCAACTTTTGAGACGTGTTGATGCCATCAATTTCAAAGTTACCTTATTGTTTCTTAAAAATTGTACATTTTCTCAGATTAAAAATTGGATATGTTTTCTATTGTGAGTAAAATTTGGGTTTACGAGATTTGCAAATCATTGCATTCTGTTTTTATGTAGATTTTACAGCGTCCCAACTGTTTTGGAATTGGGGTTGTACTTTAAACGTGAATTTGATGCGGTTTTTTTGGGTTTTTTTTTTTAGACATGGCACCTCCAACAATAATTAGCAAAATTCATCAGCGCTATGATTAATCACTATTGATGGAATTGAGAAGGAAATTTTTAATCCCCATGGTGAGATTAAATTATCAGCTGCCTCATTGGGGATTTGCTTTCTTCTGTAATAAATATTACCGTTTCTCTATATTTAACCCAATATTACCGCATAAACACTGCTTTTTTACAAAAGCACCATAACTAAGGAGAGGCCCTGCATGCGTTGTTGTGCACATAGCACAAGCTTCTGCAGAACAGAGTGGTGCCTGCAAGGCAACCCCAGGGCTGGAAATTGGATCCGTGTATAGGCAGTTTTAATGAATCCATTTGAATCATTTAATCGAATGACCCACGTTCCTAATCTCTGGCTTCTGTCTGTTCATATTGGCCGCATGGATTTTCAATTGAAATACAAATAGTAAACGAACAAAACAAAAACTGTGTATAAATATGTGTGTGTGTGTGTGGTCATTAACGACACTGTGGCTGACACTGTAGGTATATTACTATATATCTGCCATCCGTGCATATCCCTTGCGATTGCCTCATTTTTTAACCCTTTAAGGCTAGTTCACACCAAGTGCCGGAGCAGATGCAGAGCAGTTACAGAACGCATCAAAAATGCATCCAAATGGTATTTTGGGCTCTAGTTCACACCAGAGCATTCAGTTCCAGAGCATGTGGAAAAACTGCAGCATGCCCTATTTATCTGCTCTGGAACGCACCAAAATGCATGCAAACAAATGGTCCGGAACACGTCAAAATGCTGCAAAACACGCTGCACTGTGTGTGAGTGTGTGTGTAAAAATCTTAATTTCCCAAAACCAGCATAGTGTCCCTTTAATCATATCATCAATAAATACAGCCTTCATTAGCTAGAGTACCTGAAACAAGGGTGTAGCCCTTCTTAAGCAAAGAGGCGGCCATTGACTTGGCATTTTTCAAGACCTGCTGCGCATATTCATGGAACATTGGAGAACTAGCCTGTGTGTTAAGAGAACAGATCAGTATAAAACATTCACCACTCTGTAATAATACATACTGCATAAGTGTACAAGTCACGTTTAAATGCTCATTCTACTAACATAAATATCTTAACTTCAAAAAGAGCTAATTTACCTTTATAAAACTTTCTACATATGATTGAAAGTATTGTGTTTTTTTTATCTTCACAATTGCATTGCTAATTACATTTCTGGTTTATATCCTCCATGTCACAGTTTTGTCCTGCTTGCTGCTGTTTATGCATAACCGAGACTAGTCTTACAGAGTAGTAAATCTCGCAACAGTTCAGCCAACCAACCAGCTCAATGTCCACTGAAAGGGCAGCCAATTGAGAAGCTTTACTACCGCTTGTATTATCTTATAATGGTCCTTGGGGTACATCAAGAGTACTGGGATAAATGACTAACTACAGCCACAGAGTTGGTGTATTGAACAACTTGATTCTTCCTCCTCTTCCTCAATTCCCTGGTTCTGCCTCCTCGCAGCAGTGTCAAGAAGTGGGAAGCAGAATTAGACAACAGCTCCATATGTTAGAGATCCTGTAAGTTCTCTGCATGAAGATATCACACAGAACACGCCCCCCCACAGTGAATGCTACTTTTCTTCCCAGGAGGAAGATAGTTTGTCGGCACATCCTTCCCCAGCTAATCAGTGGTCAACAGGGTGACTTCCAGTCTGAAACCCCAAAACTGCACACAACAGTCTATTTAAAAAAAAAAAAAAGAAAAAAAAAAAAAAAAAAGGATTGCTTTCATTGTTGCTGCTTCCTAACATTTTTAAGCTGGCTCCTAGATTCTGGTGAGCTGTGTCCTGGTCTGCCTAAGCATATCTCATTTAAAAGTGAAGGAGCAGGCAATATACTGGTGTAGCACATTCCTTTAAGACTGATCTAATGTTGCAACTGATCGGGGCTTCTGCTAACAGAGACTTATGGGGCATGAGTTCTTTGCTCAGGAGTATGCCTGCTGGATGGGCTGTTATGGACTACAAGTCCCAGAGCGATGTGAGAGGCGTGTACTCTGGCTGGAGGGGGAACGTCTTAGATTCATTCCCCGCACGGAGGGCAGCTGGACAGAGATGCTGGATATAGTGTATTGCCGGGACTGTGCCTTCCTGCCACGGCTGTGTCGCTGTCTACTTTTCTGCTGGAACGAGGGATTGATTGATCGTGATAGCCTGCCAGGTGATCTGTTGGCACCTCATATCTGTGTGCAGTGATCGAGGACGGTGATTCTGCTGTGACGAGTGGTCGCCACAGCAGATAAGCTTCTGATTGCAGGGCCTGCTGTCTCATCCAAGTGAACTATCTCCCTTCTGGAAGACATCTACTGACAGTGCGAAACTCCTGTGATTAGCATCTCCCTCCAGGATGGGTGAGAGAGCTCTGGCCTATGCTTACTGAGAACACCAAACATTGAGTCCGTTATCACATACATTGGGCCCCACCAATGGCTAGTCGAAGATTAAACCTCTGGCCTTTTGGTTAGGTGCCCGGGTACATTGGGACTAAAGGTGCCCATACACAGCACAATTCCCACGATTGTGCGAGAATTGTGCAGTGTATGGAAGGCGTGCGACGGTTTCTAATGTACGGTCGCACGACTTTTGTATATGGAGCATGTTGGAACCAACTGAGAATCGTACGATTTTCGGCTGGTTTATAACATGAGAGATCACTGCCGAACGGGCCGGTGTGTGCACGCCCGTTCAGCATTGCAGTCATCGGAAGCCCGCCCCTGGGCAGATCGTACGTTTTCTAAAATTACTTTAGAACCCTCGCAAGACAAAAGTCTTGCGAGGGTTGTAAAGTGTATGGGCACCTTTAGACAGGGCTTTACTCTAATGTATATCCTGTGTTGTCAGTACCACCATTGCTGATCTATAGTCACCCTTTTAAGTTAATTTACCAAATAGTTTAAAGTGCTTGACATTATAAAGTGCATTGCTGCATTTATATGTGTATACGGTCACTTATACCATTTGAAGTAAACCGTGTTAAACCAACTCAAGGTGTGCCGTGGATCAATTATAGAGGTTTCTTACAGAGGAAACACAGGGTGACCCGTTAGTTTTACTGTGGATCACCCTTTTGAAGCCAACGATAGTGTTATTCTGCACTGGAATATCACTGACCGAGAAAGGGGGAGGCTACATTGAAAATAAGTGTATTTCTGTAGGAAATATATCAGCACACAAGACAGGTCAAAGTCTTTCATTTTTGAGTTGCAAGGGTGAACTTACAATTTAAGCTATGAGCCCCTGGTGCTTTTCAATTTAATCTTTGTGTTTTGGAGCCATTAACCGGCTTGCAGAAAAACCTCCCCCTCATTTATGCATCTCAACTCCATTTGTACAGACAGTCCGCAATTAGTGGTTTCACAAGGTGCCGCAGTTATTTTGTTTTGCAGTATTCGAGAGCGCCGTCACATTTTGATTAATAACTGCATTTCCTGTTGGAATCACCTGCTCTGTGGTTATCGGCCAGCAGGTGTTCCACACAGAGAAAAACTGTAATTCCATTTAACAAGGAAAAGGCTTACAGCAAAGACTACTGTGTGTCTGCAATGTAAAGCATGTGTGGTAGCAGCAGGTCATTTCAGAAATCACTGATCACAGTATACAAGGTAGCCAGGGATCTTTAAGGGAACCCAGAGTTTTTGAGATTACTTCTCATATCTCTACATTACAGCATAAAGGAGTTTAAAAAAATTAAACACTTACTGGGCCCGCTGAGGAGGAGTGAGCACAGAATGTTTAACAGCACACGCATGACAATTTACTGGTCCTACTCCCTGCATTAATAAAATATATCAATTTTCTGGTGACAACTTTTTAAAGTCTTATGCTGCAACTATCTCACCAAATTGAACGATGTGCACACCATGGGTCAGCATCACTCCATACATGGATTTCTGAAATGCCTGTGTTGACGGGCTTTGAGCTTGTGTTGATGATATTGTTTTTTTTTTTTTTTTTTAAACCAAATCCATTTTTACTGGAATATTTTTATTTAAAGCTTCCAAACAGCACACAAAGGCAGCAATGATAAATGGACAAAAATCAATCCGAACAAAAAAGGGGGAGAAGGTGAAAATTTACATACATATTCCACTGAAAAACTGTTGACACTGAATGACAAATACACAAGAGCAAGCAACACCAGCAATAAGGACTATTAAAAAGGACCATAGAGTTACACTGAATAAAGTTAAATCTTAAAAATGCATTTAAGTACCTTAATTGTGAATGGAAATGTAGCTTATTTGTGCATTACTCAGCTGTAGATCCTCAAATAATCTCTAAATATTCTGGAGGGTGGCTACTTTGGTCCCCATAGTCCCTGTGTGTGTTGTAAAGTAGTCACTGCTCCAAACTCACTCCTGTGATGGACTACAATCTCATGTTTAGTTTAGAAATTTGTATTGAGATTGTAGTCCATCAGGGTAGAGAGCTTGGAGTGGTGGCAACTTTACAACACACACACAGGGACCAAAAGTAGTCACCCTCCAGAAGGAAGGACAGGGTCGGCACCAATTCAGAGATGATTTGAGTTGCAGAGAATTTGTTTGGTTGCAGGCTAGCTGGCAGGTGAAGCTGGGGATTTTTGTGTGTTTTGTAATGATTTGAGGATCTACAGCCGCGTGATACACAAAGATACATTCGTGTTAATAGTTAACTGACAGATTTGACATAGGGTTTCCATAACTTGAAAGTAGGTGGGTTTATATACAAATTAGTATGAGATCATAGTCTATCATGGGAGCGAGCTTAGAGCAGTGGCCACTTTACAACACACACAAGAACCAAAAGTACCAATCCTCCAGAAGGAAGGACAGTGTCAGCACCTATTCAGAGATGGTTTGAGGATCTACAGCCGAGTTATACGCAAATAAGATATATTTTTGTTAATTGTTACGGTACATGAATGCATTTTTAAGATTTTAACTCCTGAGTTTAGTGTCACTTTAAACACATAATGCTACACCTTAGGCAAAATCTATGTCACAACTGTGAAATACTACCAGTGATAAAAACACAACAAAAATGTGATGACTGTGGAGTTTCCCAACAGTATATACGATTTTCAGCTGTGTGCAAATATCAAAAGACAGGGAAACCCTAGACCTAATGCTAGTCATTAAAGGCCAATGAGAGCTACAAGTGACTTATAAGCTCCTGATTGTCAATCACTGGTCTAGAGTAGCACATGTGTATTGGTTTTGCAGCCATTAGATGCAATAAGCAGACTGTTGCAAAAAAATTGTGCACCAACATTTCCTGTGCAGTTTAAGACTGCTAAATATTTATAAAGACTATGACACATTATTGTACCCAACATGGAACTGGGATTTTGGTCTCTTTAAGCTGTGCCCCCAGACAACCCAACACTGTTTTCAATACCAGCTCTGAAAATGACAAGCAGAACAGAAACTACATACAATTTAGGATTACAAGTCATTTAGATTCTTTTGCCTTACCTGTTTTAACGCTACAGCCACAGCCGCAATCGCATGATTGTGTGGCCCTCCCTGGATTGAAGGGAAAACTGAAAAGTTAATTTTGTCTTCCAAGTTGTAAAAGATTTCTTTTCCAGTTTTCTTATCCACGGACTTGACACCTTTTCGGTAAAAAATAAGTCCAGATCTGTTTTTAAAAACAGAAAAAAAGTTGCCGAGTAACCCAGGTACGTAGTATATTATTACACAAGGACAAAATACACTGATTAGCCTAAACCCCTTTCCACAACCATAAATAATGCAAAGGATTCTAAGCCAGCAACACAAACTTTTTATGCAAATGCCAACTCCACTCAAATAAATGGTCCAGTTCCTTTTAACATTTCTCCATGGTTAAATGTTCATACAGCAGCCTCGTATGCATGATCTGGACTATTTTAATTCTCTACTTTCTCACTTTCCCTGGCAATCATCTCAACGACCAGAAAAATGTCCGCTATTCAACAAATTAAACAGCGATTCTTCTTTTCACTTAAATCTAAGGACCTACATTTCTCATAGAAAAAGTTCCATGCCCCTTGGTGAACTGAAAAAAAAGCTCAAAGGGACAAAATCATATTAAAAAGGAGAACTATGGGGTTAAGGCTTTTCCCCACAGTTCTACTTAGGGTAACAGGAGGACACAAACTAGCGTCCTCCCGTCACCCTAAGCTCAGTATACCGCGAGCTGAGACGCTGCAGCGGATCCCGACAATTATGCAGAGATCCGCCCAGCTGCGTGAGTGACAGCTGGCTCTGCCTATCTAGAGGCAGAGCCAGCTGTACCCGATGTGACAGAATCGAGAGGTGAGCGCCTATATGCTGCCAGCGTGTAGGAGCATGCAACTACATACTACGATGCAGTGCTCGGGCCTAACAGCACAGTCACATGACAAAAGGCGGTGACATCACTACTCCCTAAGGCCTGGTTCAAACCTAGGCGTATTTGAGCATTAAAAAAAGCACTTTAAAAACGCCCAACACAAGAAATCCCATGATTGTTAAATGGCCCTTGATCACACCTGAGCAGCAAAATATCAAAAGAAAAAAAAAGTACGTTTACGCGTACATTTTTGCGCGTTTGTATGCACGTTAGTCTGATGAATGCAATGTTTGAGCTGCCAGTCAAAACATGCGTCTTCATGTGCATGCATTGTCACTTCCGCAAAAATGTGCCAAACGTGAAAAAAGCACGCTGAACCTGCGTGTACAAACACTGCCGCCTTGGTGTGAACGGGGCCTCAGAGTTCCAACACCAGGTATTTTGATGCAATAAAGCACTAGAGAAGTCAGAAAAACGTAGTCGGGAAAGTCTGTGAAGGTTCTCATTCAGGGAGTAGTCGGGGAAGGGAGGCATTACATGGACATTTTGCCCTTTTGGCTTATAGTTATTGTAACATTGCTTATTTCTATAAAAACTATAACTTTTATTTTGAAGCAAAAAGTGTGATTTTGTGATCTTACTTCCCAAATCCACAATAAAAAAAAAAAACTGTATTCATGGATGAGCTACATCAACTCATGTTGGCTATTACATTGTGTGGGGATTGTGTTTTTGTTGCGACTCACCAAGAGATGACTAGGGCTGCAGCTAACGATTATTTTCAAAAATCGGTTAGCAGATTATTAAGTTCAATTATCCAGGATAAAAAAAAATGGCTCCACTGATGGACTACTAGTTTGTACTGAGATTGTAGTCCATTATGGGAGCAAGCTTGGAGCGCTGGAAGTCAAAAAAAAAAAAGTGGTGTGCAATATAGTATATAATACCGCGGCGCAATGCAGAATGCCAGCAGCTGTAGAGGAATACAACAAATTGCAGCACAGCAATAGCCTGGGCGGGGGGGGGGAATGGTGCCAGCTTACCTGGGCAGATTGTGGGCCTGTCTGGCAGCTGTCTTCCCCCCATGCCTGCTCTTCCTTCTTAATGGATTGTGGATGGGCGGGCAGCGACAAGTCCGTAAAGCGGGGAGGAAAAGCGCGTGTCCGTATGGCGGGGAAGAGAAGCAGCGTGGAGTCGTGCCGTGTGGCAGAGAAGTAGCGTGCGGCAAGCAGTCCAACTAATCGAAATTCAACTAATTGATGATGGAAAATGTTGACAATGTTTTCCATCATCGATTATAATCAACTTAGTCATATGTAGAGCTGTAACAATTAATAGACTATCTCAATATATACAAAGCCCTGAATAAAAATCAACAAACAATTAAAAACCCTTCATCTAAATCAATACCTGGTTCATCTTCTACCCAACACACCTAGGAGATTGTTCTGATCAAGGCAAACTTGTAAAAGCTGACAAAGACTTTTTGGGACCATGCCCAAATCATGCGGACTTAATCCATTTCACAAAAGAAATTTAAGCAATGCCATTGGCGGCTTCACCTCGTCTGCTTAGTGATGCAGTTGTGATATATTTGGTTGGCAACTCATTCTCTAAACTACTTCACTGATGTGTCCAACGGCTTATCTTCTTCCAAAATGTGTGAGTCGCATAATTTAAAAGTCAGCCATCAGGCTAAAGATAGAAAACAGGTGCCAGGTCAACAGAATTGTTAAAGCTAAAGCATGTGTTTGTTTTTTTAACTAAAATTAAGCAGCATCATTTTCTCAGTCTAAATATTTCTATGACCAATGCCTCTCTCCTTCCCTCCATTTTCAAATACCACTATAGCTCCACATTCATAAAATTCCTAAGAATTCGGCATTGTGCAGAAAAAAAATAGTTCCAATTAAACTTAGTGGACCTTTCAGTGACTGTACAAGTCTGCATGAATAAATTCCTGACACATCACAATATGCAGCAATAGTACGATTGATCAGTAAAAAGCCATCCTTGGGTTTTACTTTTTTTTATGTTGCCACAAAAAGAACCTTCTGGAATGGTTCATACATGTCTGGTGATATCTCCATAATTTCAAATCTTTATGAAGACAAATTTGCTTTTTCACCTTGCAATAGAGCTCCTCCTACAAACTCACAATGCTACACTTATAAATTCTCTTAGTTTACTCCAACCAAGCAGCTAAATACACATACAGTTGGAATATGTACTAGACACCACTACCACAATGCACACTTAGGGACCATTCACACCACATCTAGATAATCTCCAGACCAGACTGTTTCCGGACCCAAAATGCATCCTAATGTATCCCTATGCTATTTCTGGCCTCTGTTCACACAAGTGCAGTCCATTCCAGACCAGAAAAATACTGCACATCTCATTTTGTCTGGTCTGGAATGCACTGGAACTGCGGGCAGGTTCACACCATTTTCCGCACCAAATCTGGTCTGGAAAATGGTGTGAATCTGCCCTCAAGCAAGAAGTACACTTCCCACGGTGTTTGCATGGGGGCTCACGCGTCCATAGACTTGCCTTGTGTCTCTCGGACGAAAATCCAAATTGTGCATGCGCCCGCCCCAATATGCTTTGCGGTCACCCGAGCATTTTCGGATTGGAGAGTGGCGAAGACAGGGGTAAGTTTAAACCGCTTTTAAAGCTTTTTTTTTTTTTACACGTTTTGCATATATCTACTTTTTGCTTGCTAGCAGTAGATATATGCAAAAAAAAAACAAAAAAACAAAAACAAAACAAGACCCTATAGAATAAGATGGTGGCAGTTGGCAATTTTTATATTGCATGATATTAGCGCAACTTATCAAACCCCAAACCTTAATGATACATGCACTAAAAATCGCACTTCAATAGCTTATTGCTGGGCTTCAGGAGCCCAGCACTGACAGCTATAGGACCGGAAGTGATGTAATCTGCATTGCTCCCGGTCCCATAGTACGGGAAGGTGATCGGTGTACAGACGTTCGCCGATCCCCTTCTAAGCTTCCCCCCGACACCAGAGAAGCCGGTCACGGTCACGACCCGTTTACCAGCCCGTAGAAGCGATCTGGCGGCAGCTTTGCAGCCAGAATCGCTTCTACTGTAAAGCCGACATAGTCCTGGTCTGTTTAAATGGGCCCGATGCCAGTGACTTACTGTGGACGTCACTGGTCATTAAGGGGTTAAAATGTGGATTTATCCGTTTTCCTAGAATTCCACTTCAAAGAAATGTGTCCACAGGAGATTCTATCTTTATAAAAAGAAACAAACACGGTCTAAAAACAGCCATGTGTTGAACACCCACAAACTACATTTGTCACTATCCATATGAGTTATCAGATTTGGCTTTTGCTGTAACGCATATGGACAGCAATACATTGTAAGAAGATGGTTTATATGTTGCAGAGATCTTGACAAAGTGCTGAGAAAGGGTGAATGAAGCCCACTGAGAAGAATAAGGAGCCCTGCTGCTCAGTTTCACACAGTTCCCTGTTTCGCGCTCTACTCCAGGGTGTGAAACCAACGGAAGCAAGAGAGGTGCAAAAAAGGAAAAAAATATATATCTCTAGAGATGAGGAAAAACCAGGGGAGGAAAGGGCAGAGGCATACATGTGCTGAGCCCGGTTTGTTAATTACTTTGATTGGAAGGTGTAGAGAACAGCACAAAGAAATGCTGGCAGAGCTCTCACCACTCGCTGAGGATTCTTATCACAAGGATAGCTGCAGACTCCCTCGCCGCTCAGGGCAAAATACAGATGCTTAGAATCTGCAGTTGATACACACTGACAAAAAAATTATACGTAACCAAGATTTACATTTTAAAAATAGTAGGGATGCACTTTTTTTTTTAGAAGACAGTACGAATACGGATACTTTTCCTCAAGTACTCACCGATACCAATTACCGATAACTTTTTTGTCGCAACAGTTTTTCTAAAACAATACAGACTAATGATGATTTTAAAAAGGCACTGGTGGAGTGCCAGGGCCCTGTCCCAGCTGCAAACACTGCGACCCTGGTAGTTTTACCATTGAGGCCAGGTTGTAGAAGGACTACAAATCTCAGCATTATACAGCAATGCAGAATACCACAAATCCAACATTAGTAGTTTACAGAAGGAAGATAGCATTGTTTTATACTTCCAGGTAAGCTGGCAGGAAGTGTGAAGAAGGGTTGATGAAAGTGCCATTCAGTGGTAGGTGTCCAGAAAAAGACTTATATTTGACAGGATGAGCCAATGTGTTTTTGGTGCTACGGTGGTCCACCTTCATCAGAGATGGCAGATCAGAAAAATCTTGACTGGGCTAAACACTCAGAAGGGAATTTATAAAAACTGGAGCAGACAAAAACTGGAATAGATGTGTATACCAATCAGCTTGCCTCTTATTTTCAAATCTCAACTTAAGGAACTGAAGAGAGAAGCTGATTGGTTGCCATGCACAGCTGCTACAGTTTTGATAAATCCCCCCCCCTCAGTGAATAAAACAAATATGGACACAGATCGCTAACATATCGCCTGTCCCAGTTCTCAAATATTTACCGATAGTTACATCATACAGTATATCAGATCACTCTCTTTATGAAACTGTGTACTTTAGAAATTTCAGTTAATAGACGGCTTTTATGAAGTTGATTACTGATACAATGTTTTCGATTAAACAGTTCTATTAAGTAGAAGTGTTGATGTACTTATGTTTGCAGCCCTGATGAAGGGTACCCTCTGAAGTTCCTGACACGTGTTGGCTCATCCTGTGGAAATAAATATAAATCTCATACTGGACATTTAACCGTGGAGTGGGGCTTTCACAACTTCAACCCCTCTTCACACTCTCATAAGGACAACCCTAAATGGTCCTTTAAAATGGCAAGCTGTCTACAACTCTCCACAAAGAATTTGCTACAATCCACTAGAACTCCTCACCTCATTATCCAAGCTTGCAAGAAATGACAAGCACAATGCATTTCATAAGCGATGTCACTGAAACGTCTCCAAATCCCAGGAGAATGTGCTCCTGAAAAGTGCTGAATATTTTAAGTGCTTGGATTTTCTAGAAGGCAGCAATGAGACAATGACTATATCGTCAGGAAGCAGCAAGAAACCAGGGTCTGAAGTGAAGTATTTTTTTTACTTATACTTTGCATGTTTTAAGACAATAGTTATTAAGGGGAATTTATCAAAATTGGAGCAGTTGTGCATGGCAACCAAATCATCTCTCTTTCATTTTCAAATCTTAACTGAGCAGACTGAAGAGAGAAGCCGATTGGTTACTATCGGCAACTACTCCAGATTTTGACTGCTCTAGTTTTGATAAATTGCCCCCATTGTCTTATTTGGGGGCAGGACTCACATTTTCATGCAAGGGCAGCCATAACTGTCCCTTTGACATTACAATGGATACAAAAAGTTGAAACACCTCTCTAAAAATGCCAGGTTTATAAGATGTAAAAAATTCAGACCAAGATACATAATTTCAGTTTTTCCAGCTTCAATGTGACTTATATGTACAATTCAATTAAAAACTAAATTACAGGGGGGAAAAAAGAATGTTTATTAAA
>NW_017306303.1:2251976-2261332 GCF_000935625.1 Nanorana parkeri
ATGCAATCAATAAAACAAGGATTGTACATAGAACAATATCGGACCTCTGAAAAGTACAAGCATGCATATGTACTCAGTACTTGGTTTGGGCCCCTTTTGCAGCACTTACTGCAATTACTTTTGCACGATATTCTAATTATTCGAGTTTCACCTGTATATATTATTATTATATCCCTTATATTTTGGGATGTGGCTGTGTTCAGAATTAACTAAACACATTCAAACTGAGGTTAGATAGTAGCTGGTACACATACCTGCCATTAAAGTGAATAATTAAAAGGAGAACTATGAGATGAGTGATTTCCACTCACCTCATAGTTCTAAGCCGACCTGTGACAATACCCTTATAAAGTCAGCTGTTCTAGTTGGATTTTTTCTGACATTTACTCAGTTGCCTTTTACAGCAAAAGCCATGGTCCACAAAGCTTACAAAGCATCAAAGGAATCTTATTGCTGGAAGGTATCAGTCAGGAGAAGGGTACAAAAAACCCCAAGGCATTAGATATACCATGTGAAGACTGTCATCAACAAGTTGTGGTAATGTCACAACAGTGATGTTACCAAGAACTGGCTGTTCCTCCAAACTTGATGAAAAAAACCCAAGAAAACTAGTAGGCTGTCAAGAGGCATACAACAAAATTAAAGGAACTGCAGGAATTTCTGGCAAGTACAGGTTGTCTACTACATGTGACAACAATCTTCCCATATTCTTCATTTGTCTGGACTGTGGGTTAAGGTGGTAAGACAGAAGCCTTTGCTTACTAAGATAAAACATACAAGTCCAGCTACATTTTGCAAAAACCCACAGAGTCTAACAAAAGTATGTGGGAAAATGTGTTATGATCTGATGTGTGTTTGGTGCAAAAACAACACTGTGCATAACCAAAAGAACACCATACCCACAGTGAAGTAAGGCAGTGGCAGTATTATGCTTTGGGGCTGTTTTTCCTCATCTGAAACCTTAATCAAAGGCGGATGGATTTATAAAACACTTCTAAATATGAGTCAATTTTGGCACAAAACCCTCAGGCCTCTGCTAAAAAGCTGATTAAGAAGAATTTTGCCTTTCATCATGACAATGACCCAAAGCATACCTCCAAATCAACCAAAGATTCACCAGAAAAAGATCAAAGTTTTGCAATGGCCCAGCCAGAGCCCGGACCTGAATCCAATTGAAAAAAATCTGTGGGGGTGACATGAAGCGGTGTCCTGTGCAAAGGAGATGCCCCTGCAATCTGACAGATTTGGAGCGCTTTTGCAAGGAAGAGTTGGCGAAGATTCCCAAGGCAAGATGTGCCATGCCGATAAGACTCCTACCCCACAAGATTGAATGGGTCATAAAATCAAACTGTGCTTCAACAAAGTATTCGTTTAAAAGGTGTGTATATTTACGCAACCATGTTACTGTAAGTTTATTTTTCCCCTTTAAAGATTTCAGCTTGTTTTGAATTGTACAGATTATAGGTCAGATTAAATGTGGAAAAAAATTCTCAAGGGATTTTTACAGGGGCGTGTAGACATTTTGTATCCTCTGTATATGTGACATCTATACGGCACTACAAAACTGTGCTCTTTAGAAGGCTGTAGATATTTCCTGATGTCTCCAAGGATTTTGTTTTGCAAACCTAGGCAAGTAAGGATTTTGCCACCCACCAAAGTCAATTGACAATGCATTTGCATCCATGCCAGTTGTTTACAGCTTATATAGCCCTGGGACGATGTGTATTGCTAACAAAGCAATGAACGGTCTGAACATAGTTGATTCAATTAAACACTTCTAAAGAAGAAAAATCTCCCTCCCGAGGAATTTGCTATCAAAATATGTGCACTACAGGATATACTATACAAAATAAGAGCAGAATTGTGATACCTGGTAATAAAAGGAAAACATTTGCAGAATAATGTTACATAGTACTAGGAGTACAGTGGAATGCACTAAGGTTTACCTGGCCCCCCGTAGAGTCTTGTGTGTTGTTGTCGTGACCACGTCAGCATGATCAAAAGGAGTTGGGATGACACCAGCTGCTACCAGACCACTGATATGGGCCATATCAGCCAGAAGGTAAGCCTTCACCTCATCACATACCTGAAGGAGGGAGGAGAGCACAGCAACATGATCAACACTCATCTTTTCCAAACCAGAATGCTAATATACCGTATATACTCTAGTATAAGCCGTCCCGAATATAAGCCGAAGTACCTAATTTTAGCCCAAAAAAACTGGACTTGCGTGCAACATCAAAATGCAAATTTTTGCACTACTTGGAGGGGACCACAATATCTAACGCAGGGATGGCCAAATTACGGCCCTCCAGCTGTGGTGAAACTACAAATTCCACGAAGCATCTCTCCGGGAGTCATGTCTGGCTGTGAGAATCTTGCAAAGCTTCATGGGATTCGTAGTTCCACCACAGCTGGAGGGCCGCATTTTGGCCATCCCTGATCTAACGGGTCACAACCCAGATACCAGGTTTTCAGATACTGGATATGGATACAGAGAAAATGAGGATCTCTGGTACGGAACCACTTTCAACTTTAAAGCCCATTTGACAGCAAACCAAAAAACTCCCATTGCAGTGCAGCTACTCACACACTGCAAGAGTTAACTGCTCATTTCTAGGGGACCAGAGTAAAATCACTTTAACTTACCTGGTCCCTGTTCTCCCGGCAGTCAGCGTTAACCCTTCCTCCCTCCACATCCTCACATCTAATGCAGGTCTATAGAACTTGCACAAGACGCAATGATGTCAGCGGTCCTGAGACCACCGAAGCAGAGGGGAGAAGAGGATGTGGGGACCAGTCCTGCAGCCCGAAGGGAACCGGCAGGAGCAGGGCAGGTAAGTAAAATAGCTTTTTCATGTTCCCTTAGCATAAACAAGCAGTAAACCCTTTCAGTGCGGGGGTTGCCCCATTGCAAGGGTAATTTTCAGTTTGCCCAGAGATGGGCTTTAAGCAGAAAATCCTTACTTGCGCAAAGTTAAAATCTCTGTTAGAGGCAACAGAACCACAATGTGGAAGTAAAGCTTGTTTGTTAATAAAGCAGTTTCTACAGCAACGCAACACAAAACCTAGACGTCTGTTTAAGTTACTAAAAACATTCTTACCTGTACAAGTTCCATGACCTTTAGCAGGACATTTTCCACTAACCAATGTTCTCATTTAACAATTCAGAGTTAAGATCAATCCTGCTCCCATAAGTCAGCTATAAATTTAGCCTTAATTCGCTCTTCAGAGAGGTTTTAAGTCTTGCAAGCTCGCAAGTTGAGACTTCTGTGGTTTTCCCTTCTATAACTCCAGAGACTTTTTGTGCTCAGTCTGGCAACACTTTGCTTAAAATAGCTAAACCTTTTTTTCCTTCGGTTCATGATTTATACCCAAAGGGTCTGAAGACAATGAAAGACTAACCCAGCCAAGATGCTGCACCTTCTGTTGTCTCATTTGGAGCAGAATTTGTGCATAAACACAGTGCATCAATCTACAGGCATGAATCAGGTCCCCCTGGTACTCGCCACTGATAAAACGCACTATATATTAGTCTGGATTTTCCATCAGTCTTGTACCTACTTAACCTGCTCAAGTGGTCCATGGATATAAAAACAAAAAAAAAACAACTAAAAAAGCTACAAATGAGGATGAATACGGCCTAGTACAATTGCTTAATATAAATTAACCTCTCACATTAAATATTCATGTCTGAAGATAGTAGCTACTTTAAAATCAATTAATATTTTTGTATTTAAAAAGGGGTTCCACCTTTACTAAAACAAAGGCTCCATAGCTCTAAGCACTTCCATTCTGGTCAGCATTACTGAGGTCTAGGAAAACCAAAGTAACATAGCAGTACATGTATTAACTGATGTTTTAACTTGTTAGATTGGAAATGTATCCAACATGTACAGATGTTGGACAAATTTGTTGGTACCCTTACAGATCATTAAACAATGCTTCATTCCTCTTAACAAGTGATGGTATTAAAAGCAATTGTCTCATGTATACCTCAATGCCTTTGTTATAGAGTTAAATCAAGAAAGTGTGAAAAGAGATCAGTTAATTATACCAAGATATTCTAAAAAGGGCCTGGACAGATTTGTTGGTAGCCCTAGAAAAGATTGAAATATCAAAAGTGATCTAGGTGCCTTCTGGAATTAGCATTGCACCATGTCTTTACTCTAGTAATCAGTCAGCCAGCCTATTTAAATTGAGAAAAATAGTTACTGCTGTTTGGTATTAGGTGCACCACACTGAACATGGACCAGAGAAAGCAAAAAGGAGAGAAATGTCTGGAGTAGATCAGAAAGAAAATTATAGAGATCAGCATGTAAACAGGTAAAGGCTATAAGACCATCGCCAAACAGCTTGATTTTCCTATGACTAGTTGCAAATATTAAGAAGTTGAAGGTCAACCTCTTTGAACATAGCCACAAGAGGAAAACCAATGGAACAGAGGATAGTGAGAAAAAAGGTAGAACAAAGGAAAACTTGCCAAGATATGCCAGCAAAACTCCAAGGTCAAGGTCTCTGATCGCACCATCTATTGCTATTTAAGCAACAGTGGGCTGAAAATAAAAACTAAAATAAAAGCCACACTGGAATTTGCTAAAACTCATATTGACAAGTCACAATGCTTTTGTGAGAATTTCTTGTGGACAGGTGAGACAAAGAGGGAGCCATTTGGCAAGTCACATCAGATCTACGTTTACAGTTGAAAAAAAATGAAGTTTAAAAAAAAAAAAAAAAAAATCACTATTCCTATTTAGAAACACTGAGGAGGATCAGTCATGTTTCGGGGCTGCTCTGCTGTGTTTGGTACAGGGAACTTTAAATCTGTGCAGAACACAATGAAATCTAAAGACCATCAAAGAATTCTGCAGCAAAACATGTTGCCCAGTGTCAGAAAACCCTGTCTCAGGCACAGGTCATTGGTCCTCCCAACAGTATAATGTCCCAAAACATACAACTAAAAGCAAGCGAGAACAGCCAAGAACATAACTCTGGACTATTCTGAAGTGGCCTTCTATAAGCCCTGATCAGATACCTACTGAACATGTATGGAAAGAGTTGAAGCAAGCAGTCTGGAGAAAGCACCCTTTAAACCTGAGACAGCAGGTACAGTTTTCTCACAAAGAGTGGGGAAAACTACCCGTTGACAGGTCAAGAAGTCTCATTGAGAGCCACAGAATTTGCTTGTTTGCAGTGAAGGGTTGTGCAACAAAATATTAGCTTATGGGTCCCATCATTTTAATTTGTTTTATTATATAAAACATTGTTGGGAAAAAAAAAAATCAAAAGAACTAAGCTATTTCGTAGAAAATTGTGGGTCCTGCTGTTTTCGTTGTAGGGTACCAACAAATGTGTCCATGCCTGTATTTTGCATCGCATAACAAAGTCCATGCAAAGGCAATGGAAGATGGCATGTTAACGGTCTTAGAAGAAACAATCTACCTCTTTTTGATAAATGATAAATGCAGTTGGGATGGTGGATCTCTCCTGCAGCCTGTTACAGTGCTGGAGGTGGTGCAAGAGATTGTGCAGGTCTTTAACATAGTAGGTGAGGTTGAATAAAGACTAGGGTCCATTGTGTGTGCAAACCCATCAAGACGTTTCTTGAACTTATCTACACGCTCAGCGGATACCATTACCTGTAAGGGAATTGCAATTTTACTACTCGCAGTAAAAACAAAACCCCTTTACGCACTCTGAGATTAAACCCCCTTTCTTCTAACCTCTTGTTGTGTCCTCGGTATAAACAACTTGTTTCCAACATTGTGCTCCCCGCTGCCTTTTTAAGGCTGCAATAAGGTTTCTCTTAAATCGCCTCTTTTCTAAGGTGAATAACTTTAATTTTTGAAGGCGGTCTTCATAACTAAGGCCTTCTATCCATTGAATTAATTTTGTAGCCCTGAACTCTTCTGATGGCTTTCCCGAGAGTTGGCAACCAAAACTGCACCACAGTCTCAAGAGGAGGTGGAACCAGTGATTTATAAAGTGGAAGTATCACTCTTTGATCCCTTGCTACAATCCTCTAATACATGACAGTATCCCGTTTGCTTTGCTGGCTGCTGCTTGGCATTGCATACTCTTGCCAAATCTGATCTATGAGCACCCCCTGGTCTTTTTCCATGTTAGACTGCCCTAATGTAACACCCCCCAAGTATTATTTTGCGCACACGTTCGTTGCTCCCATGTGCATAACCTTAAATTTTTCCATATTAAAATCGCATTTGCCATCTTGTAGCCCATTCCTCAATATTATCTAGGTTGGGTTACTGTGCAAATATCTCCTTCCCTAAGCTTCTGGAGCAACATGTCAATCTAAATGGCTGTGGGCAGAGCTAGGTGTAGCTATTTACCGATAGGGCTATCACAGGTGCCAGCATCTAAGCAGCTACAGCAGCAGCAAGAGTAACACCACTGCAGAAGAGCATTTTCACCCAAGTCAATGGTTCTACTGGCAGGATCAGCAGGTATTTGCAAAATGTTTCAGGAGGTACTTAGAAAAAGGACATTACAACTGCTACTAGATATCGGTCAGCAGCCAAATGAATACGTAACATTTGCTCAGTAAATATTTTGACCTCCCCGAGTTGAACGATTGAATTTCTCAGGAAGGTTCAATTGGGCTTTAAAGAAGAACTCCAGGCAGAATAAAACCTAACTTGGAGTGGGGCTACCCATGCTCATTTTGGTGTAGGGTCTAAAATAAGTTAGTCACCCGAACATCGGTCCCGCCTAGCTGCTAGACTGCTCCTTGCAGCCCCTCCACTCCAGCAGACTAATGATCTGTGAGTCATCACATCTAATACAGGGACATTCCATTGCCAGAGTGAAGGGGCAGAGAGGCTGTAGAGACCAGTCTAGCAGGCAGGCTAGACTGTTATTTTAGACACTAGATGAAAACGAGCACTTAACCCTTGCAGTGTGCAGATTTCACAAAGACCTCCAAGGCTGTAGGAACGTTTTTTAAAGCTAAAGTACATTTTGTATTGCATACATAAAAAGCATGTCAAAAAGTTGCAGCATGTCAAAAAGTTCCAGCTCCTCAAATGCAAATAAATACACCAATTCTGGAGGTACACAAGCCAAGTTTCCTGCAATACCTGACATGCAAAGAAGATTTATACAGGGATCACACAATTTAGGATTTAGCTAGCACCAATACGATTAAAAAGGCATTAACAGCTATGATAATACATTACACACACTCGTTTAGAAGAGAATTGAAAGGCTATGGCACAATATAAAATTGCATTAGTAAAGTCAAAGTTGCTATAATGAGTTCTTATCATCTGTCCTTTTAGTCAAACCCTGCTTAATAATATGCAGAATATACTGACACATGGCTGCAAAAAAAAAAAATCACTTTTCAAAAATGTATCGATATACTGTGATTGCGACACATAGTTCACCATGAGCTCAGTCTCAAGCATGAACAAGTCAAACACAAGCCACTTACGTAGGTAGGATATGAATATAGCCAACCAGCAACCAATTAGGATACATAATTTGGGGCAAGCACTGGCTGCTATCTTAAGGAATTGTAGGAGAGGAGTTAAAAGAAGTAAAGCCAAAAACGTTTAGGCTTTAGTCCTTGTTTGGGTCAAAGGAGTACATTTACTAATATACCCCTGTGACACAAAGACAGCATCTAGCTATTTGCTGAGAGCACAGAGGCAGGCTTCAGCCGGGAAGGATCCCGGCAATATTGCCAGATCTATTCTGCTTGCCTCATTTACAGCTGGCTTTGTCTCTTCAGAGCCAGAACTGTGCCCGCCACCTCCCCTGTCTGTTCCTCCAACGAGTGCTGAAGAAACAGAGCAGACGCGGGAATCCCTGCGAGGAGCCGTGACTAACAGTTACCACTCTCTGCGGGGAGAAGACCATGAGCGGAGCGATCAACGATTCATGATCGCTCAGCTTTAGATCTTTAGAGCTGGCATGCGACACCTGCAAGGAATAGAAGGCTTGTGTAAAATCCAAGTCTCTTACAGCTTACATAGGACTGAGGAACATCAATGGCTCCATATGACCGCACTCAGCCAATCACCAGCACTGGTGTAAGAGGAAGGGGAGGGAGTCATGCTCCTCTATACCTAGAAAATACAAGGTATGTATTTTTTCTCCCTGCAGCTCAGTGCAGCAGGGGTTGGGAAAGAAAAGGTACATTTGTGCTGATAAGGAAGGGGCATCAAATTGAATATGCTTTTCTCTGCATAGGAAAAACAGAAGTTTAAAGTCTAATTGAAGTTTATTTAGAACATGTTGTAAGCAATGCTGTAACATTAGTGTGTTGCAAAGTCTTACTTTTCGTTTTTATTGGTAAAGCAGTTCCAGTTTTGTTTGAGCAGCGGTCTGACATGCCCCAAGTCACATTGATTAGCTCTGCAATGAGCAAAACGGACACCCCTTGCTGATTGCACAACTGTCAGCTATCAATAGGGGTCTGTTCTCTGCGGAATACTGGGGGTCAGGCTGATTTAGGGTAACTAGAGTGATCTAACACAATAAATGGGAAAACTTGGTATACTTAAAGTTTTACAATACCTGTACTTGCAACATTTTCTAAGACACTGGCTTTACGAACTTCCTGCATGGTCATGT
The DNA here is from genome assembly GCF_000935625.1 of Nanorana parkeri. Taxonomy (NCBI): domain Eukaryota; kingdom Metazoa; phylum Chordata; class Amphibia; order Anura; family Dicroglossidae; genus Nanorana; species Nanorana parkeri. The sequence continues at coordinate 2,260,575 of NW_017306303.1, forward strand.
TAGCATTAAATGGAAGTGCCTCTAATATTAATATATTTTAGTTACATTTTATTTTACAGTACGGAAGTTTAACTTTTTTTCCAAATAATTATTTTTTCTTCAGTCTGGTAACAACGTTATAAAAATAGGACAATGTACTAATATACCATAGATCTATACGGTACAATATTTTTATTTATGAAATTGTAAGCCTTGCAATACCTGCCAGTCCTATATTGATGTGAGTGATACAGCTGTGTTTTAGGTTTCAGGATATTAATAATCTTGACTAAAGAAAACCTTAATAATGTTAAGAGCATAGAGATACTGGAAAGGTCACACAATGCATGAAAGCACAGATCACAGATAAGCAGGAGCCAAACAATGCACGAGGACAGATGGATTGCACCAGACAGGTATGTCATTAGCAGGTTTTAAACTCTTGTACATAAAAAAAACACATGTTGAGATACAAGAAGTTATTCTAGAAGGAATACAACCTACCTTTCTCATCCTGGCATAATCTATTAGACGTGCATATGCACTAGTCCCGGCAATGATGAGTTTGGGCCGAAAGAGACGAGCGGTCACCACCAGTTGGTCATAGTCAATTAACCCAGTTGCTTGCTTAAAACAAAACAAAAAAGGGTGAAAATATGTTGGTTGTTCACTATGCTTCACAAAACAGATTAAAGGACAATTGTATCTACATTTTGGCTGTGTAAAGTTAAAAAAAAAAAAAAAAAAAAAAAAAACAAAAACCCTCCCTTATCTTGCTT
>NW_017306303.1:2261380-2268674 GCF_000935625.1 Nanorana parkeri
TTCTTTTTGGTGTGTGAAAAAAAAAAAAAAAAAAAAAAAAAAAAAAGCATAACGCTTCCTTATCTTGACTTAACTGTCCTGTATTTAACATTTCATCTGCCAGACCAATATTCCCATCTTTCCTGAAAAGTGTGTAAAAACTCTTACAAAAATTGTGACGTTGTTTTTGACTGAACCTCTTTCGATCTTTAGTGCTGGAGGAATTTTCTATCCTATCTCATACAGGTGAAACTCGAATATCATGCAAAAGTAATTGCAGTAAGTGCTGCTGCTGCAAAAAGGGCCCAAACCAAGTACATATGCATGCTTGTACTTTTCAGAGGTCCGATATTGTTCTATGTACAATCCTTTTTTTAGTGATTGCATGTAATAATCTACTTTTTTGAGGTTGTGGATTTGGGGTTCTTGGGGTTTTCATGAGCTGTAAGCCATAATCATCACAATTATGACAAATCACTGCTTGAACTATCTTGCTTTGCATGTAATGAGTCTCGTATATTAGTTTCACCTTTTAAGTTGCATTAGTGAAATAAATGAACTTTGGACGATATTCTAATTATTCGAGTTTCACCTGTACATAGGTGACCCGCAATGTAACCACACAAGTAAATGAGAGGAAATCTCCAATAAGGACAAAAATGTTTACTGTCGTGTCCTTTTTGGGGAGACAATGTGGTCACCAAAACAGAAATTGAGGTGCTTGTCCCATCCAGTACACAGAAAGCTAATGGGGGAAAAAAAGAGAGCTTCTAACACTTTCCAATCTAAAAATAAATAAATTATAATTTGGCAGTAATTTTGCACTAAAATAAAACCTTAAATAAGAATTATGATGGCTGCCATACCTGACTTCCTCCTTAATATGCTGGTTCCATGGCTCTCTCTGACTAACATTCTCATGGACCCTTCGGTCTTAGCCAGTCAAGTCAAAGCACATGATATGAATACTAGTTCTGGGTAGGGTACTCAGCATGACTAGATATTAAATTGTGGTTTTGATATTTTGCTCAGAACAGATTTTCTTTAAAGTGTATGTAAACCTGAAACAAATCAACTGTTTTCTTAAAACACACACAATTTTTCTGCACTTATACCATCCTCAAGGGCTTGTTCACGCTAAACGCGAACCAGATCTGCATGAGTTTCTGCACATGCAGTGCAGCGTGTTTTGTAGCATTTGGACACGTTCCGGCCCATTTGTTTGCATTTGCATGAATTTTGGTGCGTTCCAGCGCAACTGACCGCTCTGGTGTGAACTAGAGCCCAAAATACCATTGGAATACATTTGGTGCATTTTTGATGCATTCTGTAACTGCTCTGCATCTGCTCCGGCACTTGGTGTAAACTAGCCCTAAAGGGTAAAAAAAAAGAGGAAATCGGAAAGGATATGCACAGATTGCAGATATATACTAATATAGCTACAGTGTCACAGAGCCACAGTGTGTCGTTAATTACCAAACCCAAAACTTCCTGGATGGAGCTTTCTTTTAAAGTTCATATCAAATGTCTACACATTCCAAACCAACATTTACCAACACTGACCCTCCATTTTCAAAATTTAACTAGCCATGCCCAAGTTTGTGCAACCCAAAAATGTACTTGTAGGCAAATGTACGCAATCCGTCTATCCATAAATACACAGAGCGTATATTCCTTTGTCTACTTTTCATGTACAGTGCCATTCCCCACACACAAGCCCACAACACACATTCTGCACTAGTAAAATGACAACCAACAAGAAAAGCGTACGCCAGAGAGCAAAAAGCCTTAATAGTAAGCAGATAACTGATGACGTATGGGGATGCATGTGCTTTTCCTGTCACGAAATAGAAATCAGGACTGCGAGAACAGCCGTCACACACACTTGTTTCTGTGTTGATATGCCACATAAAATTTTATGGGAACAGTAAAACAGTGATTATTTTCATAATCGATTAGTTACCCCATTATTTTTTTCCAACGAATCGATTGGTTGTATAAAATCTCTCTCCCTTGTTGCCAACTATTCTCAAAATCGATTCGTTGTTGCAGCCGTATAATTTACACACATCTAACCACTTGCTGACCGCGTTGTTTGCACCCCCTTCCTGTCCCGGCCATTTTTCAGTATTCAGCGCTGCAGTACTTTGATGTTTATTTTGTCATGCAACGCTGTACTGAAATTAATTTTATATTCATTTTTTTGGGGGGTGGGGGGGTAGATAGAGCTTTCTTTTGGTGGTATTTATTCACCACTGGGTTTTTTTTTTTTAATTACCAAAAAATAAATAAAAAAAAAAACACAACAGTTTTCCCTTTATTATGTTAGGAAACATTTCATATTACCCAAAGGTGGGGCCACGCCAGCTAAATAGACACCAAGCATGTGAAGCCTTAAAATTGAGTGTGCCCGCGAAATCGCAAAAAAACTACCATACCCAAAATTGGCCATAGGCGACACTTTATAAGATTTTACCGCTCATCAGTTTAATGTCATCAGTGATTGATGGCCTTAGAATTATTGCTCTCACTGCGACGATCACAGCAATATGCAACATGTGTGGCGTAATTGACGCAATTGTTGTTTTTGCGTGTAGGTGTACCCAACGTATTGTTGTGCATCTATGTGTGGGTGGGGGACTTTGTGTGTGTGTGTAAATGTTATTTATTTTGTGACACTTAACTTTATCAATAAAGAATCTCCACAAAGGGGTCATGAAGGACGGCCACCCGCATCCAGAAGACTCCTGCCCGGCCGTTTCTGAATGTTCTGCGGACGGGAGGTGATTAAGGCTCCATGCACACGGGCGCCTGGTGATTCCTGCAGCAATAACCTGTTGATTCTTGCATCAAGAATCCCAGGTGTGTCCGTTTGCATCCATCTGTCTATGGTTGTCCACATGTAAATTGTACATGGGACGATTACCTGCGGATTGAGAGAAATGCTTGTCACAGAATGCAAGCACCTTGAAAAAATAAGAGAACCCTACTACAGCTTCGTTCAGCCTTCCTACTACCTGGATTGTCTCCCTGCCATCTGGACAGAGGTGGAGACTACTTGTCCAATGAACAAGCTTGGAGAGGTGGCATAGGAAGCAGTGTTGATGAAGGAAACAATACTCAACTGCCTGGCTGTACAGTGAGGCAGATGTGTGTACATTACAAGAGAGGCTGTTTAGAATTACAAACCCTCACAGGCAAAACAAAAATATCTATTTTTTAATCCCGTTTTTTCACTTGGTTTCCTCAAGTATACTCACAACCCGAATTAATCCAGCGTTTGTGATTCGCTGCTGCATACCATGCCCTGTGCCGCCATTCAATCATCCCCCAACCCCATCATCAGGAGCTGGCTGTCTTCTCGTCCTTACAGTCAGCCAAGGTCCTTGCTCCAGCGATGTGTGATGCCTCAACTGATGCCTTCTGGCATCAGTTGGATATCACAGAAGGCCACAGGAACAGGGCCAACATCATTCTAGCCTAGGCTAGAATGGACCTTGAATCGAGTCTGCTTTAAGTGTGGCATGGGACACAGCATTGGAGAAAGGGAGCATGGATGCAGAAAGAGGGAAACAAAGGGGCCTACAGACAGTGAAGGCTGGCAGACAAACAGTAAAAAGAGAGAAACAGAAAAAAGCCAAGACAAGTAACAATGCACTAAATTTAGAATCATAAAATGTACAGTTCACAGAACCCAGAATAAATGAGTGACCTGTAGCTGAGAAACCTGGACTTTGTGCACCGTCTAACCTGTCAGACTGTGTGCTGGATAAGTCATGACAATAAATGCAGTATAACCAAAATTGGACAAGTCAGGGAAGGCAACTCTAACCAGACTGAATTATTAAGTTGCAGTCTAGCGACACATTGGCCCCCAGCAACCAATCTCCAGCAGTTTAGCAGGGCTAATTAAATCAAGGACAGGTGAGTTATGTCAGCTACAAGCAAACAATAGTGTTTTTATTTTATGGAGGCACAAATCATCTCACGGAGAGGCGACTGAGCACCATGGCTGCAATGCTGAAGTCACACTTAATATCAGATCTCTGCCATGAATGACACTGTGTATCAAAATTGATATAATAACCTTATGCTGGGTACCATATCCTTCTGAGGGCAATAGAGTTTATTATTGAGAGAAACAAAATAAAAGTATAATTTTACAAAAACATTGCAAGGAAGGAAATTGTAAAAGAATCAAAATTATAAGTCACAAAATACACATGTCCATTAGAACAAATGTCTACTGCAAATCATTAAGTAAAGTAAGGTATAATAATACCTAATGATAGGAAGGGAAATTATCTGCATTTTAGGGTTTTCAGGTTCAGCAATTTATTATTTTCAGGATAAGGTATACCAAACATATGCTCATGAAGGGGCTGTGGTTGAACATGCATGATAAAAGAGTAGGGTGTGTGTATTGGGTAAATTCAACGGTGGCTCTCTCAGGAACTAATTTTCCCAAACATTAGGTCAGCAAGACATGTTTTGTTTAGGAGTCCTCCCCTTTACGGCTGGGTTCACACCTAGGCGACAGCGCTTTTGCATGGTTTTACGTGCATAAATCAGATTGCGCCTGACAAATTCTTCTGCGGGAGGTGCACTGTGGTGCCATTCATTTCAATGGCACCCCAAACACGCTTCCCACCTGCAGTGCCATCGCCTGCATTGGAACATGCGGTAGCGACTGCAAAAAATTGTGTATGCAGTTTTATTCTGAAACTAAATAAAATACATTTTGTTTATAACAATCCATTTGTGTATTTTATTTTAAATAAAAGATGGTATTATTATCATCCGATTAATTGAAAAAATAATCTGCCAACTAATCAATTATGAAAATAATTGTTAGTTGAAGCCCTAATTGCTTCTACTCAATGCATATAGTGTTCATGTGATTTTTAACTTCCTTCAGGTTTACACTGGTTTTCTCTTAGCCCTTGGCTATCATTTGTTTAGAGGCCAGAAAAAGAAAAGATGCAAATGTCTGTTGGTGGGCAGCAAGTCCCGGAAGAGTGTAGAAGAGCTATCCAGAGGTATCATGCAATGGTAATGTGGAAATGAGATTGAATGTGGTCAGACATTCTAGGCCAGAAAGAACAGTATTGGACATGGCTATCATACATGAACGCCACAACCCCTAAAGAATCTGTCCCTGTAAGACGGAAAAGCTTTCACTATATGTGTGGGTACCAAATACAACCTAGAGAAAATCTTGTAGGCAGATTTCAAGATGGTAGTGTTGAAGGAACATTTTGCTATTCTACACCAAATTTTACACCCAATCCTTCCACACCACCAAGTGAGGGGGACCCTCCCCCAGACATTTTTTTTTAAATCTGTGCTGAAGGCCTACCCATGACACTGCCTTCTTCCATACGCTAGGAAGTTGGAACAGGATGTGACTCACTTGGTGGTGTAGGAAGTATTCGGGTGTAAAATAGCAAAATGTTCCTTCAACACTACCATCCTGAAGGCAAACTTGTTCAAGGACTGTATTTATGTAGGGGAACTTTGAGGCCCTAATTAGAGGAAAGATTGTCTAATCTGGAATGATGTATAATATTCTGTTTGAGGAGCATGTTATTTTTAAAGTTGCCATTCAGGAAAACAGCGTGAAGTAAAAAAAAAAGTGGTGGAGTCCCAGTGTGGGTACACACCAGATGCATTGGGGCTGCACTGGCCATTTTTCAGTGCAGCCCCAATGCAAGAAAAGGCCATTTTCCTTCTCATGGATTGGCTTGGTTTACACTTCAGCATAGGCATTGCTGTGGTGTGAGCTCAAATGGCTGGTGTCACAGGTGATCACATGTGAGGCGCCAAGGCACTTACAGACCTAAATAAAGGTGGTAGATAGGATTTTGTTCCGCTTTAACAAGAATATTTAGCAACTGATCTATATTAGAATACCAAATGCTGGATAGGATGTTCTGCTTTAACAAAAATATTTTAAAGTTTTTAGCAACTGATGTATATCGGCATTGTAAATTCTTAACATTCAGCCGGATTTTATTCTCTAAGCAGTAACATGAACACCCCACCCCCAAAAGTCAATACTTTTGCAGTATTTGTAGCAAGCTTTTTTTTTTTCCACACTGCTGCTCCACGGAACAATATTTCACCTGGAGTTCTCTGCGTATTCACCAATAGGAGGCTCATTCTGGAAAGATGAACAATGCCAACTAATCCACCTACACAATAGTATAGGGTTGATGCTATAAGCTCTCTACAAATAAAGGAAGGATCAATAAGTATAGTAGCTAGATCCTTTGACATCGGTTTAGGCCATTTTCCTAAGGTATGACATTACAACTATGAGAGGTTGCATAGTAGAACCTGCAAGCAAAAGCAATGCTTGAGAAGGGTTATTCAAAATTTGTCAGTGGCATACTTAAACACTGGTTAATCCTCAACAGGCATGGCCAGTGTTTCATTAAGCGAGATATTACCTGACCCACAGTGGGAACAAACCACTTCTTGATAAATGCCTCCTCAAACAAGTACCATATCTGTAAAGAGTTTGGATGGATTAAATAGTCTATAAGGAGTTTGACAGTCACCATATAGAACAAGGAGTATTTGTGAGGCAGGCTTTGACCAAGCTGTATAGCTCTAACCAAGGTGTAAGAAAATGGGGTCTGTGCTGTCAGGTAAAGGTGCCCATACACTGCTCGATTCTCGTACGAGAATCGCGGGAAATCCCGCGATCGTACGAGAATCGAGCAGTGTGAACGGAGACGTGCGACCGTTTCTACTGTACGGTCGCACGTCTTCCGTCAAACCAGCATGTTCGAAAACCAGCCGGGAATCGTACGATTCTCGGCTGGTTAGAACAGTGCTCGGAAGACAAATGCCGAACGGGCCGGTGTGCGCACGCGCACACTGCCTGTTCAGCATTGCGGTCATCGGAAGCCCGCCCCTCAGGGGGGCGGGCTTGCGATGATCGAGAGTGCGATCTGCCTGTCCAAGATAGTCAGATCGTACGGTTTTTTAATCCCTGTACAACCATCGCAAGACTGAGGTCTTGCGATGGTTGTAAAGTGTATGGCCACCTTAAGAGAGAGTGAATCTCAAGGGTGGATGAACAGAATTGCAGATCCTTGGCACCAAAAACATTTTTGCATACTTATTCAAACTATGTATGCAAAAGCAGAACCGTAGACAAGCAAATAAAGGAATTGTATAGTGACAATGTGTAGTAAATGTGAAAACGAAAAACACGCATAACAAGAACGGATAAAAAAGTAAAATAATGAACATTGGGAGCTTAGCAAAAAAAAAAAAAAAAAAAAAAAAGGAATTGTTCAAAAAT
>NW_017306303.1:2268721-2274720 GCF_000935625.1 Nanorana parkeri
AAAAAAAAAAAAAAAAAAAAAAAAAAAAAAAGAAAAAAAAAAAAAAAAAAAAAAAAAAAGAAAAAAAAAAAAAAAAAAAAAAAAAAAAAACACAGGCATTGTTCAAGAATTTTGAGTGTAAGCGGGGCAGACTACCAAGATACTGAATCTAGGCCCAGTGGGAGATTGCTCTATCCATGCAGATTAACGGATATGGAGGAACCTGTTGCACTTTTTCCATCTGTCCATAGGAAATCTGCAGATAATCTATACGTGTAAGGCAAGCTTAAAAGGAGAACTACGAGGCAAGTGATTTTCACTCAACCTCGTAGTTCGAGCAGAAGTGTGTCAATGAAAATGTCACATGCCGGCTCAATAGATCGGGAAGTGAGCGAACACATAGGTCGCTCGCTCACGTCCCCGCAGAGAGCCGTGGCTGTCACTCATGGCTCCCTGCAGGGTTTACCCCCCCCCCCACTACGATCCCCCAGCGCTGACTGGGGGATCGTAGCGGGGGCGGGTACAGCTGGCTCCGTCTCTAGATAGGCAGAGCCAGCTGTCAATCATGCAGTTGGGTGGATCTCGACAGTAATGTCGAGGTCAGGTCAGTCCCGGAATACCGCGAGCTGTAGCTCGCAATATACTGAGCTTTGGGTCACGAGAGGACCCTAGTATATGTCCTCCCGTGACCATGAGAACTACGGGGAAAACAGTGACCCCATAATTTTCCTTTAAGCAAAGCAGGTCTAAATACTTTTCTTGATTAATAATGAGCTTAATAAAAAAGGTTTGTGTATTTAACATTCACTGAAACAGGTTTGTGTTTAGACAAATCTTGCCTGCACCATTTTCCATTAGTCTGTTGATGCATTTTCCTTTTCTAGTAAACAGTAAGAAACTGCTTAAGTCCATATTACCACTTTGAAGAGATGTAGTTTTTCCTCTGTTTATTCTTATTGATTTGGGAATGTCTGTTTACTTTCTTTTACCTGCTTACTTTATATGAATAGATGTATTTTTATTGAAAATGATATTGTTTCACTTGACTGTGTTCCTCTGTAGCCAGACTATTACTCCTTTTTATTATTCAGTTTATTGCACCTTTTTCATATGTCTGCATCATTGCCTATACTCCTTTGCACTGTCTTTCCTGAAGCATTTCCAAATGCTTTCCTCTTAGGTTTCTTGACTTCTCCATGTAGCATAACGATAAACAATTCCAATACTCTGTACTTGCCACTGGTTCGACAAGCAAAGAAAACGCCTTACAGCAACTCAAAACAGATATTTTAGAACAAAACAATTACTGAAATGCAAACCTTTAGACAAGACATTTCAGACTGAGATGTGCTGGTCAATGATTCTAGATTTTCTTTTTAGTTCTCTAGATGCTTAGATTGCCGACAGTGGCTACTACAAGGTCAACCCAAATCAAATCTGCATCACTTAGAAACTTATAAATGGCTGGCTTAGGAGTGTAACCCCATGATTTTGCAGATAAAATACATGCAGGCATGAATACCTTCCACAAATTGATGTTAAATTTCTAACCTATAAAAATATTACACATGTATTCAGTAAAAGGGAAATCACCTGTAAAACTTTCCAGAAAGGTAGTCATCTGCTAACTTCCTACAGTGGACTGGGAACGTTGCCACTGCTGCACTGGAATCCCAAGTGCAGTGCAAGCTGTTTTTCATGGATGGGAAAACCCAGTGATTTCTCATGTTCAGCCCACTTAAGGCCTAGTTTACAAAGGCTTTAGTTTGTTAATGCTACGGCAAAGAGCATCATGAACCGCAAGCACATATAAAGAGGCTTTCCTGAAGACCGAGCACCTTTTAGCTCTAGCCCAGGAATGCTGACAACAGATCTTGAACTGAACTGTGCATGCTGTGCCCAAAAAAGTCAGGCAGAGGGTAAAGGACTAGTCACCAGTATTGCCTGCGGACTACCTCCCTTCAGCTGATTTTTCGCTATTAAGGACTTAACACGCAGCCATCTTGGTAGAGGGCAGGGCTTGACTTGCAAATGGCCCTGCAAATTGTTAATAAAATACATCCAACAGAACAACAGATTCAGGATTTGTGCTTGGAATAAATTTAAAAATGCATTAAAAATACACCCCCATGTGTCTGTAAGCGGTAGTGATCGGTTTTTGAAAATCTTGTGACTGCTAAAAAGGACCAGCATCTGCTTTTACAAAAATTGGTTGCACCAATAGCCTGTTATCTTCTCAAGAGCAGAGATTTGACTAGAGATGTCAGGAGTGAACAAAAATGCTTGCTTCTTGAATAAAAAAATTAAAGTTTAAGTATTAGATTTTAGCTTTATTTAGACTACGAAATGTATAGGAACATACAAATAGAAATGTGCACAAACTTCCTGATCTTGGTGTGAAAATTTAAAAAAAAATATAGTATAGAAAATCAAACTAGATGCCATCTAGGAAATACTTACATTAAGCTTGTAAGGCATGGATTCAAAGTAAATAGAGGTAGCCGAGATACGTTTTACATCAGACATGTACCCGTGTGTTAAGCTTGAAGAAAAAAAATGAAAGATGTTATCAAGTCAGTTCTCTCTCTTTTACTCCCCTTCCCCCCCAAAAAAAGAAAGAAAGATTACGTCACAAAACACTCATTTACCTGGACTAAAGCAACCGGCAAGAGCCAACAGTGGTATTATTTGCAGCGAGTTCTCGTAATTTTTGTGTCGCAGTGGGAAAAGATGGTTTACTGGGTTGAGTCAATATAGATTTAATACCTATATTGGCCCTACAGCATGCACAAGCTTGCAGAATTGACATTATACTGTAAGCTCCTTCTACAGCAGAGATTATGATTACTAGCTTTATAGAAAGTGTTGCAGAAGATATTGCTTGTGTAGATGAATCACAACTAATGTGTAACACTATAAAAGCAGGAACCAAAGCTTGCATATGTATTGTGCACATTTGGCAGCGCCAATGTACACATGAAACTACAAAATATACATAAATAATTGTAAACACCTTAATACACCCTGATAAATTTTACATCAAAATAATTACACCATACCTAAAAAAAAAAAAAGTAAAAAACAAAAAAACACAACCTTTTAAATTGCCAGCTCACCAAAAACCACCTAATGGAATCTCATATTGCTCAGGAAAACTAGTAATGAAACCTTTGCTCCTGAGTTACCAGCTCTGAACATCAGTCAATTACAAAGAGGTCCCAATGACCCACTGGATTTTTTACATTAAATTTTATAACAGATTCTGCAACAGGAGGAGAATAAATAGCCCCAGCCTTGCAGGGACACCTAAAATCCAAGGAAGGAATGAACAGACCGCGGCAGAACCGACCTTTCAGTCTAGTCAATGAATGTATAATATAGTGAACTCTAGTATACTTACTGTCCTCCATCAGGAAGATCCAGTCCCATGAGACGATCATGTGGCTGCAGAAGGGCTGTGTATGCTGCAAAGTTTGCTGGGGAACCAGAGTATGGCTGCACATTAACTCCCCATTTTTCTGGGTCCAGTCTGAAAGCATCCAAAGCACGTTGCTGGCACAACAACTCTATTTGGTCCACAACCTCAGCCCCTCCATAATACCTAGGAAGACAGCAAGATTTAGAGTTACAAACACTGGTACATTTTTGGTCCTGTGCCTCCATTGTAACCCTACATATACTTTAAAGCAGCACGTGCATTTAACCAAAACATTTTACTATTTAAATTCAACAATTGTATCTGCTTAGTCCTACTGAATAATAACAGTACTGTATTCCATACAATATCAGACTATAACTTAAATACAAATTAGCAAACTAAAATGTGAGATTGTAGTCCATCACAGGAGTGAGCTTGGAGCGGTGGCTACTTTACAACACACAGGGACCATGGGGAACAAAAGTAGCCACCCTCCAGAAGGTACTTGAATGCATTTAAAATTAAACTTCTGACTTTAGTGTCACTTTAAGACACATGCACATGCTTTTAATGCACACTGTACTGTGTTTTTTAAAGGATCAACTTAACTGAATGCAAAAATGCAGGTTAAGGCACCAAAATGCTCACTACAGGACTATATGTTTTAGAACACATAAAAACAGTACAATTTTAAAGGCCTGTAAATTCTGCATGCATTGCAAAAACAGAGTAATATATATGAATCCAATAAGAACTAGCTCTAAAACTTCCCTCTTTCACCACCTATTGGCTGTGTTACATTGTGTACTTGTCAGCAGTAAGGCTGGGTTCACACCTAGGCGTTTTTCCGCGCTTTCGTACTCACGAAAAAACGCTTAAACAGGGAAATGCCATTATTTTCAATGTGCATGGTTCCCATCTGGGCGGATTTACGCGAGTATGAACGTGCGGGAAACCGCCCTACGCCCAAAGAAGTACATGTACTTCTTTGGGGCGTTTTGGTCGGGCGGTTCCATTGGGATACAGCCAAGTATCCCTCGGAAGCGTGCGTCTTTCGCGCATTTTTTTTTTACCGCGAATCGCGGTAAAAAACACGCGAAAAACTTGCATATTCAATCCGCCTAGGTGTGAACGCAGCCTAAGGCCAGCAGCATGCAAGTCCAGTCATTGACAGGCATGGGTTCGTGTGTAAACAGTGGAAAAAAGGACCCTGCTGAGTAAAGCATTTCCAAAATGAACTATATCTCTGGCTCTAAAACAAGAATGTTTATTACTAAATGAAACCATGGGGAAAAAATGGATTTGGGAGCTACATATCCTGAATTTACATTCTCAAGATTAGAATCTTAATACTATGAAAATCAAGTACCGATCTGCTAATGGTAAAAAACTAAAAATCTTACCTTTTTCCAGGATAGCCCTCAGAATACTTGTTGTTCAGACAGGAGCCAAGGGCTTCCAGAGCTGCACGGCTACAAAAATTCTATTCAGAAGAAAATAAATCTTCATCAAACTGGAATAAGCAATATGCCAGTGTTAACACAATAACTACAAATTATATGTGCTACGCAACACTGTTCAAAGCAATAGACACAAGGACTTGCAGTTAGGTAGCATCAGGCCTAGAGCTGCAGCTAACGATTATTTTCAAAATCGATTAGTTAGCCGATTATTAAGTTCGATTAATCGGTTAATCGGATAAACAATTAAATAAAGTTTAAAAAATGGCTCCAGTGATAGAACTACTAGTTTGTATTGAGGTTGTAGTCCATCACAGGAGCAAGCTATTTTTTTTACACATTTTTTATTTAATAATTTTGTATTTGTTTTTTTACTATTGGGGGGGGCTACGGTGAAATCTCTGGGGTCTAAACAGATCCCTGACATTTCCCTTTTGAAATAGAAAAAGAAATTGGAGGACACTAAATCCTCAATTTCTTTTTCTGCAGCCTCAGCACTCAATGAATGGGAAGCACTCAGTACAGAGGCTTCCCATTCCATTCAGAAACTGCTGATCTTAAAATATTTACTATCAAGCAGTTTATGAATGGGGAGAAGCCTCCATAGGGAGTGCTACTCCCCATTCAGAAATTCATGAATGAACAGGCTGTGATGTAAATCACAGCCTGTTCATTCATAACTGAGGACACATAGTACTATGGGTGTTATTCACAAAGCTGCCGAAGGATCTAGCCATAGCTTCGGCTGATCCTTCGGCTAGCTTCGGCCCCAGGACCCCTTCGGTTGAGTAGAACTGAAGGGCTGCTGTACGGGCTATTCACTTGAGCCCGTACAGCTCCCGAAGTTGGCCGAGCGGCTCAGTCGAGCCGAAGGCATATGCTTCGGCTCAACTGAGCCGAGGTGAAAGCCGAAGCTGGAACGGCTGGCCGACAACCTGCTACTGACAGCTTGGCGGAGCCAGCCATCATCTCACGGTTGGCTCCGGCCACTTGCATGCAGAGACAGATCAGCGTCCCCTGGTTAGCAGCTAACCACGGACGCTGATGTGTCATTACACTGAGAACCCGGCGGAGCCGCTGTGATATCACGGCGGCTCCGCCAGGTTCTCAGTGTGTAATGACAGTTCAGCATCTCCTGGTTA
>NW_017306303.1:2279131-2287568 GCF_000935625.1 Nanorana parkeri
AGCTGAGTCAAACTCCTTCTGCACTTCGGCCGACCCGAACCCAGCTGCAGCAAGCCGTTGTACGGCTGATTTCAGTCGGTGTACGGCTGAAATCAGCTGTACAAGCCTGAAGTGAATAGCCGAACGGCGTTCGGCTCACTTCACTTCGGGTTGGTTATTCACACGGCTGCCTTTGGCAGCTTTGTGAATAACCCCCTATGTGTCCCCAGTTATTTACAAACACCGGAGTGATCACGCGATCACTCCGGTGTTTGTGCTGCACAGAGGATCGGTAAATATCAATGATACTTATCGATCCTCCGTACGGCCACGCACAGAGCCGCTGTCATCCGGAAACTGACATGATGACAGCGGCTCCGTTCTCCTCACCGCTCAGCCATCCTGAAACTTGTGGCTTCTCCCCGCCAGCCGACGCTTGCTGCTCCGCGCCCCACCCCCCAACCCTGGATATTTATTTTTATCCCTGTTGCCACAGCCCCTACAAGCGGGGGACAGCAGCGGGGATCCATGGAGTCACAGATCCCTGCCTGGAGCGGCTCCAGGCAGGGATGAGAGGCTCCAGATGCCGCAACTTTTCCCATTGATTTGATTTTCAACTGTTGCGTTGCTAGCGTTTGTAAAAGACCCGCCAAACCATATATTTTCTGAAAGCGTAGGCCCGGTAGAATAAAAAGATGGTGATACTAAATTTGTAGACCGTGCGATAATTGCGCAAATGTTTCTCAAATTAATATTAAACTGATAAAAAACACACTAAAATCAGTATCAGCGCACCAAAAAAATAATTTTCTGACTAAATCTAAAAAGATAAAAAAACTGTATTGGGTTAATAAATAAATATTTGCAAATTTGAAATTGAGCCTTTTTGCAAAAAGGTAAAAGAATTATGGTACACAAAACTGTAAATAAGCGACTTGTTAAAAAATTGTTTTCACGCTGTGTTGGTTTTTGTGTTGTGATAAAATAATGGGCGTATATTTATTGCAACACAAAGATTACAACGCATGGCAATGCGTCACAAAGCTTTGCCATGCGCTGCCACAGTTAATTTTATTTTTTTTAAAGAAAAAAATACATTAAAAAAATCATGCACTGCGATGCGTTCTAACAACGCACTGCAGCGCATGTGCATGGCGTACACCTCAATATGTGTATGTTATGTGGGGGGAGGGGGGGGTTGTGCTTTTTTTTATTATTTTTTTTGTACACATTTTTTTATTTTATTTTTATTTTACATTTTTATTTTTTTTATTTTTTATTTTTTTACATTTTCTATTTATTTTTTAATAATTTTTTATTTTTATTTTTTTACTGTTGGGGGGGGGCTGCGGCGAAATATCTGGGGTCTAAATAGACCCCTGACATTTCCCTTTTGAAATAGAAAAAGAAATTGAGGACATAAGTCCTCAATTTCTTTTTCTGCAGCCCCAGCACTCAATGAATGAGAAGCCTCAGTACAGAGGCTTCTCATTCATTCACAAACTAATGATAGTAAAAATATTTTACTATCATTAGTTTCTGAATGGGGAGGAGCCTCTGTAGTGAGTGCTAGTCCCCATTCATAAATTCTTGAATGAACAGGCTGTGATGTCGATCACAGCCTGTTCATTCATAACAGTTATTTACAAACACCGGAGTGATTAGACGATCACTCCGGTGTTTGCTGTAAACAGAGGGATCGTTAAATATCAATGATATTTAACGATCCCCCGCTCGGCCACGCTACACAGAGCCGCTGTCATCCAAAAACTGACAGGATGACAGCGGCTCCGATCACTCTGCCGCTCGGCCATCCTGAATTGCTCCCAGGACACCATCGCCGGTGATTTTATTACGGATCTCCGCTGCCACAGACCCTACAAGCAGCGGGGATCCATGGAGTCTCTCATCCCTCCCTGGGGTGGCTCCATGGAGGGATGAGAGACTCCAGATGCCAGTCTACTGCTTTTCATTCACTACCCAATCAGAGTGGGGCATGGGGGTTACTGTTGGCTTGGGGGTGTAAAGCTCAGGAATGGCTGAACAGAAATAATATGCTTTTGCAGGTAAAACACATCACATATATATATTTCAACCTCTTATTCAGAAGTCTGCCCCGCTTTAAAACAGAAATCAATTGCAACTCAGTTCTACTGGTTGATAGTCAACTGCATGACAGTCCTCTACTCTAGAGCCATGGCATATGCTACATCTGCCACAACATACCCCGTGCTGTTTGATTGGTATAGGTCTATGACCTTTCCACTTTCATAGCCAGATTAAGAGAACACCTACTTTATATCCGTTACATGTGCCCAGTCACATAGCATAACATGAAGAAAAAAAATAATTAAATTACCGCTTCCATTTCACTCGAACCTTTCTGAAACTCCAAAACTGAAGTCTTCTCCCACTATGCAACGTTAAGTTGTGGGCTGTAGTTATATTTACTGTAATCAACCCTGTACTGTACTGGTAGCTCTCACCAGTTGTAAACTTGATTTGTACACGGTCTGTCCTAACAAGGGGTTAAAGATCTCAGGGCTTGTGTTCTGCATTATATGTTATTGAGAGGAAATAGTGTTTGTTTCCCCATCCACTTTCAATTTTAAACTGTTCAGAGCAACTTGCAAAGAAACATCTAGAAATGTAAAAAGGTGCCCATACACTGGCCAAATTTCGGCCGGTTTTTAGTGTACCGGCTGAAATTCGCACAATGAGGGGGTTGAACGAAAACAAATTGGTGTATGGCGAGCCTTAGAAGCATCTTATTAAAAAATATGTTTATGTATGCTGTGTGACTGGGAAAACATATCAAAACATATGGTGGGGTCTCTCAAATTTGACTGCAAAAGTGGAAAACCACTTTAAGAAAAGCATAGCAGTCAAGAGGCGGAGACATCCTCCTCTGCTATCCAAGACACTCCACTGGAGGGTGCTACCATTTCCGTGCAGACCTTCAGTGATTTTAAATAAAGAACAGCAGCTAGCCTCAGATTTGTTTTAAGACTAGTTCATAAAACCTTAAACTATATGAACAATGAAATTCCAGCTATTATATGAAGACAAATTAACTACAAAGACAAAGCTGCATGAAAAAAGAAGTGCATGTTTCTCCAGCACCTACCTCTGAAGCGATCATCTCCAGTCCACGACACTGCCTGTCCTTCTCCTTTTGTACAAGGTCCCACATTTCTGGGTCGTTGTCTGCCAGACTCTCTTGTCCATTCCATGGCTGGTTCCCAACTTGGGATGCTGGTCGAGTGTGCTGGGCTCGAACATGGCAGCATCTCTGCAGTGGCTGTGAGTAAAGTGAATAAAATGCTGTAACTAAATTGACAAATATGTTTTTTCCTCATTACTAGGGCTGGAAAACCTTGCGACTAGATCCCCCCCAAGATACATGCTTACTTCATCTGCCTGATTACTATTATGAGGCCTCGTTCACACCTAAGTGTTTTTCCGCACAGATCTAAGTTATGGTGCCTATTCATCGCACGCACGAAACAGCTCCTGCATCTTTTAGCGTGAGGCAATTTTCAGGCGGATGCCGCATGGTTTTGGTCCCATAGACATCTCTATGCAGGGAGAAACATGCGAAACTGAAAACGCCAAGGTGTGGACCAGGCCTAAAAGGTGACAATCTCCTTTGCCAAGGGACTGGTATGCATTTATGTAGTAAGAAACCAGCTGCACTCCTTACCGGAATAGTAGTAAACCTGCAGAGCAGGTGGATGCTTGTAGTGACCACGGACGGCACTGAACAAGCAGATATAGTAAAGATTGTCACCAGCACACCAAAATGATTTGAAGCAAAAGTCCTTTAATGACATATTGCCATTCAGTACAAGCGCTTTCGGGGTCTCAACAGTACCCCTTAATCAGGCTCATTCTTCATCAGGCTCATTAATTCTGAGCCTGATGAAGGGGTACTGTTGAGACCCCGAAAGCGCTTGTACTGAATGGCAATATGTCATTACAGGACTTTTGCTTCAAATCCTTTTGGTGTGTTGGTATGCATTTATGGCACCTGCACTTGGAATGCTAAACAACTAAATGCATCATTTGCAGGACAACTGTCTCCTCCCCGCACCTCATTTTCAATTATATATTTGAAAATTATATCACACACAGAAAATATAGCAGGTCATAGCTAGATGTCTCATCAAGAACAATGGGTAGTTTATCCCTTCCTCAAAGCTGACATTTCACTTTTGGGGAGATGCTAGAAAGTTAAACCACCTAACAGTTTCCCCTCATGAATTTTGTTGGTGGGTATCGGGGCTTGAGGTTTTGGACCTGTATACCTACCGTTGCCATTATAGGGGATTTCCACATTTTCTGCAGAATTTTAACTTATTTTATAGCATGGACAAAAATCAGCAGAAGTTGCTGAAACATGCAAGGGTGGCTGGGAACTCCCAAAGCTCCTAAGTGGACAGCAGTTTATTTTCTCCATAGAAATATGAATGATCAGTCCTAAGAGAGTCTTTTCTATCTGGGTGTGTGATAACCAGCACTTGAGACCTTGATGGGCATTATAACAGTACAGTTAATCCATATAAATCTAATCAACAATTGGAATCCTGCATCTCTTGGAAATATCAGCTTATAAAGAAAAACGGTCACCCCAAAGCTGCCGCTCTTTTTGTATTGTCTCTGTGCGAACTTAATAAATCTTCTTGCAAAAGGAAGCTGGGTATTTTACTGCCCATTCAATGGTGTTAAGATAAAAGCCAAACTTACGATTTGCCTGCTTGCTCTGTGCAAGTGTATTCGAGAATTAAAAGGAGAACTATGGGGTTAAGTCTTTTCCCCATAGTTCTCCTTAGGGTAACGGGAGGACACAAACTAGCATCCTCCCGTCACCCTAGGCTCAGTATAGCTGTAGCTCACGGTATACTGAGACGCCGCAGTGTCGGGATCCGCCCAGCTGTGTGACCGATAGCTGGTTCTGCCTATCTAGAGGCAGAGCCAGCTGTACCCGCCCCCTCCCCCGTCCATTCCGCCAGTCAGCGCTGGCTGATCAGAGCGGGGAGGGGGAAATCCAGTCCCTCCCCTGTCACGGCAGAGAGCCGTGACGGGATCGAGAGGTGAGCGAACGCCAGTAACTGTTCACTCACCTCCCAATCTACTGAGCCGACCTGTGACAGTCTCATTGGTCACAGGTCGGCTAGAACTATGAGGTGAGTGAAAAGCACTCCTCATAGTTCTCCTTTAAAGCCAGAGACAGCCAGGCCATTTTTTCAGGAGGCCAGCAATGGCAGACTCTGCATTTTAAAAATGAGTTACAAGAAAAATCTCCAGTTTGTAAGAAAATTCCTTTTACTGAGCCATGCCCTGTCCCACACATGGGGCACTTATCACTAACCATGTTTAGCATGACCAATAAACACCACAAGAGTGCCAGAATGGCTGTCAATTCATTGTTAACCAAGTGAAAATGAATAACGAAATGAGACTACCTACTACCAGAACCCACGTGTAATTGTTCTCTGAAGCCTGTTGGCCACATCACCCCCTGAACTGTCCTGTAATAGTTCTCAAACTATTACAAAGTATGCCATTTAGAAACCGGTCATGTTCTAGGGAGGTGGGGGCTCTCACAATAAGGACTGAATGGCACATGCCATTACTGAGTGACCTAAACATTGTAGTGAACTTGTGCCCAGACAATATACACTGAAATATTTAGATATTCTGAGCAAACAGTAAAAGCACATTTCCCCTCACCTCTGTAGCTATAGGCATTGTGGAGAAAGTAATCTTCAGATTTCAGAGGCACAAAAATCTGATTGTTTTCCATTACATTCTATTAAACTAGGATCTTGGCAGCCTGCCAGCCCTTTAATGTAAAAGTTGGCCATTTACCAGTAGAATGTTATTGGAAAAGTTGTTTTCAGGACGTTAGATTTTCTAAGGATTAGTAATGGTTTCTAATCATTGTTCGTTTGACTGATGAGGAATATCGAGGGAGCAAGATCAAACATTTTTCCTTCTTATGTGAATGTATGATTTTCTTACCGTGAACGTAATTTTCATTTGGTTAAATATTGTAATGAGCATGCGCTTGGCACAAAATAAACTTGTTTAATACCATTCCATTCAAGCAGGTCCGGAGGAACTTTCTAAGGGCTTTTGAACAAAATTAGCTGGATTTAATGATGGCAAGGTCGAATGCTCTAATGAACAGTTTTGAACAAATGTTCCAACTGAATTCTAACTTTGTATGGCCAGCTCAAGAAACAGACTGAAGCCTAACTGTGTTGTGATCTTAAGGCTGACTTACTCTGCAGCAGATGATGCTACAAAAAAGGTCAGGGTAGTAAACCACATTGTAAGTTTCTTTTTTCCACCACATTAAGGCACACTTGCCTTACAAATGTGCCCTTCTCCAGCACTGGCGATATTTAGTCCTCAACTCGGTGCCGCGCAGCCAAAACGTCCGGTTCTCGGTGGTCCTCTATGGCCTATACACGACCACTGATTATTTAACTCCTGCACAAATGCACAGGAGTTACATCCTCCCTGGCATCCAGCCCATTCACAGCACCTTAGAGATGCCGTGAATGGACTGAGCATGTACACTGCACAGTGCATGCATGAACATTGCATGTAGACTAAAAAAGAAAAAAACGATGGGGGAAGAGGAAGAATTTTTTCCCCAGAAGAGACTTTACATGTCTCTTCCAAAAATACCTACAGTACTTCTACAGCAATTTTTTAATTTTATTGACTTTACTTCCTCTTTAAAGCTTGTTTACTGCGTGTTAAAAGTATGTAAATAATTCAATGCCCACAGTCTGGTCAAAGGTGCACTTTAAACGGAGAAGAGGCCAATTTAGATTGAGTGATATCAAGAAAACATGAATCTGGGAGGCAGTAATCTGTAAATATCAAAACAGATAGCATTGGATACATACATTGTCAAAGAAAGGACCCCCTTCAACACAATAAAAAACAAGTTTAAACATACTGAAGTAATTATATAAAGATGCTCTTTGTTACCTTTCCAGGCTGTAATCCATGTATAAATGCAATATTAGTCACTCACTGACTGAAAAGTGCATCTATTACAACCCTGAATATACTGTATATTTGCAAGTCTATGGCTTACAAAAGCCAGCTGAATGATTATGACAGTTTGGGACAATCTGTGGAGAAACTGTTAGATAATTTTCTTCTTGTGCTGCCTCAGCAATTACCGCCCTTGCTTTCTGCCTAAGGAACTGACAAAAGTCATGTTCCTGGATTGCATCAGCTGTAGATTATATAATATACAAAACTCCAAAACAGAATATTGAAACAAAGCTCGTGAAACAGCTAAAATCTCTGTGCCTGCTGCTGGACTTATGTAAAATCAAGCTAGAAGATATTGCATAAGAGAAAGAGCTCAGTAAACTTTTCAAGGTTCCAAATATTTGGTTTAAATGGTAACAGCTAGATTAGAGATAAATATCTTTTGTCTTTTGTTTAATTTTAAAGTAGAACTATAGGCAAAACATGAAAAAAGGGAAAATGTTGTGCACCTTAAAAATTTAGCTATATTTGCCTTTTATATTTCTTTCTACTATACCGGCAAACATCAATAATTACTCAATCTTGCTAGACCGCTCTAATTTCTTCCAATCAGACGGGGACAACGACAGGCCACCTCTATAGAAACCATAGTGTCGTTTCCCCTTTACATCAGTTATCCATTTCAGCTCGTTTAACCCCTTTTAATAATGTCTATCTGTATGCTTGGCATTGCAAATTTGGATTTCTACGATTTAGGCCTCGGTCACATGGGGCAAGTTGAGCCATGCACTTTAACCCATTCATGACTGAGGCCTTTTTTAAATTTTTTGCACCCATGTTATATTCCACATTTTAGGCCTGAAAATTACTTAAAACCCCCACACATTATATATTTTCTGAATGCCAAGACCCTATACAATATAATGGTGGTAGTTGCAAATTTTTATGTTGCGCAATATTAGCGCAACTCCTAACGACTCGCGGGGGCCGGGGACTTTTAACATTTTTGTATTATTATTACTAGATTTATTTGATTTGATTTTAAAACAGTTTTTTTTTTTTACTTTACTTTGACTGCTATCACATCTTTAAAAGGTGATGCTTGGGGTCCAAAAGACCCCTAGTGTCACCTTTACACTGAAAATAAGCTATTGAAGTGCAGATCGCACGTCAATAGCTTATAGCTGGGCTGCAGGAGCCCAGAACTGACAGCCCAAGGACCGGAAGTGATGCAATCTGCATCGCTCCCGGTCCCATAGAACGGGGAGGGGAATCGATGAATGGAAGTTCGACCTCCTCCCCAGCTCCCCGCAGACACCAAGGACGCCGTTCCCGTAGGAGGGTCCGGTCACGTAGATGTCCGTGACGTCTCCGACGGGACTCAGGGAAGACCCGGAAGCCGGCGGAAAGGTGAGTACAAAAAAAAAAAAAAAAAAAA
>NW_017306303.1:2287958-2324437 GCF_000935625.1 Nanorana parkeri
TCAGCTTCTCTGATGTCTTCATAAAGAAGACCTGTCACAGTAAAGTGGCTATCATGTAGGGGGCTTGTTAGCCCCCTATGTGATAGGATAGCAATAAAAGTTAAGTGAACATTTTTTTAAAAACATTAACATAAAAGTCACATATAAAAACCATTAAAAAAATGTTAAAGTCCCCCATCCCACATACACATGCAATAAATCTCAGTCAATGCACCGCAGCCCTGAATACTGAAAAATGGCCTGGACAGGAAGGGGGTGGTCAGCAAGTAGTTAAAGTGATATTAAAGTTTTGTGCGTTTAATTTTTTATAAATAGGATGCCCACACAAGAAATTCTCTGCTCTTTTTTATTAAAATGGTTTAATTGCTTGTTTCCTAGTGGCTCCCCGCACAGCTCTTCCCCCCTGCACGGGTGCCTCTATCAGCTAATGAGCACCCGTGTGTGCTCATTCCCGGTCGTGCCCGCAAGTGGCTGTGTGCATCCAGACGCACATAGCCACACCCCTCCTCACCGCCCAACAGTTTGACAGCGGAAGGAGCCTATGGCTCCTCTGCCCTCAAATCTCCTCCCCTGCAACGAGGAAGTTTGGACGGAGGATCGCATCAGGAACCGGTTAGCGGAGACAAGCAATGCGGACAGGTAAGTGGGGTGGGGTGGTCTCAAAACGGTACTGGGCATTTTTTAACCTTAATACAGAGGTAAAAAATGCCCAACCTTTAGTAATCATTTAACTCAAAGAACAACTCCAGAGCTTCCACTATGTGCACCGGGTCCTAATGCTGTGCATGTGCACTATGACCCCATTCATGGTTATGGATGTGCCATACTCTGCCGGATGGCTGCAGGCAGCAACTAGTACAGTCCATCTACAGGAATAATCGGGGCCAGTGCGCAAATAGAAGTAGACATGGTGAGGACGAAGGCTGTATGATCCGCACAGTTGAATAGCACAGGAATGAGAAGAAAGCCCAAGTATTTTACCAGATAGGCTACAGGGCAGTATTAGAGTACAACTGTACTAGGTATGGTTGTCCTTTAAGTAAACAATATAAAAAGCTTAATTTTCAAAGCTTTACAAAAAACCTAAATCATATTTCAGCCATGCGATTGTAATATATAAATTTCATTGGGCGCTGAAAAAAAACAAACAACCTGTCACTTACACAGGAAATGTGTTCATATAAAGAAAATGTGTACAAAGTCAAGCGGTGCTTTCCGCTACAGGTTCGCTTTAATGCTTGGCCACCCCTCCTATATTATCTATGGGAGTGAAGAAAAAAAAAAAACACCTAGTTATAGTGGATCATGTGATTCATTTCCCGGCCTTCCAGGTAGGAAAAGGATTAGAACCAGTCTTGGGTTTTTACTGCTATCTGGAGCACCAATACAGAGGTTCCCTTTCACTTACAGTCCCGATAACCAGAAAAGTAACTGAAAAATCAGTAGCAGGGTCACAGAAAGCAATGAAAAGCCTTCTAATACAATGCTAGAATAAAATATGATTTATTCCTGTTGTGGTTTGGAGATTTTTCTCACTTTATGGAGCCACAGATAGTAGGAAAAATCCTTTCCCGCTCCATCCTAAACTAAGAGTTTTGGCTGCACAAGTTTTAACCTGTTAGGACTCCCAAGCCCATTCCAAAAACCTAAGTTAGGTACCTGGTAACTTATTTTCCAGGAATCGTCCAGGGCAGCCTCTGAGAGATGGGATCCTCCCACCTGAAACAGGAAACACATCATCCACAATTAGAATAAAAAGGGCGGTCCCTCCTAACCACCTCAGTATTATCATAGAACCTAAGGCCGGAAAGGACCACCAGGCAGTAACAATGAAACTCATGTTGAAAACACACCACTCAATAAACAGGGCGGGAATCCATGCTGCCCTGGACGATTCCTGGAAAATAAGTTACCAGGTACCTAACTTAGGTTTTCCCCAGTCATCGTCCAGGGCAGCCTCTGAGAGGATAAATTAGGAATAAATGGAGCAAACACAAAATACTGGAGGTGGTTAGGAGGGACCGCCCTTTTTATTCTAATTGTGGATGATGTGTTTCCTGTTTCAGGTGGGAGGATCCCATCTCTCAGAGGCTGCCCTGGACGATGACTGGGGAAAATACATTTAGAGACCGGATTTCAAAAAACAGACACTTCTGTGTCTACTATTCTTCACTTTTCTTTTTTGGTCTTTAAATTCTGCCTGAGCCTTAGAAGACATGTAAAATGAAATTAATTGCTGCTATTGTATTTGCGAGTGGGAGTACAGAAGTGGCTTTTAGAAAATACGTGTATCAGTAAATCTTAAAGGGCAAAAAACGGTACATGACATTTCTCAGCTTCAAGAGAGGAGAAACTTTTTTATACGATTATTAATCCAGTCATTTGTACAAAATGATCCTCACCTAGGTAGAGTTCATGACTGCAGCTCTTAAGGTCAACTACGGAGTCTTCAAAAATGCCACCCGTCTCTCATAAGCAAATTCCCAATTATTCATCATACATAGGCAATGGAATCATTAAAATTAGCCTATTAAATATATATAACAATTAAATACAGATACAATTACAAAACTATACAATAGTTATGTCTATCTATGGGTTCCATTAAAGTGATCAAGCTTTTTTCTTTTTACATCTAGGAGGCCCACCTTCTGTTCTTTTTCTTTAAAACATTTTCCTTGTTTTCTAGTAGGTTCCCGCAGCGCTCATCCCCCCGCCCTCTGCACGGGTGCTGCCATCAGCTAAGCGTTCATGGACACACATCCCTTCGGCAGGCCACGCCCCCCTCCTCCCTAAAGGGTGATTGACGGCAGAAGGAGTCTATGGCTCCTCTGCCCTCAGTATCCAAGTTCAAGGAACAGAGAATCGCTTCACGGAAATGGCAACGGTGACAGGTAAGTTTGGGGGGACGGAGAGTACAAAAAGGTACTGGTCATTTTTATGGTAATGCACAGAATGCATTACGGTTATAAAAATTTAAAAAAAAAACAGCCTTTACTACTTTAAATCAGAGCAGATACCATTGGCCATTTGCCCTCAGGGAACAGTCGAATGGAAGCAGATTTTCAAGGCAGATGTCATTTTGATAAAAGGACAGTGCCCAATAGGTTTGTATAGAGCAGACCTGCACAATGGCTGGTGAGCCTACAGCAGATTTTGCCAGCTAGAATGTAAACAATGTGGGAGGAAGTCACTATCCTAGGAAGTAGGCAAGCATGTAGGTGGTGAAGTTGGTGGTGCGGAGTGTTAAGCTTTAGTTGGAGGGCTTGAGGGGGTTCAATTTAGGCTGGGTTCACACCTGGGTGTATTTTTTCTGCCCTTTTTTTAGCACGTTTTTCCGTTCAGCACTGGGGAGACGCAATATGCAGCCCGGCTGACATCTGTATGCGGCACTGGGGAGACGCAATACGCAGCCCTGCTGACATCTGTATGCGGCACTGGGGAGACGCAATACGCAGCCCTGCTGACATCTGTATGCGGCACTGGATAGAAGCAATACACATGTCACCAGGCTGCGTCCAGATTCTGAACCTGTATTTAGCTCTGGTGAGATCAGGAAGAAGCCTGGTGAGAAACTGCCCTAAAATCATTAGTCTGTATTGCTTTAGAAAAAATGTCACATGTCCCTTTAAGAAAAAGTATCGGTACTCTTACTTGCTCTTAAAAAAAGTGGTATCGGGACATCTCTAGTTTTGTCTACAGGGCTCAAATAAAGTAGTTTAGTAGTTCCACAGCAGTCAGTGCTAACCTTTCTCCCCCCCCCCCTCTGCTCTGGAACGTCCCTCGGAGTCCTCATGCCTAATGCAAGTCAAGGGACCTGCATAAGACATGATGTCAGCGGTCCTTAAAACTATCAGAGCTCAGGGGAGAAGAAGCTGTGGATCTAGCAGCCCAAAGGGAGCCAGTAGGACTGAGGGTCAGGTTAGTAAATCTGCTTTGAGTCCCCTAGTCAAAACAAGAACTTAACCCTTGCAGTGCAGAGGTAGAGTACGTTTTTTTTTTTTAATTCTCCGAGTTCTTCACTAAAGTAAATGCAAGATCTAACTTCTGGTAACTTCTGTGTTTCCACAACCAGCTCCATATTCTAACTGATAAGACCAAGGAGATTTTTGCTCTACCTGGTCATTTAGCCCTCGTTCACACCTGAATGTTTTGTAGCGCGTTCTACGCCCGACGAACGCTCTACAAAACGCTCAAAAATATAAATCCCATTGTATTCAATGGTCTCGTTCCAACCTTGGCGTATTTCCGCCCGTCCCTAACGTGCTACAAAACGGCCCACGCCTGAAAAGGTACAGGTACTACTTTGGGCCGTTTTGTTGCGCGTTTCCATTGGGAACCGCCCAAGTAGCCTTCGGAAACGCTCTTTTTACCGCGAACTGCGGTAAAAAAACGCGCGACAGACGCGCATATGCAATACGCCTAGGTGTGAACGAGACCTTAACCCACACTGCAAGCGCTTTAAAAACGAATACACAAGTTCCACACCTTGTAGAATACGACCTTTCCTATTAGTATCACATAATGTAACTATGACCCCTTTATGCATTTTTCCAATTTGTTTTTTGTTCAGCAGAAAAATTGCCCAGGCACCTAAAAGTGAAGTTGCCCTCCAACGTATTAGAGAGTCTCACATATACTGTACATTACAATAGGACTGTAGAAGCTGCAGGCAAGTGCTGCCCCTTACACTAGGCAAAATTATAGGTAGGCCTAAAAGGTAGGCCTAAAAGGTAGGCCTAAAAGGCAGGTATCACCAGCTTGTAAAATGCAGGTACTTCCAGGTACAGGGGAACACATGACACAAGTGTAAAATGCAATGATAAACTACTTGCAGAAGTTGCGATCAGGCTTTTGTCTTAACCACTAAGGCTGGGTTCACACCTGGGTGTTCCTATAGGCGCGTTTTATAGTTCCGTGAAACGTGCGTTCGACACTCGTTTTTATACCTCCCCGGCAGTATGATTTTTTTTTTACTTTCAAACTTCCCGCCGGTTACGCCCCCCTGCGACGCAGACGCTCGCAAGGGACGGAACCCGGAAGCGGCTGGAGGACACAGAGGGGATCGCGGACAAGGTAAGACCAACGCTGTATTCCTGAGTGTGTCCCGTGCAATAGAAAAAGTTTGGCCGAGCTAGCTGTCACTGCTAGCTCCGCCCAATCATTTTCTCCTTTTTCTCTACTTTTTCTATTCTGCTCGGTACCACAGAGGTACCGAGCAGAATAGAATAGCTGAGCCGAAGGGCGCTCTCCGGCATTCGGCTATTCACTCACTGCTGTTTGGGCCCTATGAGAATAGGCCGAAACAAAGTGCAATGAAAGGTCTGGATATAATAACCAGGCCCCCTTCCCCTGTACAAAGTGACTCCTAATAGTGGTCCAAAGGCTAGCTGTGAAATGTATACTTCCCATCACCGCCCAGTCTTCTGCATGCAGCACCTAGGCAATTGAACTCTTTCGGGTGAGATCCCGGGGAATACAGAGCAGTCCAATGCATAGAAAGTCTTGCAATGGACTTGAGCGTTTTCTCACAACATTTTGCCTGCTCTTCTTTCCCCAGGAATATCTCCGTGAGGATGGCGACGTCACACCCTGTGATACAGAAGACGGGGGTAAGTTAGGAATAAAATCTCATTACTTTCTTTACAGGTAAATTTTGGACCTATCAGCAGACAATTTATACAGGAAGAGGGGGGCCATGACAACATATGTGGACCTTGCATTATACAAGGTCTGCTTTATTTTAGCAATTTTTCAAAGATGATTAATGGCTTTTGCAAAATTCCACTGTCCACACAGCAGTGCAGCAAAAAAAAAGAACAAACAAATGAAAGAAATCCTGCCCCTCCTAGCCCCAACCAGACAATTACAAAATCAATCTTCCCGTCTCCTCCATCTATTGTGCATCTTCGGTTGAAGGTGCAATGCGCTCAGTGTTATCCCATAACTATTTGTCATTGATATATATGAACAGCAGGGCTCAAACAAAGTGTCCCAAATCTCACATATTTTAAAAAGAGCAATTCCAATGTATTATGTAAGCTGGCAGTCATTTGCTCCAATTAATGGATAACTGCAGAGTGGAGTTTGTTCTGTGATTGGGGCCGAGTGCTTTTCTCTTGCAAACTGTTAATACCTGACCACCCTGAAAATGTGCATAGGAAACTCCTGGTTTTGTGCAGAAACATTTTTCATTCTAACACTATACTGTTTGACAAGAATATGGTATTAGGTGTAATCTCCCTTTAATGTGACATTTTATTTAAGTATAGATGGTGGCTTCATGCATATCAAATGGATTGCACTAGGAAGATCTCGCTACAAGGATCGTATGTTTTGTCCAAAAACATCCAAACCCCAAGAAGACATAAATGGGACAGCTATTTAGTAGCTAAACTGAAAAAAAAAAAAAAAACACTAGCCAGCAATTAACTGCTACACAGATTGCACAAACAGCTCCAATGGGGTGAGCTACACAAGTAGAAATGAGTGGCACAGAAAGAGATTAGTCCCATCTGTGTAAAACACAGAAGAGCCTTCTTAAGGCCCCATTCACATTTTGCCACGCGATATCGTGAGAAGTCGCCGGCCAATTATTTTCAATATAGCTGTCTTCATGTACAGCTCCATGTCGCCCGTCGCGGTCGCTTCTACAGGACCCTTTTTTCGGCGGATTTTGCGTGATTTTTCAATGCAGCCCGACGGTGAAGGTCGCGCTACCGTCGCTGGAACGTCACCCCAAAAGTCGTGCTATCCCGGCCGCATGGATCCGCTCCAAAGGGTATGTCGCTTAGTGGGAATGGGGCCTTAACCCCCCTGCACCCCCCCCATCACAAAAAAACACCTCAGCTCTGCATGCTGATAAAATCATCTTACATTAGTTAAATAACTGTTATTTTTATTTTACTAACAATTATTGTTTTTCCACTTCCTGGACCTCTTGGGCATTAGTGATGTAATATGCCCAAGCGTTGCATCCTGGGAAGGTTACATCAGCAGAGCATTGCTGGGAAATCTCATCTGAAATCTTATGAGATCTCAGGGAAAGGTATTTTCTTCCCCTGAGATGAGCATGATCACATGTGCCAGACGTCCAGGAAGTAAAAGGAGATATATGAATCTGCCCTTTGTAAAAATGGCCACTGTGTAAAGAATGGGGAGGAAAAAATAAGGTGTGCAAAGAATAAAAAGCCAGCAATTATAAGAATCTGTTTGTTGATTGCCATTACTAAACACTTCTAAAGGTTTCTTTGCAATTTCAAAGATATGGGTAAAGTTCCTCTTTAAAAACAGAAGGTAGATGAAGGTCTCATTTTTTCACAGATTCTAAAATCTTAATTTCAATTATTCTTCATTTTAGAATGGTAGGTAAAGCAATGCAACTCTTTCACCAATATCCTAAAATGAAGAAAAAACCTTTTGTATTTGTGATGGAAGTGAGACAAATACCTTCTTTAACCCCTTCGTGATGGGAGACGTACACTGTACGTTCCGCCGTGAAATGCCTATATGACTGGCCACGTACACTGTACGTGACTAGTTATTTAAGGCTCTGTAATGCCGGTAACCGCCGATTCTCAGCGGTTACCATTCATTAACAAATGCCTCATTATTGAGGCATTCATTAATGAAATAGTTAAGCTTTTGTAAAAGCTTCTTTGTTTTATTAACCACTTCAAGACCAGGTGTTTAGACCCCCTTCCTGGCCAGGCCATTTTTCAGTGTTCAGCGCTGCAGTACTTTGACTGACATTTATTCCGTCATGCAACGCTGTACTGAAATGAATTTTATACCATTTTTTGGGGACAGATAGAGCTTTATTTTGGTGGTATTTAATCACCACTGGGGGTTTTATTTTTTACTATAATTAGGAAAAATTTAAGAAAATCTTGGAAAAAAAAAAGTTTTTACATTATGTTAGGAAAAAATTTATTATTACCCAGTTTTTTGGTAAAATATAAAAGTCAGGGTCACGTCGGATAAATAGACACCAAACAGGTCAACCTTTAAAATTGCGCACAAATTTTTTTTGTTCTTTTTTATGTGTTACTTTACATTTTGGGGGGGGCTTAAATTTTTTCCTTTTTTTTTTACTAAACTTTATTGCTATCACATACGAGGCTAATAAAAACCCCCTATGTGATAGCAAAATATGTGACAGGTCCTCTTTATGGAGACATCAGGGGTCTCCAAGACCCCTAATGTCACCTAGGACCCCCCAAAAGAAGCTGATGAAGCACAGATCTGCTCCATCAGCTTCTTTGCAGCTTCTGAAGCTGGAGAGTGACACAAGAATGCGGAAGTGATGTATTATACAACACTTCCGCATTCTTGCAGAGGAGAGGGGACTGGAGGGAGCTCGTGTACCGAGCTCTCTCTGAACCCGTGACACAGGCGACCTGCTGATCCTGGGCTCGCACTGGGCACAGCAGAGCCCGGGATCAGCGCGACGATGGCGGGGGGGAGGGAACCGATCGGCACCCCATACACGCGATCCGCCGGCTCTACAGCCGCCGGATCGCTTGTATGGTAACAGGCACCGCTGCTTGTTTTTAAATTTCGGCCGTTTCCCGCTCGCGTGCGCCCAGCGAGGGGGCGTGTCTGAGCGGACGTCTAAAGACACCCGCTCAGATCTAGAGAGCTCCGGGCCGGCCGTTTTTTTACTACGGCCGGCCCGGAAGTGGTTAATGAAAGAATGAAGCAGTTACATACAAATACGGGATCGCTAAATAGCGGTCTGGTATTTGACAGCTAAAGATAGAGAGGTAGCAGAGTGAGTCACCTCTCTACTATTCTTTTGACAGCTCCATAGACTGGCCCTATGTTTATGATACATTTCAGGCAAAGTGTTACACTGTATCTCTATGCCTGAAATGTATCACTTCTGATCGTCTGAGTACATTTAGTAAAAAAGTATATTACAGCCGTGGAAGAATCACGCTGCAAAAATGTAAACATTTGGCCCTGCGGTAAGGACCATTTGTAAGCTCTGCCCTCTTTACTAAAATAAGGAATAAAGCATCTTATTTTTTTGGGATCGGTGATGCAAGGTAAACAAGCAGATTTTCTGTTCTAAGGTTCTACTGTGCCTCACAGAAGGTGGGGGGCTTTTGGTCCCTTTTAACCCACCTCACAATAACCTGTCAGGTTGCACCTCTCCCATCTGTGTAGTAATTGATCGCTACTCTTGGCCATTAAACGTTACAGATGTTAGCAGGATTACGCTACAAAAAATTGTTCATATAGCTCAACCTATCAATCACTTCAAATTAATTTGGAATTCAGGAGACAATCTACCCAATCCAGGAGCCAGCTACCGTCGACAACTGGAGAAAAACCTCAAAAGGTTAGGCACCAGCTGCCATTTTTAAGGAACTGTGGCTACCTGGCTTCTGGCATTTGTCCAGCCCTGCTTTAAAAAGTGAATTAAAAGGAGAACTATGGGGTAAGTGTTTTTCAGCATAGTTCTCCTAAGGGTCACGGGAGGACACAAACTAGCATCCTCCCGTGACCCAAAGCTCAGTTTACTGCGAGCAGTAGCTTGCTTTATACCGAGACCGCCAAGGGCGGGACGGATCCAGACATGCTGTCGAGATCCACCCAGCTGCGCGATTGACAGCTGGCTCTCCCTATCTAGAGGCAGAGCCAGCCGTACCCACCCCCTCCCGTTCCGCCAGTCAGCGCTGGAGGATAGGAGCGGGGAGAATCCCTGGAGGGAGCCGTGAGTGACATGGCTCTCTGCAGGGACTGGATGGAGAAGTGAGCGACCGACTATGTGTTCGCTCACTTCCCAATCTATTGAGCCGACGTGCGACAGTCTCATTGTCACACGTCGGCTCGAACTATGAGGCTGAGTGATTTTCACTCACCTCATAGTTCTCCTTTAATAGTCAGTTTTTTTCACTCTTTCCCAATTCTGCTGTAGGGACCTACCTTAAATTAGGTCTCATAATTTAAAATCATCTTCTTTACTGTCCTTTTCAGCTGTCCCTCCAGCGCCGACTCTTCTGTCCTCCTCTTCTCTGATGTCCCACAGTGTCTGTGCGGGTGCACGCTGCTCCACAGACTTAGCTTGTGTCTCTCGTCTCCCGGCCGAACATCCGACGTGTGCATGCGCCCGCCCCAAGACTCTTCAGATGTTCGGACGGGAGCGCGCGGCAAAGACAAGGTATGTTTAAACCCTTTCTAGGAGGTTTTGGTTTTTTTTTAATGTTTTTGCATATATCTACTGCTTTCTAGCAGTAGATATATGCAAAAACACGCAAGGGTTTAATAACCCTTTAAGCTCCTCCAAAAAAATATCTACAAGTATAGTGAGTGGGGAATCCAGCTGTGAAAGAGGGAAACCTTTAATATAGCCCTGTGTTAAGGGAAATAGAAAGAAACTACAAAGGAAAAACATTGGCACTGGAGATTCTAAGAGACATAAAAAGGCAAGTGAAGATTCAACCCACTGGTGTCTTCCCAATACTGGAGTCAGCCTGATCACCCAGACCTCCAGGTTTTGTCTACACTAACAAAAGTCTCCATGCGAAACACGCATTTCCAAAAAACCTAATGTGTGCCATCCAGTCACATGCTCTCCTTATGTTCCACTCAGCAAAGACTCGCTGATAGCCATTTATTGACAGAATGGCTCAGTAAACAGGGCACGTTCACAATCAGCAAATCTCTCCACCTGATCCGTAACAGAGTTCAAGTCCAAAGAATAATAGCAAGTTCTGTGTTTACTTCTTCAGCTCAATGACTTGGTGCAACATCTCTTTTGCTATTCCTCCCTCGCAAACAAAGACAGTGTGGTTACAATCAAGGTCCAACGCTTCAAGATAATAGGAAAAAAAAAAACAAAAAAAAACACCACACTCAATCCAGTTACACTGGGGCTAGCCAGCTGTGGCTGCTATAGAATGACTTTTATGCAATAGATGTGCAGACACACGTACACAGCTGCAAGGGAGAAAGCCAACAAAACTGGGCTATAAAGTCAGCCGAGCGTGGCATGTCTCTGAAAATACCATAATAAACCTATTTCCAGCCACTTACTCCAGCACATAATATTATACCAATTCTGCTCTTCCTACCATTCACATATTGTGATTATTATTAACCCCTGTGCTCAGGATAATGAAAAAAGAAAAAAAATATATATATAATTTTTTTATGCCACACGATATTAGCACAGCAGTTTAACAAACCCAATCTTTCAGTAAAAAATGCATTCAAATTAACCCCTTCATGACTGAGGCCCTTTTTTCAATTTTTGCACCCATCTTATATTCCACATTTTAGGCCTGAAAATGACGTAAAACCCCCCAACATTATATATTTTCTGAATGCCAAGACCCTATAGAATAAAATGGTGGTAGTTGAAAATTTTTATGTTGCGCAATATTAGCGCAACTCCTTATTAAACCCCAAAATTTAGTGACAAATTTAATTAAATGCCCCAAAACACAACAAATTACCCATTTTTTTAATGAAATATAAAAGATGAAGTTACAACGAGTAAAACGATACCCAACATGCCCAGTTTACAGATTGCGTGCGACCGTGAAATGGCAAAAAACTGCAGTACCCCAAAAAGTCAATAAAAGACGCTTTTAAAGCCCCCACAGGTCATCAATTTAGAGATACCCCAAAATACTGGCCCTAGAATTATTGCTCTCACTCCGGCGTGCGCGGCGATACCCAACATGTGTAGCGCGTTCGTCGTTTTCATGCGTAGGCGCACCCGACGCGTGTTTACGTGGCGACGCGCGTGCTCGCGGGGGCGGGGTACTTTTAAAAATTTTTTTTTATTATTATTAGATTTATTTTATTTCATTTTAATTTTAAAAACAGTTTTTTTTTTTTTTTTTACTTTACTTTGACTGCTATCACATGGGGGGGCTTGCAAGCCCCCCCATGTAATAGCAGATGGTGGTGACAGGTCCTCTTTAAGGTGATGCTGGGGGTCCAAAAGACCCTCAGTGTCACCTTTACACTGGAAATAAGCTATTGAAGTGCAGATCGCACTTCAATAGCTTATAGCTGGGCTGCAGGAGCCCAGAACTGACAGCCCAGGGACCGGAAGTGATGCAATCTGCATCGCTCCCGGTCCCATAGAACGGGGAGGGGATCGATGAACGGAAGTTCGTCGACCTCCTCCCCAGCTCCCCGCGGACACAAAGATCGCCGGTCCCGGGCCCGTAGGAGGGGCAACGGAGCCCGGGAAGCACGGCGGGGGTGTCCGGCGGGGGGGGCGGCCCCTTCTTCGGGACGCAGAAGCGATCTGGCGACAGGTAAGGCGCCAGGATCGCTTCTGTTGTAAAGCCGACAGTCGGCTCTACAAGTTTAAACAGACTCCCGGCGGCAAAAGTCGCCGGGAGTCTGTTTAAACAGCCCCGATGCTGGCGACGTACACTGTACGTCGTCAGTCACGATGGGGTTAAAATGTCAGTCCACCTAAACACAAGATAATATACAATCAAATATAAAAGATGAGGCTGTGCCAAGTAAATAGATACCAAACATGTCAAGCCTCAAAGTTGCGTGCATCCATGAAAAGCTTTAGTAGCCCAAAATGATCCATAGGTGACGCTTTAAAAGCCTTTACTGGTCATCAGTTTAGAGTAACCGTGAATAATGGCCCAAGAATTATTGCGGTCACTCAAGTGTGTGCGGCGATACCTATTTGAGTACTCAACTCACAGGTTTTATGTCAAGGCTCATTCACATTGGAATCGGCAAGCACGTACAGCTCCGTGCAGGGCCGTATCGGGGCAGCTCCTGGGAAGGACAGATGCTGCGTGCGATTAGTACGCAGCCCCCATCCTTCTCTATGGTAGTACGCGGCCGTACTCCCCCCCCCCTACGTTCACACGCCTTGCACATCCTTGCGGGTGTCCAGACTCGTACGCTGACAGGACAGATCCCGTCTGTGCCCGAGCCAGGAAACACACGCCCGTTCGGACCTGCACTAGAAGCAAGCGTAGGGGGTGCGTATGGGCACGTAGTCCCATAGAGAAGGACGTGGGCTGTGTACTAAATCACCTGTCCTTCCCGGGAGCTGCCAGATACGGTCCAGCACGCAGCATGGTGCTGTAAGTGCCGGCCGATTCCAGTGTGAATGAGCCCTTAGTATGTGCGTGTACATGGGGGTGGGGAGGCTTTCAAAAATGTTTTGGGTTTTTTTTTTAAATATTGATTAATTTTGTAATGTTAAGTCCTCCCATGTGATAGCATATTGGAGGTGACAGGTTGTGTTTAAGGAGACATCAGGAGTCTATTAGACCCCTACTTTCATCTTTGCTTTCCAAATGAAACAGATCCTATTGGATTAGCTTCATCCCCAGCCCTAACGGCTGAGGGAATGACAGCACTGAAACCAGAAGTGATGAAATTCTCATCACTTCTCGGTTGTTTCCGCAGAGGAGAGATCAGTGAATGTAGTGGCATGCGAGACGGTGGCTGTAGTTATTTCCAGTACAAAGTGGACAGTCCGCTAAATAAACACAAGTGGACTGCCAGCACGTTTATAGGGCCACACTGCGCTGAAGTAGAACCAAAAGATTTAAAGCTGAGGTTTAGTCTGCTTCTATTTGTATATTTTGACCTTCCTGGTTCCCCCCCCTCTCCCACACCACACTTAATGAACATGGGATTTGCATGCTGGAGAGAAGAGGAACTTCTTGCCTCGTCTTTGTGATGGGACCTCACTAGACAATGCTGCCCAACAGAGTCCAACAGGGCTGGTCTGAACACATCCTATGGAAAATTGTTTAATAAAACCAGTTTTCATTTAATGGCTTATTTTAGATTCAGTGATGTAATCACTGGGTCTCTCTGCTCTCCTATGAAATGCCTCTCTTAAGGGGAGTTATAGAATTAATATCAAAATGCCTTGATGGGTGGATATCAGTCTAGAGAGGTAGGGATTCCCAAGCATGCAGCCCTCTCTAGGACAGGGCATGACATAATCACAATGTGGCCAGGAATTGTGTGTCCTGGCACCTGGGCATTTGTCAGCCCATTCACCGTACATCTATTTCAGCTGCTGCAATACTGTGCCCGTGCTCCTGCTGCAGACCGTCAGTGGTTTCTCCTTACAGGCTGTAATCAGCTGCCGCGATCTTTGTCAGAGGGGGCAGATAGCTAATTACAGCCTGTAAGGAGAAGCCGCTGACAGTCAGAGTTTACTTCACCCCACCTACTCCCCCCATGCTGCGCTCCTGCTGTCGGCTGTGATCGGTCTCCAATCCAGCAGCAATAGCCAGCCTGCTATTGGCTCTTTTAAATTGCAGTAGCCAACAGGAGGCTGGCTATTGCACACACCCACTGCCTGAGGACCTGAAGGCGAACTTTCTCCTTCAGGTTCCTCCTCTGCTGATTGACAGCAGGCAGTGGGTGGGTGTAAAACAGCCAGCGATGGCTGTTTACATACAAGCGTTCTGCACAGGCTACCAGTGCCTTACACTACGGACCACCACTGCCCTTGCCCACGGGCCACCACCGATCTATACCATAGGCTGCCACAGCACCATGGGTCACTGGCCTTCTCCGCAGGCTCCCACTGCCCTTCTCTGTGCTTGCACCCCCTTCCCTATGCCGCTACTGAGCCTGCACTATCCCCCATGGCCTGCCACTGTTCCTTGCTGAACTCTATACACTATATTAAAAAAAGAGGACCTTTACGCTCAAAAATTATATTCTTCCAATACATCCTTTTATGTATGATGATTAAGAACAGACACGTCAGGTGTAAAATGCTGCGGTTGTGAAATACTTTCAAAGCAGGAAGTGAATGCTCTGCAAGTGCAAGGGCAAAAAGACTTGATTGCCAAAGTAATGCACACTGGGATTTCCTTGTCATCAGCAGAGCATTGCTGGGAAATCTCATCTCTAATCTCACGAGATCTCAGCGAAAGGCATTTTCCTCACAAGATGATGTGCATAGCCACATGTCCTAGTCCAGTGATGGCGAACCTATGGCACACGTGTCATAGAGGGCATGCAGAAGCCCCTATGGTTCCTACACACTCCAGGTTCTCACCTGGGGTGCTCCACAGGTCTCCAAGTCACATTAAGTTTTTAAAGATGGCTACCACAAATAGCGATGGCCATCTTTAACCAGTTGACATCCGCTGTGTTAAACCCCCTTCCCATCCAGGCCATTTTTCAGAATTCAGCGTTGCGGTACTTTGACTGACATTTATTCCATCATGCAGCGCTGTACTGAAATTCATTTTATACCATTTTTTAGGGACAGATAGAGCTTTCTTTTGGTGGTATTTAATCACCACTGGGGGTTTTATTTTTTACTATAGTAAAGGAAAAAGTACCGAAATTAAAAAAAAAGTTTCCCCTATATTAAATGATAAAACATTCATTATTACCCAATTTTTTGGTAAAATATAAAAGACGGGGTCACGTCGGGTAAAAAGACACCAAACATGTCAAGCCTTAAAACTGCGTGCGCGCACGAAACCTCAAAAACGATAACACCCAAAATTGGCCATAGGCGACGCTTTAAAAGCTTTTACTAAAACGGGTGTTTGCATTGGTCGGGTCTTCTCTGCCCGGGCGCGCGCGAGCAGAAAAAAAAATGTAGTCTGGAGACGGCAACCCACCAATGCTGCAGTGCCGTCCGTTTATTTTTTTAAACGGGCAGACCGCAAGTGCATAAACCTGGCAGGTGCCCAGAGCCTATTTAATATATTAAAACCATCTCATGGTGGTCCAGTGGAGGATCAGTGTGATCTGAATCTGTTTCTGATGCAGACCATACAGATTGCTCTCGTGGTGCCGCTGCTTAACGAGTGTGTGTTTTTAATAAAGGTGTGTGTGTGCGCGCGTTTTAATGTGGGTGTGTTTTGATGTGTGTTTTAATGCGATGTGGGTGTTTAACCCCTTCATGACTGAGGCCCTTTTTTCATTTTTTGCACCCATGTTATATTCCACATTTTAGGCCTGAAAATGACGTAAAACCCCCCAACATTATATATTTTCTGAATGCCAAGACCCTATGTGTGTGATCTATATGAAATAGAGGTGTTGTGTGTGATTTAATGCATGCATGATATGTTTTAAGTTAAGTGTGTGATGTGTGTTTTTTTTGATGTGTGCGTTTCGTTATGCGTGTGTTTTATTGAGTGTATACATTTTTGATTTTGTGCGTTTCACTATCCTGCCTAAGTCAGTGATGCTGAACATTTTTTTAAACCCCAGCGCCCAAACTAACACAATATCAAACTTATTTTCAGTGCGGGCACTTTGAGATAAATACATTTTACGTTGCAGTTTGGGCACGGGGCTCAAAAACATTCGCTATCACTGTCCTATCCAGGCAATAAAGGGAGAGCTATTAATTTGCCCTTAGTAAACTTGGCCACTGGGAGAAGACTGGGAAAGAAAAAAGAAATAAGTTATGCAAAGAATACAAAGCCGGCAATTATCTAGAAGTGTGCGTTTGTAGATTGTCATTAAACATTTCTAAAAAGGTGTGTTTGTTATTTAAACAAATATGGTTATCTTTAAACATTCACACCAAATTATTAAGAAAATTCAGTATTCATGCTGTAAAGAAAAAAAACACAAGCGTACCTTTGCTAGTTTGGCTAGAAAACAGATCCCATACCCATGTACGTTTGTTTAGTATAAAAGGGAAATGATGAGGTGTAGACATTGGTAACATTATAACTTTAAGCATTCTCTTATGTGTAGGTTAGCCGTTAGGCATGTGTGATCAGACAGACAGGTACACTTTAATGAGGGCTGCATGGAAGAGACATGATAAGATTCCAACAATTCCTGCAGACTCGCAGATAATACTGGAGGGCCATGATCAACATACATGTGCAAACTCTCATCAGCACAGCAAACTTCATAGCAATGCATCAGTCAATGCACATCACAGGACTCGGATTACAGTCAATGCACAGCACGAGACTCTGATCACACCGTGCATAATCCTAATAACACTTATATCAGCCAGTCCGGGATGAGGGGGCAGAGATACAATGCAGCCGCCTGCACCCATTGATAACAATTTCCATCCGCCATGTCTAGAGGAGCACTGTCCTGTCCCGAGGTGACAGGCTTCCCCTGACAGCTGGGCTGCTCGGATGTCCCAGCAATTAGTTAATGATCGACCAAGCCAGAAGCCTGCCTCGACCAGCATCACTCACACTGCTGCGACCTGCCAGACACGACTCACCTGAGCCAGGCGCCGGAGAGAGAAAGAGAACATGTCCTACGACTCGCACAGCACCTAAGACCCGGGCCTCCAGCAGCACCGCTTTAATCAGTAGCAGGGAAACACGTGTGACTGAGCATGCGCACTGCCGAGCCGCCACGCTTATGCATGTGGCGAGATACACTGCGCATGCGACGCCGGCCCACGTTGTATCCTAGGAAGTGTAGTCTGCGCTGAGCTGGCTCCTCTCACATGTGTGACTGGCCCTTTGCTACTGGTCTTGTGCTGGTTGTTGCTGTAGGACCCATTCACACCAGATGCAGTGGGATTGGTTTTTGATTGCATGAAATCGCAGACAGCATGGCAGCAAATATAAAAACATACAGTAAATAA
Source organism: Nanorana parkeri (assembly GCF_000935625.1). NCBI lineage: Eukaryota > Metazoa > Chordata > Amphibia > Anura > Dicroglossidae > Nanorana > Nanorana parkeri. The sequence goes on from NW_017306303.1 coordinate 2,305,525, forward strand.
ATACAATAAATAGTGGATAAAAATTGGCCATGGACTTTAATTACTGATCTTAATAAATTAGATATCGAAATATAAGTTAAAAAAAACAGCCCAGTCACCACAACTTGAGCTGAAACATCATTAAAATGTCATTAACTGCAGCAGCATCGCCAGGCCAGGTGTCACCCGGTGCGCATGTCATTACATATACATGTGACATCATTACGCACACACGTAATGATGTCACATGCACTTCACTGCTGGCAGCCTTCTTGGTGATGGGCACCGGCAAAAAGAGGAGGGGACGTTCATCCAGCAGGATAAGGTCTTCAGCCGGGTGCCCTCCACTCGCTCGCAGCTGTCAGGCTCTTGGTCCATGACCGAGTGTCTGGCTTGTCAGAGGGGGTGACACCAAAATGAAAAAATGTCAGTAAGGGCTTAGCCACTACCCCCCTTGTGATTAGCTGATTAACCACAACTGTCCCCCTTTAAAAAAATTAAAGGTGATAAAGCAGCGTAATAATGGCCACGACAGGCTGGAGGGTGGGTGACTCACGGCAGGTGATCTTTGCTGAATGTTGACCTGGCAGCCTGGAACCCCCCTTCACTGACCCATCCAGAAAGTTCTGGGCGGTCAGCTGACCAACCCCCAGGTGTAACAGATGGCAGAAAAGGGGAGCAAGAACCTAAAAGCTGTCACAATCCAATGAGGGACGGGGGACTTTAAGACAGACTCCCCATTTCTCATTTATTCCTATTACATAGACAATCCAAACTCCATGTTGGCTAGTGAGCATAGTTCACATCATGGCTTTGAGATGCAGTGAAAAAAGTACAGCATGCTGCATTTTATCGCAACGCAAGTGCATGTCAACATGTGTAAACGTAACGCACATAAACGCTACTCTGGAAAAACAACGTTTGCTTCCACTTCCAGTCCTTTCCGATTTGTTGGGTATTCATGTGGTGTGTTCAGAGCAATGCAGAACGTAATTAAGCATTATAATGGCAGCCAAGGGATAGGTGGATGTAGAATCCTTTATTAGCATGGTCCACGCAAGCCAGAGCTCTATGACCATTGGAATAAATATGAGAACAGAAGAAAGGTTGACATCTGGGAGAACATTGCAGCACAAATATATACAGTATATAATAGTGTAGAAAAAAAGCAGCAGAAACACTAAGAAAGAACGCACTGAAAATACACACATAAATGCATGTAAACAAACCAGCGGTAACGCATGACAAGTGCGCCGTTTCTGGTGTGAATGTCCCTCACTGGGGCTTGCAATCATTAAAGAGACCCTGTCACTACAATAGGCTAAGAAGCCTGACTTTTTTTCTGATTATAAAGTGTAACTCCAGAAATATCTTTGTTTGGTCCCCTGTCTTGTATAACAAATTTGTGCCAATCTTCACTTACCCTCTCCATGCCCCGCCACTGTCCTCCTCAGTCAAGTGCCAGCGTTCCCCTTCAGGGCAGAAGGCACACCATCATTCTGGTCATTTTCTGGGAGTGTGTTATCACAAAGGCTGGGCTCAGTAGTCCAGGACAGAATGGCGCTCATTCATCATTACATGTGCGCCGCTCAGTCCTGGAAGAATGCCCACCTCCACCTGTCCCTGGAAGGAGAAGAAGCTGCAGTGACATAATTAGACGAGAAGGAAGCCTTCAAGGAAAAAGGTATTTACAGGGGTTTAAAAAATATACCCAGCGAGGGTGGCTTCCCGATGCCTGCGGTTGTGCAATAGCTCCCCATAGACAATTATGGGGCCAGGAGACTGATCTGATTCTGATTCTTGGCCATAGAAGTCTATGGGATTCCCCTACACATAAGTATGATGCAGGACCCTCACCCGGCATTTAGTGACAGTGCTGTTGATCTCTATCCTCCTGTAATCCCCGAATGTACCAGAAATCAGCTCCTGGCACAAGAAGACCTCTGGAAGTTTCTGCAAAGATGACTGCGGACTACAGGAGATCAGCACAACACACCACAATGCAGATGGAGAATGAGTTACCAGCACACCATTATTCCTTCAAAGAACAAGGGACATTTCAGAAGCACACAGGGTCCCTTCATCCGGCAATGCTGGGCATATGTGTTGTGGTGCACTGCAGTGTGAATCCATTGGTACCAACTGTAGTTGTGCATTGTGGTGCCAGTCTAACTGAATGGCAAAGGATTGCAAAGCACAAGGTGCCTTGTGTTACTGTGTAACACATAGGTCTGAAGAAGGCCTAAACACAAACTGTAGTTTCAAATAACATATTCCTATTAGACGTGCGCTGGCAACAAAGTTTTGGTTCATTTTTTGGATTTTTCCTTATTTCCTTTTTCAGGATTCGGGTCCAAAAGTCAATTCGTTTCGGCATTCAGATTTGGACGAATCCGAATTTTTCGTTAATTTCGGATGCGGTGGATAATTACGAATTAATTTCCGTTGCAGCCAAATGACATGAAATGTTTACATTATGACGGCCCTGCTCCTAAATGTTAACCTGCTCGCTAATAACAACCTTTTGGACCAGTTTCAGTCCGGCTTTCGCCCCATACACTCCACTGAAACCGCCATCCTAAAACTCACCAATTACCTAATATCAGCTAAAAACAACGGCCACTATTCCTTACTCTTGCTATTAGACCTCTCTGCTGCTTTTGACCCTTGTTGACCACCCGCTGCTCCTCAAAAAACTCCACTCGCTTGGCCTACAAGACTCTGTTCTCTCGTGGTTCTCGTCCTACCTAGCTATGCACTCCTTTAGTGTCACCTACAATTCTAACTCCTCCCCTCCTCTTCCTCTTTCTGTAGGGGTCCCCCAAGGCTCTGTCCTTGGACCCCTTCTCTTCTCTATCTACACCTCCTCCCTTGGTCAACTAATAACCTCACATGGCTTCCAATACCATCTCTATGCCGATGACACTCAAATTTATCTTTCCACTCCACAACTCTCCCCCTCAGTGTCCTTGCGTGTCACTAATCTACTAACTGACATTTCCGTCTGGATGTCACAACATTTCTTAAAACTCAACCTTTCAAAAACTGAGCTCATGATATTTCCTCCACCCCGTGCACCTTCCCCCAACATTTCAGTTGAGATTGATAACACAACTATCCAGCCCTCACCTCATGCCAAGGTCCTAGGTGTCATCCTTGACTCGGACCTCACCTTTCTTCCCCACATCCAATCGCTATCCAAATCCTGCCACCTTCACCTTCGTAACATCTCAAAAATACGCCCCTTCCTCACCAATGACACCGCACTCCCTTGTTATCTCTCGTCTTGACTATTGTAACTCCCTCCTCATTGGCCTTCCACTACACAGGATACCCCCCCTTCAGTCTATCATGAATGCAGCTGCTAGACTCATTCACTTGACCAACCGCTCAGTGTCTGCAACCCCCCTCTGTCAATCCCTACACTGGCTTCCACTCGCCCAGAGGATAACATTCAAAATATTAACAGCCATCCACAATTCTGAACCCGGATATATCTCAGACCTTGTCTCAAAATATCACCCTAACCGTCCACTCTGCTCTTCCCTAGACCTCCTGCTTTCCAGCTCCCTTGTCCACTCCTCCCATACTCGCTTCCAGGACTTCTCTAGAGTCTCTCCCATCCTCTGGAACTCTTTACCCCAACCTTTCCATCTATCTCCCACCTTGACTCCCTTTAGGCGTTCCCTAAAGACTCTTCAGGGAAGCCTATCCCACCTCAACCTAACCACTGCACCATCACAATCTCAAATAATTCATCCCCACACAGCTACCTCCTCATGTATCATTTCCCCCTCTTCTTTTAGATTGTAAGCCCTCAGGGGCAGGGCCCTCCTTACCATCTTGTCTTGAATTGTATTGTGATTGTAACATCTTCCTTATATTGTAAAGTGCTGCGCAAATTGTTGGCGCTATATAAATACTATGTAATAATAATATTAGGGATGCACAGATACTTTTCGAGTACCAGTGCCGATACTTAGCATTTTCATGAGAACTACCAGGGTTGCAGCGGTTGCAGCTGGGACCTGGCTCTGGCGCTCCACCACTGTCCTGAAAACATTAGTCTGTATTGTTTTAGAAAAACTGTCACATGACAATAAACAAAAATGTATCAGTACTCGTACTTGTAAGTACTCGGCAAGTACCAGTACTCGTACTCGCAAAACCGGTATCTGTGCATCCCTTTATTTATATTTATAAAAACAAAATCATACATTAAAACAGAGATGTACAAATCCCGGGAGCTCCGTGTGCTCCTTACACATGACAGCTGCCTCCTAATTTTTAAATTTTTCTCTAGTGTAGTCTTGGAGCTCAAAAGTATCGGTACATGTACTTGTACTTGTACCGAGTACTGTACTTGGTATCTCTGCAACCCTAATAATAATAATCTACAAAGCTGGACGACGTGATTGGCATTTGGATTACATTGATGAACATTTTTTTTAATAAAAGACTTGTCAAAAACCTGTGTTGTTTTTCTTTATAAGAAGGGGCACCTAGATTCAGATAAGCCCCCCTACCCGCAGACCCCCACAACCACCGGGCCAGGGATGTGTGAAAGAGGACCTTGTAATCATCGACATGGGGACAAGGTGCTTTTTTGTTCTTTTTGGCGTTGGGGTCCCCCTAAAATTCCTACCAAACCTAAAGCGTGTGGTATAAATTGAGGAGGGAACTCCACTCTGGTTTTTTTTGTTTTATTGTAAAGTTTAACAACATACATTTACTCTGAGTGACATTGGAAAAAAAATATTTGGATGCATCCGAAATGTTTGTTCAAAAATTTGGATACGTTCAGATACGTTATTTCTTTTATTTGGAAATTCGGATGCACCTGAATGTCCAGATGTGCAGAAATTGGTCCGAATTTCTATTAGGAACTGAATAAATCTTACATGTCTAATTCCTGATGACCTCCCTCCCATGACACTTGCCAAAACCTCCTTTAAATTACCAACGATCACTAAGCGATGTGGTCGTGATGGTTAGACGAGACAAATGGTTGCATCCTTTTACCACCACTCCCAAATATCTAAATTCTAGCTGCAGTGGACTGTAGAACCTCCAGATTATGGTGGATTGAGTGGACTTTCTCATGTCAGCACAGCCTAGTAGTGTGCTGACAGCTTTTACTTGTTGCTTGGGACCCGTCTTAAAAATGTAGTGCACAGCCCACATCCTTGTGACATTACTTTGGTATAAAAAAAAACAATTTTATTTAATTTAAAAAGATTCAGATTTGAATAAGAATAATTTTTAAAAAAATGTACGATAATGTGCAGTTCTCTGAAAGTATCAGCAAAAGTGTTTTTACAGTTTGACTTGATATGCGGTGCAGTTTCTTAGCACCCATACATTCCTTTGATGGCTAAGCTATTGTCAGGCTTGTCTAATTCAGGGCATTGATGCCAAGTTATTAAATCGTAGACATGAATGTTTTATATGGCTGTTCAGAGGTGGCACAGCATTGTCACAATGCCATATTTTTTTGTTCTATTTTTTATTTCACGCGTCTTATTTTCCTTGATGATTCACAACTGTGTGCCAGGAATGGAGTGTAAAAAGACTTTTCCATTTTCCGTTCCCCTGTTCAAAGTAGTTTGAATAATTGTGCTTGAAATAACATAATGTATAATGCTGGTCACATGGCAATTTTCATGCAATTTCAACCAACTTTTAGTTGCAAGAACAACTGTATGTGTCAAGATAATCCATCACTAATAGTTTAGCTCGGGCATGTCAAACACAAGTCTAAGCATGGGCTGCAAAAGCTGTCACACCTTTATCCATGGGGCCACACTTTGGCAGATAGAAATGGTAATCGGAAATGTTTACAATGATCCCTACTCTCCCAATCACCTGTCCTTTACAATTAATGTAAAGGATTAATATCCTTCGCCATTCACAAACTTACAGCTACAATGCTCCTTGCATACACATGCATGCTGTGTCGCCTCTAACATAAATTCTGCACATGCCAGGGCAACAGTGATGTTCCTGCCTTCCCAATATTTGTCATTCATCGCCAGCAGTTATAGTGATAGGTAGTGGATATGTGTGATGTGACAGTTGAGACCGACAGCTTGGGGGAGGGTACTAAACTGCGACCACCTAATGCCCACTGCCACCACTGTCTGTACAGCCACAAGCATCATCTCTGCAGTCCCCTGAAGGTCTCTGTTATCTGTTGGGGTTGATGGCAGGGAGATTCTCAGCGGCCCGCAAATTTGACACATCTGCTTTAAATTAATTCATTATGTCAACAGAAACTGTTGAGTAGGTTACATCTGCCAGCATAAACAAAAACAAATATTTTGAGGTTCAACTCTATCCAAAACTCCAGAACAAATGCTTTTAGTTTTTCTTTGTAATTGCTGGTAGGTTGAGACAAACATAGATTTCTTCTATCTGTCAGTGACTCCTTTGGAAGGCAACATGAACAGAATCCCAATTCCCACAATTGCCCCACATAAGATTCTAAGGCAAAAATGGTTAACGCCCTGCTGATGTACCATTGACAATGTAGACAGTTAAAAGAGGGAGTGATACCTTGGCTATGGCCCTGTGAGTAAAGGCAGAGACATAAACTTCTGCAGTACAATCTAGCCATTGAAATTTTAAGGATATACAAGGTTAATGGTGCCCACCAAAGCTGAATTTAGTTTTTAATTTGTTTTTAGTTAAATTATGGCTTAACTTTGAATAACTATTTTAAATCTTCCTCCCGCCACCCCCCCAGGCTGCAAATCAAAATTATATATCATAATATAGATCACAGATAATACAGGCATCTATTTCTAAGTGACATAACCTGTAAGAATTAGAGTTCATCTCTTCTGGGAGATGGTGAGCTGTGTAGTACTGCCCATACCAGCCATAAAGTATAAAGGTGAGCCAGTTTTCCTCCAAGGAGATGGGTTCGCCAATATAAACTATGTTTAGAAGCCAGCACATGACTGAATATCTATCCAAAAATGAAACATCGGTTGTCTATACGCATTTTTCTTTTTCTTGTTTTTTTCCTAGAGATACACTTTAATTTCAGGATGTTGTATGAATGTATTTTTATCTGTAAATAAAAGTTCTTTGTAACTTTTGTAACTGGGTATCTCATGACTAACCTTGTTTATTTCCTTAGCCAAGGCATTGGTCACATGGTTTCTGCTGCTAGCTAGGGTGATCACTGTTTAGACATGGCTCCTGATTAGCTGGCTCTGCTAAAACTTTTCAACAGTTACTGCAGGTGACCAGTGCCACTCAATGGTTATGTGGCTATCTGCCACAGGGTGTCTTCAGCCCCTTTTTCTTAATTTAAGGTTTCTTTAAAAGAAATTCTTTCCACACACTTCTTTTTTTTTCTTTGTATAGTTTGTTCTTGTATGATTAATTATTCATTAATCTGAAAGTTTAAAGTAAACCATTACATTCTTCTTGCTGTCCTAATACTTTAACTCAAGTGCTTTACAACCTACAGGAATGGATGTTTTCCCAAATGAAAGGTATAGAGATGTCTTTACTGATTTAAAGAAAAGAGATGCCAATTACAGAAAATTATAAATAGGGAAATGATATTGTACAGTAAAATAGTGATTGTTTTACACACATACACATGCAGTTAAACCAAACTATCTGGGAAAATGCCCTTTATAAACATAAAGAAATTATTAATTTACCCAATCAATGACATATTACTTAAAGTAGATTTAAAACCATCCATGTATAAGCTTTAACATGGTAATGTAATTTTAAAAAAAATTGTTTCTTTTTAAATCTTCAGGTTTCATTAAAATAATACAACTGAGATTAAAATAACAACTGAGATTGTCTCTCACAAAATGGCACCATTAGCATGCATGTGTGGTAGACGCTTCTAGCATTGCCTCTGATAAGGGGGGGTCTAATGACCATAATTTTGGATCCAAGCTGTGTCATCAAAATAAACATAATTATTTCAAACACTAAAAATAGTGTAGATATAAATAAATATAGATATGAAAGGTACAAATGGAAGGCATAGGTTGCAGGAGGGGGTGAGTGGGAGGTAGAAGGATGATAAAGGATGGCTCAGCAAACTAGGGTCTAAGAAGGATTCCATGGTGAGTACTGAAACTGATCCAGGGGTCCCACACTCACTGATTTGGCAGTATGCTGGTAAATGCTAATCTGAGTGTATACATGTGTACAAGTACAAATGTACGCCCCTGGATGTAGACTCTTTGTCCAAGAGTGTGTATGTCTAACTGTACACATGTATATGCTCGCCTGTATGCCTGAGCCCTAAAAGTGTTAATACTTTAGCCCTCATACATTTCTGCGTATTAGAAAAGAGACTCTCGCGTTAGAAAGCATTTTTAGGATAGAGGATGTTTTTAAAGTTGTGTTGTAATAAGTAGTATAGTATAAGGAAAATACATAACATCAAGACAATGTTTACAATAAGAGTTCAAGGGTATAGGCACCGTGAAAAGTTATATTGCATGTATCGAAACAGAAAGGAGTTTTGGAAGCTATTCTCAGTGCCTATACCCTTGAACTCTTATTGTAAACATTGTCTTGATGTTATGTATTTTCCTTATACTATTCTACTTATTACAACACAACTTTAGAAACATCCTCTATCCTAAAAATGCTTTCTTTAGTACATATGTGTACAACATGTGCAATTCCATTGCACACACAGATTTCAGTTTTCCATTTTCTATGTATATTCTGCTTGAATTCCACCAAAATAACCTTGGAAAACCATGGCTTAACACAATTTACAAAAGGAAGCATTCAGAGTGTGTGTGTGTGTGTGTCCACCCATGGCCTTCTCAGCACCACAAATATTTGAAAGAGCTCCGTCCTTTCATCCTGATCTCAGCTTCTTTCCTGTTGTTAAACATTATTTATTCCCTTCTCTAACAATACTAATATTTAACATGATCCGCTCAAATTAGTTGGCCAAATATAGAGCAGTGAATGTGCAAGGGGGAGCTACAGCACAAGTCTCATCAATGGATTGCTTCTGCGATTGTGCTTCAAAGGAGTTGATTGAATTTGCAGAATCAATTTGTCAATACTCTGCCAGTTTTAAGTCTCTAGATGGATAGGATAGGTTCCAGGCATCGGATCAAAGACCATTTGTTTTATGTGGACAAGAAGCTATGAAAAACATCACTTACATGGGTTTTCAAGAGCAGAAATACACCACTGGCTGTCTACATGTGGGAGACTGGCCAGCCTCATGAATATATTCTGTGTAACTTAAAGGGGAACTAAAGTCTGAAGAAAATTATCATTTAACTCAAATATGGGTGTATTTATAAGCAATTTGTTCCGTGAAACTCCGTGAACATCCATTCTGTGCAAATGGAGGCAAAAATGAACGTTCTAAGTATGTTTTCTTTCCAGGTTGAATGTGATATTTGGAAAATGCCACATTATGGCCACTAGATGGAGCTGTGGAGCATAGGAAATAAAAACATATTTCCTGTGCTCCTCATCTCCATCTAGTGCCTTGGTTCCCAACTGGTGGATCGTGACCCAAAAGCGGGTCACGACCCCATGTTCAGTGGGTCACCACATGCCTTCCACTTTTCTAGGTCAGAGGCTTCTTAGCCTTCCCCTAGCGCAGTACTGGCAGTTCTTGTGCCAAGCAGCCATTCAAAATATGCTGCCCAGCGCCAAGTGTCAACTTGAGATGGGGTGGGGTGGGGTGGGCTGGAGCTATGGCTGCGAGGGAGCTCAACCCACACATGCATTGCTTACAGCTCGATCACGTGCCCTGTAGAGGTGCCAGTACCAGAGTGACATCACATTCTGGCTCCCGGGACCTCTACAGGGCGCGAAAGGGAGCTGTACAAGCAATGCACATTTGGATGGAGTTCTGTCACAGCACAGCAGCCCACACTGGACCCCAGGGTGAGGATCCACTCCAGTTCTTGTAAGGTATGGAGACTGGGTGGATCTTAAAAAAAAAGAAGAAAACAAATTACAATTTTTTGGATTGTGTATAAGTGTGTGAGGCTGTGTCTGTGGTTGTGTGTGTATGTCAGTGTTTTTGAGGGCCCGTTCACACTAGTACAGTGCGGTAATCGAACAGTCCTGTGCACTGTACACAATCGCACCTACTATACATTCTGGTGCAGGAGGTGCGTTGTTATTCAAATCGCACCCCAAACACACCTCCCGCACACAGTTCAATCACATGCACCGGAACGCGTGGTACCGAGAAAGCCGTGCGTTCCATCGCAGTGAGACTTGGGTCGAAACTTAATGACAAAGGACAAATGTGGGTCCTGAAATTACACAGGTTGAGAACCACTGATCTAGTGTGTATAATGCAGTATTTCCTAATATTACATTCGACTTGGAAGAAAATATACTACAATCATTTTTTCTGCCTTAATTCTCACAGGAAGAACATTCACAGACTTTCGGAGGACTCATGGCTCTGCTAATTGTTTATAAAAATATACTCTAATGTCAAAAGTCAACGTTATGCACACTCTGTATTAGTTTAATTATTATCTACAGCAGTTCCACCATTAAATGTTACAAATACATTTCTATACATCGGAGAGTTCGACTTTTCAAGAAAGGAGGATATGAAACACATTGTACATACTCGGTTGTCCAAAACCCACTGAATCAGGGCTTGCTATGAGAAAGACATACGGTAATTTCCTTCTGCAAGCACAAAACCTTGCTTTTCTACTACATGGTGTTATCCAAAAACGGACAACAAAGGAAATTATTTTGCCCTATAAGGGCCATATATGATCAATGATATCAGCACAAGCATCTTTGTGACCCTTTGTTTATGAGCAGCTATGAGGCAGGAAATTCCACAGCCTGCAACTAAATGGACAGGTGGCCCTATGTCCCTTTCTGTTCAGAGGAGCTCAGGTTTGTACTGGGTTTCCCTTTTCAGGGTTTTTTTCCCTTTATTTTCACCTGGTGATCCTGCCAGTAACACCCTTTCTGTTCTAAGGTGACAACGCTCCCCTACTGCACTATGAGGGAGCAGTGTTGTCACCCTAGCACAGGAACTGTGTTAGGACTAAAACACACATTTACCTCCTTTCTATAACATAACAGGGAGTTTTTTAATTGCCCATAGCAAGAACTAGAAACAATGCTAACTGTGCAGTGCTAACAGTGCAGCAAAGAGCACACAAAATTATCAACTTACTGAATTTCTGGAAGGATCAACAGTTATTTTTTGCACTTGTTGAACAGATATAATTAAACATGTTCAATGGTATATTTAAGAGAACAAAGAGGGAGCAAATAAGGGAAGTTCATTGTTAGGGGGTTACATACACATTAAGGGCCTGTTCACACCATGCAATGCATTCACAGCACGGTTCTGTGCCATAAATGCACTGGATCGCACAAAAAAGCCTCCCCGCGTTCTGGGGCGGGAGGGGGCATGGTGGTGCCATTTATTTCAATGGCACCGCAGACATGCCTTCCACTTGTAGTGCGGTTGGGTCCCCAACCGTCATTCCAATAAACCAGCCATCCAGACTACCTTCAGGGACCCCAAACATCCACAGCAACACAAGTGTAAACCTGCACTAGTGAGCCCCTCCACAACTGCAATGTTCGCTGAACACCATCTTGAAGCCCCAAGAACCACATATCAGTGCCCACAGCATTAAGGTGTACAACATTCCCTAGAAGGTATTGCAAAGTGTCCACCTCCAGTTCCCGATGCCTGACCACCACATCACCAATACGAGCAACAAAACAGCCCACTTCTTTATTGACCTTTATATGCGCCTTATTCAGTCTATTCACCGAGCGTGCCAAGCGCCAGGCAGTGCGAGCAACAATGTTCGACCAAACAACGACAATGCCTGGAAAGAACAACAAAAAATCAAACTTAATGTATTGGATCAGTTCCTGCATCAAACGCAGGCCTAAGTCATTCCCACCAGCATGTAAAACCAAAGCGCCCAGGGGCCTGTCCATCCAAGCGAAACGTGTAACCTCCGGGAAAACTCTGCTCCACAACATACCTGGGACACCAATCCAGTGGACAATTGACTCACTCCTTGGTATGCCCAGCTGCCGACCATTGGGTCTGATCTCCGCCCAATGAGCACCACAGAAGACATACGAATGTCCCATAGTCCAAACGAGACACAGAGGGGCACCTGCAAAAACACAAGAAAAAGAAAAGACTCTACCAACGGAACCAGAACCCCCCCCCCCCCCCCAAAAAAAAAATGGATACACCAACGTAATCAACAGTGCATGCAGGGAACGAAAGGTGACTGAACAAAACATCCATACGGGGGAAGAAAACGCACCCTCACCCAACAAGAAACTAAAGCCGATGTGTACGAACATAAAGCCTGTACCTGTCAGATTCACATCCCATCTACCAATCGGCCAAACCATGTGCTCACACAAGCCCCAACACGCAGCCTCAGTGGCCACGCCTATGCAAAGAAATTGGGACGAGTAGTCTGCTGCATTAACACCCAAACTTGAAAAGCACTTTCGAAAAACAGAGAAACTGAAATGCAATCATTCAAAATGCATTTGGACAATTTCCTCAGAGACCGTAACATACAGGGGTACAGGTACCCTTAAAAATAAGATCACACAGGGTCTGGTACACACACATACACATGCAGAATCATAAACATACACACAATAGGTTGAACTTGATGGACCTGTGTCTTTATTCAGCCTCAAATACTATGTGACTATGTGAAATTTAGACAATGCCCCACTATCCACATAAACAAACAGGGAGCTGTCCCCCTCCAGACGAACCCCCAAAAAATATCCCTCAAAGCAGACATACACTTTGCACTTGGTCGAATCCGCCAAGCGAATGCGATCAACCTCCGAGGCACCCTCCTTAGCCGCGGATGAGTATCTTCCACAGCAACAGGTGATGCTCCAAAAGCGGCTGGGGCAGCACCCTAAGTGCACAGGCCGGCAGGTTCACACCCCTGCAGGGGAGGGGGGACAGGTGCACCACCATCCCTCCCCGCTGCCAACGGCGTAGGTACCCATACAGACGCCGGAGACGCCACCACTGATGAACCCTGCTCAAAATGGTGCAACATGTCACGTAGGCCCAAGATCAACATTAGCACCCCAAGCGACTCACCCCCAACTGACCAATCCCACTCTACAGGAACACTCACAGCCGCCACCAGCCCCGGGACCTGCCAGCTGCCCAAGTGACCCCTGTGCTGCCCGACTCACCACCCCCACCCGCAGAAGCCAAAAAAGAAGAATCAGAAGCAGCCCCAGAAGCACACTTACCTGGATGTCGAGAATCAGGTGAACCAGAGTGGTGCTGAGTCCGCAGTTCCACCTCAGGGATGAGGTGCTCCGGTGGCCTGGACCGCCGAGCATGCCGAGGGGGATCCATTGCCCCATTGCCAGGACTGGGTGAGCACGGATCACAGCCATCACAGACTTCATCTGTGACTGCACCCAGTAAACACCACGGGCTGCTGCAGCCTCCCTCACTTGGGCCAGAAGCTATTCCAGGTCACTCATAAACTCTCCTGGTAGAAAACGCTCGTCTGACTGCAACTTCTACCACTGGAAAACTTCTTCCACATCAGCATGGATAACCTTTAAGAAGTCTTGCCATGCCGAACTTTCAACCAATCCGGTAATCAATCCCTCCTTCTATCTCTTTCTTTTACCTAAAAGATAACCCTTCTCTACCTGGCTTCACTTGTCTTCCTGTCATGCTTACCCTCCGCACAATTCTTTCTCTCTCTTGTGCTCCTGGCCTTTCTAAATAGGTTTAGGTTTATCCAAGTGAAGAGTGTGTAGTATTTTATGTCATATAACTGGAACTAGAAACATTTTGTTGAATGACAATCACAGCATTCAACAAGTCCATAATCCGTGCTGTCTGTATTCTCACATTGTCTCACAACCACTGTGCTGAGTGTCCCAAACAAAATTTCAACTTTCAATTTTTTCTGAATCATTGCACTGTAATGTCATGAAATTTTGTGAGAATTTGTTATTTTTGCTGGACATGTTTTATATATTACTTTTGCTGTGTGAAATTCTATTGAAGAAATAATTCTATATAGTTTACACAGCATAATTTTGGATCAGATGATTGTTCGGCAGTAGAAGAAAATTTAATTATAACAAAAATGCCAACTCTTAATATTTGAGGAGCAATTCCTAGGAATAAAAAAATAACAAGAATCAATATTTTATATTAAAATTGGACTGATGTATGTTGTTTATCTTCTAGTTGTGTTCTGAGGTATTATTTGTTGTGATTTATGAGTTGATTTTCAGTGTGTTGATAAGATATTTTTTGGCAGCTCTTGCTACAGAACATTTTGAATGTTATTATACTGTACTTGTATTCTTTTGGGTTTTTCAATGTCTTGATTCATAATATTTGCAGTTCGTGTAAACTGATTTTGCTCTATTTCCACACAGCTTTCTAAAAGCCTTTTAGTTACTGGTTGATATGATCAACTCTGTCCCTTCTGAGACATTTCCAGATTTGGTGAAAGATGAAGTCAGTTGATAACAGCAACATGCTGTAGTGTATGTAAATGTAACCCCCCTCCAAAATTCTGGTATTGAAGGACTTAATTTTTCTCTGTAGGCCTTTATTTCCCCCTTTTTGACCCTGCTAGTAAGGGACTTCCTGTCCTAGAGTGATGAGTTCATGCCTATACAGTAGTGTTTATTGAACAGACCTGTGTTCAGTTTGCTTAGGCATTCACCAAAACCAGACCGAGATCTAGGTTCAGCAAATGTCCAAGGCAACCAAACCCAGGGTCCCTGTGTCCTAGCAACCATTTCTGCTGTGTGACATGCACCTCATTGGTTGCTAGGATGCTAGTGCAACTATTTTGAGTTGCACATACACATAAATATGAAGATGAGCAAGTACAGCCAGAGCTGTATTTAGACATCATGTAAAAATTAAAGGTTAGACTGCACAATCGGAGATGGCATATGATCTGCGTTATATGACTAATGGTGGGCCGAACAGGCCCGAGTTCATTTCGAATTCGAAGTTTAGAACATCCAAAAAGTTTGAATTCGAGTTTGAACTCAATGCAAGTCTATGGGAGTAGAACTTTAAAAAACAATTGTCCCCTTTAAGAGGGTTTGTATGCAAGTTATTGGCCATAAAAAGGGTATGGGGATCTGGGTACTGCCCTAAGGGACGTGTATCAATTAAAATTTTTGCTTTCTTAAAATACCGTTTTGAAAGGAGCAGTGATTTTTACATCACTTGAAGTGTAACAATAAAAATGAAAAATCCCCTTACATATCATGCCTGGTGGGTTCCCTTAAGCTGCCTGTGAAGTGGTGGATCTGTACGATGTATAGAACAATGCTGCAGGAAAAAGTGACATTAAAAAAGAAAAAAATGACATTTCAATTGCCGGTAATTGGTTTACCTTTAATCTTTTAAACAACAGCTTGGGTAGGCAGCCTGTATGAAGAGGACACATTTTAGGATACTCGGAACAAGGTTAGAGATTTTTTGGATACATTATGGTGCCTCTTTTGTAGTCGTTGTATGAAAGTAACAACAGGTGCTTTAAAATTGGGTATTTGGTGTTGGTGGTGCCTTCACACCGTACCCCTTCAGAGTTATTGTTGACGAACAGGCCCGAGTTCAGTTCGAATTCGAAGTTTAGAACATCCAAAAAGTTTGAATTCGAGTTTGAACTCAATGCAAGTCTATGGGAGTAGAACTTTAAAAAACAATTGTCCACTTTAAGAGGGTTTGTATGCAAGTTATTGGCCATAAAAAGGGTATGGGGATCTGGGTACTGCCCTAGGGGACATGTATCAATTAATATTTTTCTTTCTTAAAATAGAGTTATTGTTGACGAGTGCAGGATTGGACCCTGCTGTAAAAAATTCAAATGATATGCGCCTGTCACACAGGTGGCCAACAAAATTAGGCTTTTAGTGTTGGCGGTGACTTCACACCATAACCCTTCAGAGTTATTCTCGGCGTGTGCAGGATTAGACCCTGCTGCATAAAATTAAATATATGCACCTGCCACATGCGGGTGCGGAAGAATTGGGCCTTGGGTGTTGGTGGTGCACTACACCGAGAACATTTCTTCAAGATACAATAATCAACCGCAAAGTTTGGCAGCCTAAGGAGTCTTCCAGAAATCCCAGATCCCTTACAAATTTATTCGGTAACATCTGCATCAGGGGATTGATAGCTGCTGCTGATCCAGGACTGATTCATTTTGATTAATTACAGCTGGTCAACAGAGTCTGTGGACAGATGCACTCTTTTATTTGTCAGAAAACCTCCAGCAGCACTGAACATCGTTTCGGAAAGCACGCTGGATGCAGGGCAGCCCAGTAGTTGCATGGCATATTGGTTAAGTTCTGGCCAGTGATCAATTCTCAAGACCCAGTGGATCGTCTGCTGTAAAGCTCTCCATGTCTGCTGTTGCCCCTAGGTAATCCTGCACCATCTGATGCAGACGCTGCCGATGGGTGCCTTAAGTTAACACCCCTTGAGCGCTGAGGACTGAAAACATTTCTAAAAGCATCAGTCAGGCGGCCCCCTTCTCCACAGCTCTTCCTTTGACCAACCGAAGCCTCAGAAGCACCTCTTTCATGACTTGGTAACCTACCAGTGTCTGGAAAGGTGTTACACAAGTTTCTCTTCAACTCGTCCTCAAGTTGTTTCATCCTCTGCTCCCTCTGTGAGGGAAGGATGAGCTCTGCAACTTTACGCTTGTAACGTGGATCAAGAAGGGTTGCAAACCAATAATGATCCCTCTCCTTGATACCACAAATCCTGGGGTTGTTTCTCAGGCTTTGCAGGATAAGGGATCCCACGCACCGTAAGTTTGAGGAGGCATGAGATTACAAGTCTTCAAGGTCCCTGAGGATGACACTATCATATGCACTACCTCCTCCCAGCCACTTACTACTCGTTGGGTTTCTGGGGACAGAAAACCCTCCCCTGAAGACTGCCTTATGTCATCCTCTGCTTCAATGCCCCCAATGTTGCCATAATGCTCCTCCTCCTCCTCTTGTGTGATCTGCAGACCCACAGAAATGGATTCTGTGTAAAGGGGGCCATGAGAGGTAAGGAAGTCCTCCTCTTCCTCCTGCTGTTCTGCCTCAAGTGCCCTATCCATAATTCCATGCAGAGTATGCTCTAGCAGGAACACAAGAGGGATAGTGTCACTGATGCATGCATTGTCACATGCCACACTCATGCAGGTACTCGTTGATGGCCCTCTGTTGCGTGTGCAGCCGCTGCAGCATAGCCAAAGTGGAGTTCCACCTGGTGGGCATGTCACGAATCAGACGGATGGTGGGCAGGTGGAATTCACGTTGACGAAACACTGGCTGGGAATGAGCGCCTGAAATGGCTATGTACTTTTCTGGTCTGCCGCAGAAGATCTTGCAGCCCTGGGTATCTGGTTATGAAACGCTGCACCACCAAACAGAGGACGTGTGCTAAGCATGGTACATGCGTCAACTTTCCCAGGCATAGGGCGGAGAGAAGGTTGCTACCATTGTCGCATACAACCATTCCTGGCTCAAGCTGTCGTGGTGTTAACCGCCTCTGGGCCTAGCCCTGCAGAGCTGACAGAATCTCTACCCCAGTGTGGCTCCTGTCCCCTAGACAAACCAGCTCAAGCACTCCATGGCATCTTTTTGCCTGACGTTGCGTAGCCCCTTGAACGCTTACGGTGAACTGCCGGTTCACCGGACGATTCAGCAGAAGAGGCCATTGTGGAGAACGAAGAGGAGGGGGTGGAGCAGACAGATCTGGAAATGGATGGAAAGGCAGCAGTTGTAATGCTAGCAATTTGGCCAAGCTGGCATTTAGACGCTGAACATGTGGATGGGTGGGACATTATTATTTTTTTCCGCTGCAGCAGCTGGGGCAGTGAAATTTAACTGGTCAAATCTAAAGCTGGTGGGCTGCTGGCAGATTTAGCGAAAGGACCTGTGACACCCATTGCTATACCATCATCCCTCTCAGTGGAGGCTGTTGACATGGCATGACATATAGTGGGGGTAGAGATGACAGATGAGGAGCGAGGAGAAGTGTGGCCCTTTCTTTTGTGCTGTTGCCAACGGGCTGCGCGGCAGGTGGTCAGATGTCTCTTCAAGCAAGTTGTTCCCAAGCGGTTGATGGTTTTGCCATGCTTGATCCGCTTGAGGCACAGCTTGCAAATAGCAATGCTGCGGTCTGCTGCACATGTGCTGCAAAACTCCCACACAGCTGAGTTCCTGGAAGTGTGCTGGGAGGACATCCTGCCTCGTTGGGGTTGTGCCTCCTCCTCACTTTCCTCCTCTGTTCGATCAGGCACCCAAGTAAAGTCATTGACCTCATCATCATCATCTCCTCTGTCCTCATCACTGGAGCCAGCCTGGCAGTAGGCTGCGGCTGGGGGAACATGAGTGCCAATTAGTTGTCCATCATTGGCACCCCCTAGGCTCATGTTACTCCCTTCCTCAACCCCAACATCAGACCATTGTAATTGCTGCACATCCTCCAGCAGCATGTCACTGTCGGTGTGTTCAAACAATTCAACTGACTCCTCCATGCATGATGGTGAGGCTACGGCAGGAGTAGCTGTGGACAAGGAGGCAGAATAGGCCACTTTGGCAGCTCTGGTGGACTGAGAACCAGTATGAGCTTGGGTGACAGAGGATGAGGAGGATGAGAATAGCTTAGTTATCCAATCAGAGGATGCACCACGTCCACGACCATGATTTTGGCCTGCGGACACAGAGGCTGCTTGTCCTCTTACCTCTCCTTGTTGGCCTTTCCGACATGATGCGTATTGCAATAGACTGCAATATTCAACTGCAATAATCAACTGTTATAATCGACTACTATAATCGACTGTTATGATCGAATGTTATAATCAACTGTTAAAATTGTTTACTTTAATACACTGCAATTATATAT
>NW_017306303.1:2330118-2332379 GCF_000935625.1 Nanorana parkeri
TATATTGCAGAAGTATTGATTTCATGCCGTTTTACCTGGTTTACTGCAACAAAGCTAATTTCTTCCAATTTGTAGTATTTCTAAGAGTGTGCTGTTCTCCAACATAACATACAGGGTGTCATTATTGTTTTCCACTTAGAGATTGTGAAAATACATATAGATAAAGAATTATATTCTTAAAGCATTTAGGGCCTGTTCAGACCTTTGCACTGCAGTAATGCATTGTCTTGAATGGCTCTCCTGCGCACCATGCCAATTGATGTGTGTTGCAGCACAGTACAATGCAAAGTAATGCACTACAGTGCGTTGCAGTACTATGTCTTAAAAAAAGAACTATATTTACTTTTTGGTGCATTGTAGTGTGTTAGGCCACCTATGCAAATGAATGGGCTGCCCTAATGCAATGCGCATTATGCCATTTGTTAACGCTTTTCATTAAGGCAGGTCATTCAGCCCATTCATAACTTGTATGCAGTAATGCAGAGTCGCAGTGTGAATGGGGCCTTCCAGCATTTTCTGTTTCTCATCAGGACTTCAGATGAAGCATTGTGTGTTATTTCCTAATTGGTGAAATAAAAATGTTTTAAGAATTTTATATTGCTAAGGCTACAGTAGCATCACCCGAGTGTAACCTCATTACAATTGCTCCCGTCCCTCCATTTGAGATAGTGACACGTGTGACAGAATTTAATTCCTTCAGAGATTAGGCAGCAATGTTTATTATAATAGTATTTCTAATTATGAATTCAGAGAACAGTGAGTACTGCTCTAGGTGGAGTCATTATGTGGCTAATCAGGTATCTGCCACTGAGCACATCGGTGAAAGAGGTAATCAGCATCATGTGACACCTATTGCCCACCAATC
Source organism: Nanorana parkeri (assembly GCF_000935625.1). NCBI lineage: Eukaryota > Metazoa > Chordata > Amphibia > Anura > Dicroglossidae > Nanorana > Nanorana parkeri. The sequence continues at coordinate 2,330,984 of NW_017306303.1, forward strand.
ATTCCACAAACTCTACTAAAATAACACAGTCTATGAGCTTCAATTTTCAACAGCATTTCTCCGTTATACTATTACCTTTTTTAAGCATATTGAAAAAGCACAGGCAAAAGCCTGAGAGATATAACTGCAGTTTAGTGGAGAGCCATATGCTATTTTCTAATAAACATTGCAAATATTTCCCCTAGTCTGTGCATTTTTACCCTAGAGTTTCAAGCTTAGGCTGGCTATACGCCAGAACAATTTTGTTAGGAATTTTTTATTTTTTAAACATCTTTAGTTTCTGTTTACTGGGTGATATTCTGAAATGTGCTCTTCTGGGGCCTGGGGCCATTTACTTTGTGACTGGCCAACAGAAGGAGACAGACATGCAACCATGACACTGAGGTCTATGAGACCGTCAGTGATTCAGCCAGAGTGGCCAAGGAAATTCAGGGGAGCTGGACTTCCACCTTCTGGTATATTGAAGATTTATGGGGGGAAAGAAGGGAGATCTATGTATGCCACATGGCTTTACAGCATAGATCTCTACAACTTACTGAAATGCAGTACGCTTTATGTGGCTGGAGTTGGGCTTTAAAGTGCTTTTACTGCTTGTTCTAAATATGTAAATAATTATTATTATTATTATTATTATTATTATTATACAGGATTTACATATCACATACTTTACTGTGCATGATCTGGGCACAGGTTCCCTTTAATGCTCATTAGAAGTCACCACAACTCATTCCACATTGCAATCTAATATCACACACACAAACAAACACTCACCAGTGTGTTTGTGTTTGTAAATCTGCACCACTGGCTTTTATGAGCTAATAATAAACATGAGTAAAGGAGACATGGGGATGAAATTAGGACATAAATATAACACACAGAATAAATATGCTGTTGTACAGAAAATTACAAAGCAGCATCTCTAAAGCTATATTAAAGTGTATGAAAAAGCAGAAACTTTATTTTTCATTTCAATAGATTTTTATTACACTCTTATAGACAAACGTTAACAAAATTACAGAGATTGCCATGTTCATGTAGATAACATTCAACCCTTGTACAATAAGGATATTCAAGACCGGACCATGCATAGCTTGGTTTCTTTAGTAAGCACATAAAGTTCGCTAATCTACTATACACTAAAAATGGAGGTAGAATGAGCTATAGGCAATATTGCAGATAATGAGGGATCACATGAGATGTACTGAGAAGAAGGATAACTTCAATTTAGTTCATCCAGTTCAGAGCTACTAAATATATTCAACAAAACATACAGTATAGCCTATAGATATGAATGATGGCATTGACCAACAATGAGAGAGCATGGTCCATGATGGAAGCTCTATAAGAAAGAAAGAGAGAGGCAAACAGGAGATGAAGAATGAAATGTAGGGGGGGG
>NW_017306303.1:2336399-2351323 GCF_000935625.1 Nanorana parkeri
GGGAGGTGGAGGAGAAATGGGGGGGGGGGGGGGGGGGGATTTGGGCAAATAGAAGGGTAAGGAATGAAAGTGAGGGAAATGGGGGTTTTCCAAGGGCTCCTTTGCAAAGAGATAAAGCATGCAGTTGGGAGTGAGCTGTGGGCATATTAAATCCATGGGGTCCAAATAGTAAATAATTTTTATGGGTGTATATATATACCGGTATACTGTTTGTTTTTTCATATCACACACCTCTCTCTCTATTTTTATTCCCAGCTTAATAACCTGCCTAACTCCACAGGGCATACTTGCATTTATTTGCAAAGAGATAAAGCATGCAGTTGGGAGTGAGCTGTGGGCATATTAAATCCATGGGGTCCAAATAGTAAATAATTTTTATGGGTGTATATATATACCGGTATACTGTTTGTTTTTTCATATCACACACCTCTCTCTCTATTTTTATTCCCAGCTTAATAACCTGCCTAACTCCACAGGGCATACTTGCATTTCCATGTTTTAAAAAGATCTCAAAGATACCAAAACTGAGGAGTAATGGCAACAAATTTGGTCCAATGTTGCATCCTGCTCTAACAATATAACTGCAGTTGAAACTAAAGTCTTCACCCACTGGAATATGGTCCCAGCCAGATTGGCACATCGTCATCCTTCACTTTCCAGTATGTGTTTTAGGGCCTGTAATGCTGTTGGAGATATGCTACACATCTGATGGTTTGATGGCTCAATGTTGAGCAGATTCTGGACCAGTGTTTGTAAACTTCTACAAAGAGATCCTTTTCAGTTTTGGATAATGTAGGGATTGGTTTAGGCTCCTAGTCAGGTTTTATTTTTTGTCTGTGCCCTTTCAGGGAGATTTCCCTTTCCTTCCTGCCCCAGAGAAACCAAAGGAAAGCCCATGTCAGGTTTTTGTGTGTGTGTCAGGGAAATCTCCCATCACTTCCTGTTCCTCTCACAATTCAAAAACTTTGGATTTCACATCACTTTCTCTACTAGAGACATTGTTCATCAGTACCAGTAGTGAGGTTGAAAATCCCCAGCGGGTAAACGGACAGCAATAAAAACCAGAGCAGGGGTTCTTCTAACCCTTCCTACTCTATTAAAACCAAAAAAATAAAACATTTTGATTTTATATACACTTCAACATAGACACTGGATTCAAAAAGGATGAAGTGCCCATATTGATGCAGCCAACATTTTGGCTGTGCTGCTATTGGTCCTCTAGGTGATGGGGCATGCCAGGAAAAACAACTAAAAAAACCACAAACAATCCTGTTTTGGCTTTACCTCCCTTTTGAGTCACGAATGTGGCAAAAACATTGGCATTCAGATTGGCTTAACAAACACCTTTTCCAACCCACATTTGACAGGAGTTTGAAAGCGTATGTTTAGCCAACACTTTTATTTTGTTTTGGATAGAGTAGTAAAGGAAGAGCTAAAACCCTTGTCAGTATTTTTTGCTGTCTGTGCCTTGTTGGTAAGATTTCCCTTCACTTCCTAACGTGGAGATGTAACAGGAAGTGAGAAGTAATCTCTACAATGTGAGGGAAATTCCCTGTAAGGCCTTGTTTACACTGTATGTTCTGACATTCCTGGGACAGGAAGCTATGTTTTTCTGTGGTAGGTGTCCCACTTAGATGTGGCCCCTGTGCCTGTTCACGTTAATGACCGGGTGACAGCGGCCACATCTGTAAGCGGCATTCCGCATGTAGCGGTATATGACACGATTACATGCGGTTTGGAATAGATCACTGTCGCTGGACAAATCTATCCTGCACCCAGGGACAGTGACCTATACCAAACCACATGTTATTGTATCACATACAATTATATGCGGGCTGCTGCTTATAGATGCGGCCGCTGTCATCTGGTCTTTGACTTGAACAGGCACAGCGGCCACATCTAAACAGGACATCTGGCATTGCTACTGCAGGAATCCATAGGTCCTTGCCGTAGCAATCCCAAATTGCCCCGTGTGAATGGGACCTTGGACAGCTGTCACCAGAACAGGTCTCCCTATTATAAGATTTCTCCTCATCTCTAGCATTTTATTGGACGTCCTTGTCCTTTTTCTCTTTCCACCTGGATTTATACTGGTACCTGTGATCTGAGGAGACCTTATCGCCTTTTCTGTGCATGGGCTTCCCTCTCCTATTAAGAAGGGAAAAAGCGTATTTGACCTAGCTCTGTGAGTCTACCTCCCCAGGTGAGCACTCACTTGATGTAATCACTCACTTGGTGGAGGTAAAGGTCTGCCTGCATTGTGTGATTATCCTTACCTGAGAGTTATATGCAGATTGGCTGCAAATCATCTGAGGAATTTTTTTGCACAATCACTATTGTTTGCTTTTGTTTTTTCCTTGGGACTTTTTTTGTCTATATTGCTTTTTTGTCTTTGTGTAGATATTTTCTATGCCTCATTTGTTTGAAGGCTCATATATGTGACTCATTTATATATGTTTCAATTTATTAGATATGTATGATTATTAGCTCGGCACAATATTGTTTTTCACGCTTCATAGATTCACCCTCTCTATTTGTCCTAATGCTAATCCTTACCTACTCTATCCAGGAACTTAAAAAATTCAGAGTTAGGACTTACCGGTAACTCTATTTCCATTAATGCCTGTAGAACTATAGGAAGCATGTCTCACACAATGGAGATGCATGTTTTGTTTTTTCGGGTGCGAGCAAACTGTCACGGTCTAGGGACCAGGGCACATGAGCTCCTGTGTTTGCAGAGTTGGTAGGAGTCACAAAGAGGCGGGATATCGGGGATGTAGGTCACAGGGAGAGAGGAACGAATGATCTGTGCGTTCTGAGGACGCACTAGAGCCGCAGAATCTTAGAAGGGCCAGGTATTCGACAGAGCCTCTAGTGGTGAGGATGATTGGCTGCTGGACACCTTCCAGGTTGCGGCCCTCTAGCGCACCCACACAGACGCAAGGGACTAGTTCATGCAGCGGGGAACTGGATACAAACAGGTAGGGAAGAAACTTGTAACCAAGAGGAGGAAGACAGGAAGAGGGAGAGAGAGAGAAAGTCTCAAGCAAAAGTGCAAACGCACAGCAGAACAGCAGAGTATACTGAAGAGAATAGATAAGCAAGGACACTAGGGAAGGGTAAGCGGCTTAGAGGCACACCTAGGAGCAGGAAGGTGCAACGTACAAAAGTAAACGAGATGTGCGTTGCACATGCATACAAAGAAGCAGGATAACAGAGAGAAAAGTACACAAAGAAGCACAAAAGGGATGTATGCACACAGGGGGTGTGCAGACAAGGATGAATCCAACACAGCCACCAGGTTAGAGAGGAGCACAGAAATAAAGGGGTGACAGCAAAGCAAAGGAAGATACACTGGAAGGTAAGTGACGGAGTAGAAGTACAACAAGCAGTAAATAGGAGGCAGCAAACAGACAGACTGTAGAGGGAAAACACAGTAGAAGTAAGGCAAAGAAGGCAGTATAGAGAGGCGCACAGGTGAAGGCAATTAAGGAGCAAAAGCAGGGGATAACGCCAAAAAGGGATACTAGCTGGTACAGGGAAGCCAAAGGCGCAGGGACCCAATAGCAAGCGCAGGGAATAAGATCCCAGGGTTAGTCAGAGACAGAAGGGGTACGGAACAAGGCATAAGACTTGTTGCTCGCACCAAGAGCAACAAGTGAGGAACTCCTAAATAGGGGAGAAGGAGAGCAGATTGGCTGCAGCCTTGTGAGACACCATAGGCTGACAGCCCAGAAACAGGGAGCATATCGAAAATCCGGCACGGATTTCCGGATATTGTGACAACAACTCATCCGTGCTAAGACTTGTAGTTGTGCAGCAGCTGGTAACCAAAGATTGTGCAACCATGTGACTTTGTGACGGAAATGTGAATACTCACAACCCCTGTCTTTCCACCAGCAGATTGGAGCAGCAAGGAAGCATGGTACAGGTAAGTGGAGGGCAGTGTGGTAAAGGAAAGTATGAACTCCAAATGAAGCCTGCACGCAAATAGTTCTATTACTTTACCAAGTCCAGACAAAGTATAGATTTGCTTTAAGTGAATTTTCTATGCAGAGCTGCATTCCACATATGGTTACATAGCGACACTTGGTTGTTGCCTGAGACAGACACAATTGTTCCCTTTGCCAAGATTCATGACTAGCAAAGGGCAGTGTCCAGAATATTAAGCATCCTGGAGCACTTCAATTCAATTACTTCTCACTTTTTACAGGACACACAGGCGACTTAATATAGGGCAGCGCAGTGCCTTTGGAAGGAAGGGGACAGATGGTTCCGGCAATATCTCCATTGACTCAGCTATAAATCTATAAGCAGCTGTATTGTATTAATAATAGTTTTGTGCTTAGCATACAAACATGCTTTTAAACCAAATTTGACAGATCTTATCCCTCACATCATACTTATATAGAGTTGCAGGATAGTATTATCTGGGAGCAACTTAGCTTTACACGGAAGTAGACATGTGCGTTTCGTTTCGTTACGAATCGAAATTCGTATTTCGTACGAATCCGAATTGAGTTCAGTTACGAATTACGAAATACAAAATAACGGATATTCCGAAACAAAACAGAACAAATTTTTTGACGGCGCACAAGTCTACACGGAAGCCCTTACATGGTAGGAAAGGCATCTGACAATGGTGGCCATGATGAAAGCCTAACCATTGATGAATTTCAATCAAGATTTATGTGTACTAAAACTACGCCTGTTTGAACAGGATAAATAGTAACATGGTAAAATACAGTGAGCATATGCATAAAAAAATATTTACAGTTGAAACTGAAGGGGATGAATGGAATTGATTATGGTATAAAAAACATTCCAGCTAGAAATATATAAAGGCTATGATACACTTGCATCACGGGCAATTGAATAATGGACTGCTTTTAAAATAGAATGCACTAACAGCCTGTTTAGCTTTTCTTTTTTCATGAATGTGTTCCTGAGATTGTGTATTCTTCATCTTTTTGCAGTACTTTAAGGAATCTATTTATCAAATAAAGAGAAGACAGTTCTCCATTAATGTGACCAATCATGTTTTCTCTTTTATTTTCAGGAACAATGAAAAAAAGTAATCTGACCTTTTTTTTTATCATTAGTCCCTTACTTTTTAGTGTTACCCTTATTTTCCCTCTTTTTAGCAGATTAGGACATGTCCCATGTTGCTTCTCTATGCCTTACATCAACCTTTCTCAAGCAGGGTGCCTTCTGGCATTGTCAGGGGTGTCTTCACATTTTTGCTAAATGTGGGCTTTTGATGTGAAAGGGGTGACTTTGATGTGAAAGGGGAGAATCTGACTTAAAGGGGGGACTCTGATGTGAAATTAGTGGGAATCTGATATGAAAGAAGGGGAATTCTGATGTGAAAGGAGAACTCTGATGTGAAAGTAGAGGGGGACTCTGGTGTAAACGGGGAAACTCCAAGTCATTCTTTTTTTTGTCTCTTTGTCTGTGGTCCTGCCTTAAAACCCATACCAGACGCCAGTCTACGATAAGGGTCTGTTATTGATTTTGGGGGACCACACATCATTTTTTATGTTTTTAGATTTATGTTTTCTACATTTCAGTTTGGGTTGCCTAGAGATTTTGCATACTTTTAAAAGGTGCTGTGACTTAAAAAAGGTTGAGAAATGCTGTCTTACATTTCCATTGTTTTGCATTTAATATTCTACCCAGACTCCAATCTGGCCTTGTGTGACAGGTACATGTTGTAAATCTCAAGGTATGTACTGTGCAGGCTGTGCAGTCTGTGCAGTGACAGCTGCCTTTTGGCCACCAACATAAGAAGCAGCCAGATATATAACAATGTGCAAAATGCAGCTACCATTCTGTAATCATCTTTCATTGTTCTGACTGCTGTAAATTCCTCAGAGGTGATGAAGGATTTCATGTCTGGGTTTCTGCACTTTGCACATCCTCAGTCATTTCCTTATTGAACAGACCTGATTGTGTATATTATCTGTTTCAGATTTATTCACAAGTCCCACTTACCCATTAATCCAGGCTAGTGAGCGTGGTCAGTTCCAAACAGAATTTATCAGAGAAAAAGAATTCCACCAGTTTCCATCTAACACACTGTAATCATACCTTGTGAAAATATTGACGAATCCTTAAATTGATGAAACATTGTTATCTTTGAGGAAAGAATCAATTGCGGCCCTAAATTTTTTCCATGAACAATTTATGTGGGAAATTGGGTCAGTCGGAAAATATTAGTACAGCAGTAATTTGAAGCTATTATACATTTCAGTAACTCACAATTTCTCAGTGAAAGTCAATAACAGCAACTACTGTGCGTTAATAACATGAAACATATGATCTCACTAAAGGCCCCATTTACTATATAGGTCAACCAACCAAATTGCCTAGTGCAGGGGTAGGTAACCTCAACACTCCAGCTGTTGTGGAACTACTAGTCCCATGAGGCATTGCCAGACTCTGACAGCCATGGGCATGACTCCCAAAAGGGTAAGGCATGATGGAATTTGTCGTTTCGCCACAGCTGGAGTGCCAAGGTTGCCTACACTCGGCCTAAAGTATCAGTATTTACATTGGAAAACATAATATAATGAAATTTGCTTTTATTGTAATTTATTGTCATGATTTATGATCATTCTTAATTATTATGTATAGTCATCTATTATTTTCTTTTATTTTTTGTCTGTTTGGTCGGTATATATTTTTTCCTAAATATTAGTATAAGTGATTTGGATGAAGAGGTGTAAGCATTGTGTGAACAAGAAGCTAATTACGCAGTACAATATATCTATGAAGGTGCCCATAACTTTACGATTATCGTACGATAATTGTATGCGATCGACTTTTCGTACGACAATCGTAACGTGTGAATAGAGTGCCCGACCGATAGTACTGTACAATCGTACGACTTTTGACAGTCAAGCATGTTTGAAAACTTTGGTCGATCGTACGATGTTCGCATGGTTGGTGGCGTTGCCGCCGTCAAAAGTCGTACGATTAACACTGCGCATGCGCAAACAAAATTAATTGAGGTCAATTACCGCAAGTCGTCCAGGTGTTTTTTTTTATTACTACCGCTGATTGAACCTTGCGATAATCGGGGCAGGATGGGGCCGCCGTACGAAAATCGTACGACGGTTCGATCATCGGACGAAAAGTTTTGTCCGATAATCGTAAGGTGTATGGGCACCTTAATTTATAATAATACTACAAGCCATAAACAGGCAGATCTTTTCTCACCTGTAAATAACTTGTAATCATTGCTGAGGACATAAGTTCTGTTTTTGCCCATAACAATTCCTGTTCTCAATGCAGTTTTCACAAACGGTTAATACAGATTTTCCAGCATGTCCATACCAGCATCCAACAACAATTCCTAATTGCTTGTCACTTGCAAGAGACGTCTCTTTTCCCTACGTGAATGCAGCAGGCGATGCTCGTTATCTATTGTGCTGCTTGTGACAACAGTATAGTGTGTGGGTTGCTTAACATTGACTCCAAATACCAAATGTTTTCTTCCATTCTATTATGGCAACCCCCCCTCTGGTATTGTATAATTCAAGTCAAGTTCAGCTTTACCCTTTACCTAAAGAACATACTGGACTCCTTCAATCTTGGCTGTCTTCATACTTCACTCTGTCAACTTTTTTCTTCCACCCCAGTGAGGCATTGCCTGATAAAGGGGCCCTTGCAGTGGCTTCCGAAATGTTGCTTTGTGCATGCATACCATAGAGGGATTGTCCCTTATTTGGAATCAAATCTCTCTGTCCCTCTTTCCTCCTCAGTTGTCCCTCTTTTTGGTGTGATGTACAGATATCTATGAAAAGGTTTCATTTAACTACCAAAAGTGTTACTCTGCACTAAAACCTTTATCTTATCTCTTAATTATCTTGATTGCTATTTCAAAAAGACAAAAAAACTATTCTGGGTTTAACCAACCATTTTTGGCATATAGATTTTTAATGGTCCACATAGGCAGACAGGGCCCTCCTAACAAGTGGCGTAACAATCACCATAGCAACCCAGGCGGCCGCTATGGGGCCCGAGGCACAGTGGGGCCCGGCCAGATGGCGTGCGGGCCGCCTGGGTTGCTATGAGATTCTCTGCTGGTGGCTTTCACTGGCAGCTGGAGAAGAACACGCCGCTGTTCAGATCCCTGACAGTAATCTGTGCAGCAGCGCGTTCCTCTCCACAGAGTCAATGAGAGCCAGCAGCGGCAGTGGAGGAGGAGGCGGGGCCCATGGTCGGCAGCAGGGGAGGAGGCGGGGCCCGCTAATGAAGAAGGAGGCTGGCCCGGTGACGGAGGAGGAGGCGGGCCCGTCAGCGACTGTGGACGAAGAGGAGGTGGACAGGTAAGTAGTGCGACCAGCCCACCATAGACAGTCTATGGTGGGCTCTGCAGGGTCACCCTCAGGTGGGATCTCGAGTGGGCTCTGCAAGGGGTATAACTAGAAATCACGGGGCCCCATGCAAAATTTTGCTATGGGGCCCTGTGATTTCTAGTTACGCCCCTGCTCCTAACCATTTTGTTTTGAATTATATTGTAACTGTAATGTCTTCCTGATATTGTAAAGTGCTGTGTAATCTGTTGCCACTATATAAATCATGTATAATAATAAAAACATGGATATGGCAGGGGTGTGTCCATTGCCTAAATGCATTGGGGGGAATTCATAAAAACGGGAGCAGTCGTTCACGGCAACCAATCAGCTTCTCTTTTCAGTTTGTTCAGTTAAGCTTTGAAATGCTATGGACAACTGCTCCAGGTTCTGTCTGTTCCAGTTTTTATGAATCCCTCCCATTGTGCTGGAAGGTGTTCATCTTTCTCATCTCAGAAAGTTGAGAGGCATGTACCTGCGATCAATAAATTGGCTTCTTGAAGCTCTATAGAGTGCCGGTGATATACCTTGTGCACTTGGTGACATTATATTGGGAATGTGGGGCCCATGAAAGCTGAGCTTAGAACTACTAATCAAGTCAGTGATCACAGAGCTTCCATGGTCCTGCTGCTGACACCAGACAAAGGCTACAACACTTAAGCTGGCCATATACTGCTCCAATTTTGGCCTGCTCAGCCAAATCCTGACCAGTATAAAGCCCTGTTGGCACCCCTTCATGTGTGTAGATGGGAGAATTGAGTGGTTGTTCTCATTCAGCTCCACAGTGTATTGTCAGCCTATAAAAATAGAAAGCAAGGGAATGATTTTGCAAGTATGCTTTTACACATTTTTTTTCCTTGAGAAAAATACAGACCTATGCATGTGGATTATTTGTCAGTTCCTACTGGATCACAAAATGGGTTGCCTTGATGCTGAATGCTGCATTAATATAAAGTGTATTTCCACTTTCACAGCCAAATTGGGACAATACCTATTATATATTGGTTACGTGTTCCCATTCACATAGTATGATCTAAAATAAAATTGAAAAAATGCTACTTGCAGTTTACTTTTGTTTTTGCTTTTACTTGGGTTAGGGTCTCTACTTGGCTTCTTAAGGGCTAACTCTACTTGCTTCTTCTTTGTAGTGTTAGGAGGGGTTGTGAGAGGTTTGTTGAGCCTATCTGTATTGTGCTGTTTCATTGCATTATAATTTGTAAAGTAGATTTAACCACTGCCTGCCCTAACAAAGGGTTAAAGGATTACAACCCTGGCACTGGCATTCAAAAGTTAATGAAGTTAATGAGAGATACACAATCCTCAAATCTCAATCCTAAATCTTTCTATTAGGACAAATCACTGTGAAGCTGCAGAGAATAACCTGGAATCATCCATGTTGCCTCCTGCAACAGAACATCTAAAAGGTAACAAATATTTTTTATTATTATTATTATTTTTTGTTATGCTGTGTGAATAGGAGCACATAACAAACATATAGAGGGATCTTCTCAACTTTGACTGCAAAAGTGGAAACACACTTTAACCTCTTGCCGTCCGCCCGTAGTAAAAAAACGGACGGACGGCACTGCTGCATCTGCAGACAATGCTCTGAAGTGACCCGTTCTTCTTGCTATCCCATCTAACAGTACCAATGCACAGGGCTATTATAAGCTTTTTATTTCTCCCTCGCTCACGTGACAGCAGTGAAAATTCAGTCTTCTAAAGTTAAAATCAGTTCTTACACAATATTCCTAAACATAATGACAATGCAATTACATCATCCTTCCTTTACTAATTTCTTGAAAATATTCTTTTTATTAGCAGACCTCTAACAAAGAAAGTCACTCAGGTCAATAGGGAAGGAGAAGTAAAAGTGAAGAGATAAAGTGTAATTTTACACAGAGTTTCACAGCTGCTACCCAGGTATTGCTAGAGAGCTGTGACATGAGTGAGTGAACAATAAAGAGCTTACAACATTCTTTTTAAACAGGTACTGTGTGTTGGTATAGCAAGAAGTATGACAAGGATTATTTTAACACTGCATGCATGATTATCACGCAGATGCTTGTAGTGGTGGGACAGTTTTAAGAACTACAGTTAACTGATCTCTGTATTAATCACATGTTCTAGAGTATATTATGTCTTGCACTGCTGAAAGTATGCAAATATATCATGCCCTATTTTCATAAACTTTGCATCTCAAATGTCATAAACCAAAACTCTTCCCTTTATCCTTTATGAAGCAGACTGTAAACCTTTAGTCTTGTGATATGACACATCCAAGGATCTGTAATTCCTTGTACAGTAGAACTGGGAGAGGGAGGGTTACCAATAGGAGCCAAGCGGGCTATGTTGTAGGGCACATGTGCTGATATCAACATGCTGACAGGAGGAAAGTACACTGTGAGTGAAATGATGATAACTTAAACTTTAGGGGTCAAACATAGGCTCCTCAGCAATGTCTAGTGGCAAGAAAGCTTATGGCTGGGTGGAAGATTTATAAATTGGTCCCTTACTATGAGCGACATTGGCTAATTTCACAAAGTAAAACAGTAGGTAGGGAGGTGCGTGGTAAGTGGGTGGTGCCACACCCCAGGCTCAATTGCAACCAATCCTTGCTTGTCTTTATTGGCTAATTTCACTTCACCAAATTTTGGCAAAATTTGCAAAATGCTATGGGGTTAATATGAAAGCTGGAATTACTGTGTTTTTCTATTTTTACTTTGTGCTCCTAAATGTTTTTGCTTTTTTGTTAAAATCCCATCTTGTGTGATCGTGCATTTTGTGATAAAATATGAGACATTTTTCTTTGTGTTTTTGTTTTTTTTAAAGAATATTTTGTTGTTTTTTTCCACACAACAGAAATAGCAAGTTTAAAACTTTACCCCTTTTACTGTGGTAAAACATTGTGGGTGAATTGCTCATTCCTCCATTAAAGTGCTAGGGTGTATGCATGTAATAATGATCATAGGCAACTGTTTGTCTGACTGTTTTCTTTTACTGTAATGTATGAAAACTCAATAAAACTGTTTTTGGTTAAAGTGCTAAGGTGCCTTTTTAGTTGAATGGCACTACAATGCAGTGCATTATACTGTATGTGTTGTTGTGCAATGCAGTAACGAGCAGAAAATATGTGTTTAACCACACGTCAAGACAAAGCACAAGTGTAAATGCACCATTAGGGACCAATTTAAGGGAAAATGATACTGTCTGTAAAACACCCCCCCTTCCCTGAGCCACTAATACTCATCACTGGGGGGAGCATACACATCAGTGGGGGAGCATTTAACCTCGTCCTATGTGGGTCCTCTGGTCAAGGGGTCAATCACTAAGGAGTGACTTCGCTGCTTCCTCTAAATTTCAACATTAGGGGCTGATGTATAAAACTTCCACGCAGCGTATAGCTGGGCAAGTGTTGTTCTCACAGCATTATGACCAGTAGATGGAGCCATGCAGCATAAGAAATTCTCAGTGGTGGTAATGCTGTGTGAACAGCATTTTCTCAGCTATATGCTGGACAGAAGTTTCATACATTAACCCTTAAGCTTTTCAGTAGTGGCTGCAATGAAGGAAGGAGCAGGGGGGACCATTGGAAAGGTGAGTATTAGTATGTGTGGGCGCCTTTTCAAAGACAATGTCACTTGCCTTTGAATGGGCAAAATTACAGTGTCTCTTTAATATGTGCTATTTTGTGCTGTACCACGGATAGGGATGAGCCGAACACCCCCGTGTTCGGTTCTAACTCGAACTTTCGAACATGGAAAAAGTTCTAAAATAAACGTTTGTGCAGCTATCATGGGACATGCAAAACCACTTGCACCATTTTAAAATTCTACAGGCCCTGTGCTTTCAGAAAATGGTTTTGGGGTCTTTAGCTAACTTTCAGTTTCAAATTGTGAGTGAAAAATAGTATAAAATTGCGAAAATGTCTGCAGATAATCTGCAAGTCTCATTAAGTAAATGCAATGAATGAGTGTATTGTTTCATTGTTTTTACCCTTTTATTTATATGTGTGACCTTATCTGCTTATGACGACACCTAAAGAAACATTATACATTATTTTTCCTTGAAGCAGAACCCTGGGGAAATCAAATCTTAACCCTTGCAGTGGGGCTACCTGCGCACTGCAAGGGTTAAGTGCTCCTTTTTTCTAGGAAGCTAAAATAACTAATACGTTATACTCACCTGAACCGTGATCCTGGCTGGCTCCTATACCAGTCCCTCCAGCCTGTCTTCTCCTTTACTCCAGCTCCATACCTTGTCCCTTGGCATCCTCACATTTTTTACACTGTATAGAACATGATGACTTACAGGACCTTAGACCCAGGGCAGACTCTATAATGGGACTCTATAATGAGCCTGCTTGAGGCTGTTGCCTCAGGCGGCATCTCTTTGGGTCACATGGGGGGTAGCCCCACTGCATGGGTTAAGATTTAATTTTCCCAGAGTTATACTTTAAACAAAATGTATTACTATATAACCACTTAACTATTGGTTAACCCTAATCAGACCTAATTAACTTCTTCCTCTCCTTCTTCCTTTAGCTACTATTTTTCAGTTTTCTTAATTTTTTTAACCAATAATATTTTTTTCAAATTTACATACATTTTGTTTGTTACTTTTTCAGTTTTACATAACAAGAAAATATGAATAATTGAAAAAAAGAAGGAACATGTTTTTTCATTTGCAAATAGCTTTGGCATGCTGTGTACCAGAAACACGATTTTAACCTCATTTTAAATTAAACAAATTATAGAATACAATGTATACTTTTTATTTACAGTAAATCTAATATTTTTAAAATGAACAGTGGTCGAAACAGAAAAACGCTGTTGTTTTCATTTTTTTATGTATATTTGTTCATAGATTCCATACAGGTTAAACTTTTTGCAAAACAATCTTGAAAAAAAAAATACTTTGTTTTCTTAACTATTGATATAGGTATCGCCAAATAAACAGGCCCATATTGGTAATGTAAAAATTTGTCCAAAAGGGGTATACAAATACAAGAGTTGATATAGTTAAATATGCCAAGCTGCTTTTCAGAGTCTGCTTTTTCCCATTCTTAAAAAAAGCAAAAAAACATAAATATACACCAGAAAGAAAAAACAAACAAGGAAAGACCACTCAATTTTTTTTCCACAATCAGCAATCACAATCACACATATTGTGAAAAAAATAGCAAAAATTAATAACCCCCAAAATAGATTAAACATTTTATATTTTTGTGTATTTTGTTGTTATTTGAGGTTTTCAGTGTAAAATGAGAACACACTGATGCTATTACATTATCATGGTACCTTTTTAGAGTGTATTTGAATTGTGTTTACATTTCAGGCCATTGAAAAAGAAGTCTCTTTCATAAAAATCCTTTTATGAATACATTTTTCAATTAGCTGGAAAGTATACACAACACTCTGAAAAGATAAAATGAGGACATGATGATGCATCAACATATTGCCATTACACTAATGGCAGGGAATTGATTTGTTGACAAGCAGTAAAACCTATTCATCACACAGTCATTGTCCTAAAGCAATAGGGAGTGCCTGAACTTATTAAAAAGATTAATTCAGTGCACAAAGCAGTTTTTTTTAACCTTTTGTTTCCCAAAAGCTTCCCACTTAAGCTGGGCATCTTCAAATTACTTTGACATTTTTTTTCTAATCACATGATGCAGTATTTTAACGTTAAATTAAAGGGCAATTTCAACAAAAGCAAAATCACTATCTTTGCAGGGAAATCAAGAAAATGACATGCTTAAAGTTATCTCAATTTAAAACTTTGCCCTGCTCCTTAATGAACCCATCAGCTGGCCGGAGGGAGTTCATCTGACAAGTTGAGCTGCTGCTGCAATGTAGATCAGGCTATGCTGTATGGCAGGTAGACCACAAAAAAATGGCTAAAAGGGAATTCAAATTCTTTGGCAGGTAAAACAGTTGATGCATATGTACTTCAAATGTGTATTTAGCTGTTTGAAGTTCAGCTATCTTGTTAGGTACCACACTATGCTGCTGCTTCTCAGTATCAGGAAACCATTTCAGCGCGCCCGTGTACTCAGGCTGCTGTCTGCTGGGTCCTCACGGCCGAGGCCCAGGGCTGCCCCCTGCAGTGCCTACAGGCTTTTTTTTATTCTCGGCTCCCTCCACAGTTTTTGGCAGCTGACGGGCCTCCTCGTCTCTGCGCCGGGAATGTCGGAAAGACCTGATACTCCTGGCTCAGACAGCCGCCTGAGTACATGGGCACGCTGAGATGGACACACACACGGGTGGTTTTCTGCAGCCTCCCCCACCAGGAAACAGCCAGAGGAGGTGAAGGTGAGTTAATAAAAAATATCATTATTGTTTTTTAGCCCAATTGATGGCATTGCTGTATAAAGTACAGCTGATATTTGTAGTTCTATATAGCAGGTCCCATTCTGCATTGCAGCAATGCAGAATGGAACCTTCTATAGAGGACTACAAATCTCAGCAGTACTTTATACAGCAATGCCATTTTTCCAACTTTTTTGTTTGTGGTTGCTAAAGGGGATATGGGTTAGGGTTTTTTTTTTTGGGGGGGGGG
>NW_017306303.1:2352196-2386235 GCF_000935625.1 Nanorana parkeri
GGGGGGGGGGCAAAAATAATCTTGCACCAGTGCCCAGCTGTAATTCTAGCAGCAAAAATTTGCTGATCCTTAAATTCACAGTGTAGTTCACTAAAAACTTTGAATGGGGCCTAAGTCTGAAATGTGTGTGTCCAGATCTTAGAGTATGTAAACCCTAACAATGAATTTCTCTTATTTGCTCTCTTATGGCGTGTTAAATATACAATAAGACGCATTTTGTTAGTTGTGTTTGTAAAAAAAATCCTTTTGATATTGACAACAATTTATAGCTGTTGTAGGTCCTTTCAAAGAGCCATCCTAGTCCGTATCATGGACTGCAGAATGATTAGCCCTTATGTTGTAGAGATCTGAGAGAACAAGTAGTAGATTCGTTTAGCAAAAGACACTGGGCAACACCAAAAAAAGCTGTGTGCTGTCAGCACACAACAAGGCTTAAAGCTGTACTCTGGTAGTTACACAAAAAAGCATCTTTGCAGTGGGTCCACCCACACTGCAAGGGTTGAATGCCTCTTAAGTCTAGGGGTAGAGGAAAAAGCTGTAATACATCTCTGATTCTTTGATTTAACAGACTTCCTCCATGCTGTGAGACCAAGCTCCCCTGAAGCCAACAGCCATGCATTGTACATGAAGACAGCGAGGGCCGCTCACCACCCAGAAAGTCGGAGAAAAGAGGATAACAACCGGTCTCCCCAAAATCTCTTTTCAAGGGGCCCTGGCTAGTGGTCACATGCTGACATCATCAGGTACATTGCAGGAACAATAGCCCTGCATTGTACATGAGGATCCTCACACAACCCAGAGCACTGGAGAAAAGAAGTAAGTACCCAAAGCTTGCCAGAGCAAAAAATGCGGTAAGTATTAAAATCTTATTCACCTAACCCTAGGATTAAAGCAGAAGTGAAGTGACTAAAATAAAAAATAATCTATGGGAGGCAGGTATTTTTGGCAGAAGTGACAGGCAAAGTCTCTTCTGCCAAAAATATCCTTCCTCTCTCCCCAAGAGATTTTTTTTATAACTGTGTACACTGTATGGCTTATGTGCTGTGCAGTGTACACTCAGCCCATTCACACCATCTCTAAGATCTCATGAATGGGCCAGGTGTCGGGGAGGATGTAACTCCTGTGTGCATGCTCAGCACTTACATCATCAGTGGCTCCCAATGGCCAAAGCGGATGCCTAGGAACCTGGGAGTGTCGGTGGTGGAGATGATGGTGACCATTAGGGCAAAAACCCACCCTTCACATAGCATTTTACTTCAGCTTTAACAAATTTGTAACCCCTGCAGTGCTGGGTGGGGACCCCACTGTAAGGGTGTTTCTGTGTAATTCCCAGAATTTAGCTTTAAAAGCTGAGTGCATTTCTACCACACCAGGTGTGTTTCTGTACTTGCTCTGTACTAGAGTCTTTAAAGAGTTCAAACACAAAAAAAATGTGCATGTATTTCAGAGATGTACTATACGTGCTTATTTTTCATTTTGTTTGACATTCTCTTTTAAAAAAGACAGATTGTACAGCAGATCAAAGTTCATGAAATAAATATGTGCAAACACCAAATGTCAATTAAACGTTTATTATTTTATTATATTTGGTTTCTCATATAAAAAAATAGGACTGGGTGTATAACACATTCTGTACAAGGAGGAACAGACAAACCATACAGCATTAGAATGAATACTGACTCTCCAACGATGGCCATTCCTGGTACAGCATAAACCTAACACTCCTTGAAACTTTGGTGTTATATTTTAGGAAACAAGAAAATGAAGACAGTCCAAACCAAAGAAGGAAAAAGTACTTTGAGTGTTCCTTTGGGTGTTCATTGGTTACAACTCTCATACCATACCTATTAATAAGTATAAAGAATATCCTCTGAACATTCTTAACATTATCTGACTTAGCCACTGTAAATGGCAGGTACTCCCGAACTGCATGCTGGTAAAAATGCTCTCTTTAAGTAACTTCCCAGCTGTATTTTAAAACACAGGGACACAACAAGCTATTTCCTGGAAATAATGATAAATGTCTATAAAAGTTTCTTCATGCTCTGGAAAACAACCTCCTTGTAATACAGTCGATGTTGTTCTTTACTGGCATTTTAAAATAACTGAATACATTCTTATTGATTAGATGGTGTCAGAGAACTGGCCTTGAATGGGAAAGCACAATCCTTCCCCTGCTGTTTCTGCCTTATACAATGCGCACTGAGAAAGCAGCAAGGTTGTGCCATGAGTTCCACGTTTTTGCTATGCTGCCCACTTAACCATGAATAGATACGGGTATCTAATGGTCATAGTTAAAGTCTATGTATAGCCAATTATTTTCCCTAATTTTGGATAAAGTAGGGAAGGGTGATAACCCTTATCAATCTTTCAGTTCTGTACATGTCCCCTCTGGATACATTTGTCCTCTCTATTTGTCCTGGTGAACAGAAAGTGATGGGAAATCTAAAAATAATCAGTTGTCACCAGATTAAAAGGTGAGCAAAAATCTTGCAATGACTTCTGTTCTTTTCTGTTCGACTGACAATTATCTGAAAAGGGCAATTCCCTCATGTTGAAGAATTTCTTTTCACTTCTTGTTGGATCTCTGGAACAGGAAGTAAATGAAACCTCCCAAACTGGACACAGACAGGAAAAAATAAACTGACTTTTGATTCTTTTTTTACTTTTGTAACGTTTATTTTTTAAATCTTCCCTATTCTATTGCACAATAAAATAAGGTCTGAGTCATACATACACTTGAATCTTCTCCCAGACCTGCTTTTATTTAATAAAAAAATGTCCCAGTCACATGTTTTGTAATATGTCACTCAAAATAGGAAAATTAACTGAAAACATATTTATTGTGAAATAAATGTAACTTTGTTTCTCTTTGTACCTATATATGCTTGAGGCTCTTCTGTAGTAATACATTTGTTTTTGGCACTGACAGCTTGGTGCTGGTAGTTCTTTATGAGGGGCTCCCTGAAAGTCCTGCAGATCCCTTACATAAACTTTATATTGCAAATTGTCTCCAATATTAAAGCACCCCTTAACAGTTAACCCTCCCCACTGCCTGAACCCTTAATACTCAGTCCAACTCCTTGAGGCTGAACTCTATGTTTTTCCAAGAATCCAACTCCCCGCCCCCATCCTTTCCACCTTATCTGAGGCCCCTCTGCACTTAAAAAATCTAAGAAATAATAATAAATATAAATCTTTTTTCCTTCTGCACCATTGGTGGGTGGTCCTAATTGCTGCACTGAACATTGCTCACATATTGATCTGTGAGCACTGTCCAGTGCAATTATACAGGCGACAACACTAGACCCAGGGATGGATCAGTGACATCCGGGGCAGAAAAGAACTGGATTGAATGACACAGGCCATCATTCCACCCGGAATGAGGTTTTGCTGCTGGGGACAGCTCTGGATTGAGGATGAGTATGGCAGCAAAACTGATCTTTTTTATTTTTAATACAGCTGGCCTCTTTCTTATTGAATTGTTTTTTTCAAACTGACGTTTTACTTTAAGTAATGCCTTAATTCTTACCCCTCTAACACTTAGAGCTCAATTAAATTACATATATATCCCTCTCTACACACCTTCCAGCTAATAAAATGCTTTAATTTGTACTCTTCACATCTTAATGTTACTGGTACACAGGCATTACTCTCATGGCGCTGGGGAAATCATTAAGGAGGTGGGTGGAGGCATTGCATGGGACAAGAGAGTAACACAGAAAGGAGGGTAAGTGTAGCACTAAAGATTTTTTTTTTTGGTAAGGGGATTAGAGATCCAAGATTGGTGTTGGGCTATAACCCCTACAACTTTTCCGATGGCAGGCACTGACATTTGCTATAACTGACAGCTTTCTAGGCTGTCAATTACAAAGCTTGGCCCACCCAACTCCTTGACATAAGTGATAGCACAATGATGGCTGAGGGTTGACACCCTGCACTACTGCACTGTAGATACCTGTGTGCATGCCTGCCTACTCATCCCCTAGCCAGGAAGCCTGCATGCCTGCAAACAACGTTGCCCTCATCTTCATTGTTTTGTTTCCTGCCATAAGACATCAGCATTGGTCCATTCAGGGAAGAGTGGGTAGTGTTTAAAAACTGTTAATTCCCAGGTAAATATTTATAAAGGTTGGGCATTGGAATTCAAATGCGTTACTGTTTTTTGTAATCATGAGAAGGCACTGACCTAATATCACCATATATACAATTACATCTTAAACAGTTTTTAATGGTTATATATAACAGCATTTTGATATTAGACAGTGTACCCCAATTCCCCCCCAAAAAACAGGATAGCAACATATTTAAACTCTATTGATTGTATAAAATGGCACTGTCAGCTGTATGAAATGGCGTGCGACATACTGTATGCAAGAATACAAATGGCCACATAGTAGCTTATTACTCAAAAAGGATTTCCAAAGGTACAGGGTTTGGGGCTGATCAGAGGTCTGAAGTTAATGGATTGGGATGATCTGCGGTCTGAAGTTTATAGATTGAGATGATCTGAGATCTGACTTTTATGGATTGGGATGATCTAAGGTCTGAAGTTTATGGTTGGGGCTGATCTAAGGTCTGAAGTGCATGCATGCATTGAGGCTGATATGACATCTGACTTTAAGGATTGTGATGATCTAAGGTCTGAAGTTTATGGTTGGGGCTGATGTAAGGACGGAAGTGCAAGCATGCATTGGGGCTGATATGAGATGAGATCAGATCTGATATTTATGGATTGGAATGATCTAAGGTCTGAAGTTTATGGTAGGGCCTGATCTGAGGTCTGAAGTGCATGCATGCATTGTGGCTGATATGAGATGAGATCTGATGTATGAATTAGGATGATCTGAGGTCTGACGTTTATGGATTGGGGAAAAAAAAATCTTGCACCAGGGTCCTTTGTTCCTTAGGTCTGCCACTGGACTGATCTGAGTTCTGAACTGCATGCATGCACTGAGGCTGATATGAGGTTGGAAGTTTATGGATTGGGCTGATCTAAAGTCTGAAGTGTACGGATTGGGGCTAATCTGTGGTCTGAAGTGCATGCATACATTGAGACTGATCAGGGGTTTATAGTGCATGTCTGTAATGTGGCTGATCTGAGGTCTGAAGTGCATGCATGCATTAGAGCTGATCTGAGGTCTAAAGGGGCATAAATCAGTTTTTGCAGTCATAGATCTGCTGCTAATGATAAGTTAAACTAATTAATAATTGCTATTAGCAGTACAACCATAAGTACAAAAATTGAAAACTAAGACTGCTGTCTGCTACTGTTCACTGGCATGCTGGTTGTCTAATACTTATAAATATGGCACATATATTGGGGAGCCTCTGTCAGGTCAAATGCTGCAAGTATAACATGAAGAGGTACTGCACTTAACTGCAATAGCCTCTAATACTGTGCTTTTTTGACATGCAAAGCAATGATACTCATGGGTAGTTTTAGAGTTGGCTGCTACCACCCAACCCCTACACGTTTCTATTGGCTCCTCACTGTGATATGCTGCTTGTCAGAATGGCTTGGGATTTAAAGTAGAGTATTAGAAGTATTAGAAACGGCAGGTATATACATGTATGCCATCACCTTATACCTGCAGTAGATTGTTTATGAATAATTATTTTTAACCCTTTTCCTCTAACATTTAACCTTCCCCTAAACCTTACTCTAACCCTAAAACGTGAAATAACCCCCTGATCCTTTCTTAATGTAACCCCTAAACAAAGCCATGATGCCAAACTAACCCAAACTAGCTGCTTTTTCCGTAGACTCCCCTCATCCTGCATTAGCATTGGTGTCAAATCCTCACACTTAATTACTGGTACTGAGCCGTTAGCATAGATAAATTACAATCCAATTCCAGTGCCCTCCAGGTCCTACAAACGTTCTGTCAACTGATGTGAGCACAGCTCTGTCTTTGCATCAGTTGTCATTAGGCAGAACAAGATTCTCATAGACTTTACACTGTTTTCCAACTTATTTAAAAGGTCTGAGATCCTTCTCTCACAGTTTTAGGATTTTTTTAAATTAATATAAAGTAATTGAAGAATGAAACTACAGCTCATGGGGTAATGTTCTGTGTCTATTTTAAAATCCAGGCCTGTGTACAATCCTTCAAGCTGAACTCCAGGCAAACAGCTAAATACACAGATAAGACACATAAGGGAGTTGTTTTACTTGCCAAAGAATTTGTATTTCTGTCCACCCAAGCTTTAGATTTGTACAGCTTTATCACCACAGAGTCCTGTCTGACTGGGCAGGAGACCTGATTTTTATCTGCTGAAGTTAACACTTGCAGTTCTTCCCCCTCTCCCAGTCTGTAACTGGACAGTGAAAGGCAAAGCAGTCCACTGATGAGCACTGCTGTACAAAGGAATGCAAAAGATTGGTACCAAGTCAAATTCAGGTACTTACACCGCTTGCAGTTAAAAATGCATTTTATGAATACAGAGCTGCAGTAATGTGTGTCATTTATTTCTGCCTAGAGTTCAGCTTTAAAAGACAACTGCAATTTTGTTTTAAAATCAATATTGTAATGAGCCTAGCAAACTTAGAAATATAAATGCTATACATTTTTCCACATAAAGTAAGAATTATCCATAATCTTAACTCTGTTGCTAAAATCAAACCAAATAATGACCACTTACATTACCACTAACTGACCATTCAGGCTCCTCTGAAGAAATTAGAACATGACTAGTAAAGAAAAATAATTTGTACTATTCAAGAGACTATGTTATAGCATATATGGATAAAGAAAATGGCTTTTTAAACTTGTCAGAGTATACAGTGTTGGAAGTTACTCTGTCACAGGTATACTTTTTTTTTTTGTTTACAGGTCAAATTACTGCCTGCGTATGGTACCATCAAAGATTCTGACAAGGGGAACTGGTTGGGCACTATCTGCATACTATGGCTATGGATAAAACAATAGGCTGCACAGCACAGCCAACTTAAGGCTACATTCACACCTATATCTTTAGGTACCATTAGGGATTCCTGTGTCAGGAACTTGCGTTTTTCCACACCAGGAACCCCCCTAATCTGCCATTTATAAGCTGCAGCTGTCAATGGTGTTAATGATTGGGTGTCAGCCACTGCATTTAAACACAGGCACATTGCATGTAATCATATGTAATATGGTCACATGCGGTTAGGAATCAATCCCTCTCCCTCTTAATCACTCATCCAGGGAGAGCGATTGATTTCTAACCACATGTAAGCGTATCACATATGGCTGTCACCCAATCATTAACTTGAATGAGTGACAGCTGCTGCTTATAAACAGCAGATTAGGGATTCCCTCTGCAGGACATTCCAAGTTTTTGACACAGGAATCCCTAATCGCACCTGAATATGAAGGTGTGAATGGGGCCTAAATATGAAATATAACTTTAAACTTGTCATGTATGGGCCATCCAGCACTTCTACTCCATTCACAACGCCTGAACTGGATGGATATTGATTGGTGTTGGTTCTGAATACCTATATTATTTTGGGGACAACAAACACAGTCATATGAAAGCCAAATAAACACAACAATGAGTCTTTCATATGACTGCAAAATCTATCCTAGGTATTTAAGTCCATATCTGCTGGAGTTGAAAGTCACCAGTAGCCCATAAATGGGTTGACTATCTACAGAGGTAGTCAAAAAAATACTTTTTTTGGCTGATAATTGGCCTGTGTATTACCATCTTTATTTGGTATTACCACAAATACTGTATATTAAAAAAGTATTAGTAGCTCTTTTAGTAATATGCACTTCCCAGCAACCGATTCATTTAAAAATAAATTCTACCTTCAGTGTACCTGCTGTAAAATGTATTTATGAATGACATTGACTGCCTCTTCTGCCCCCCTCCCAGTAGCAATTTTAGGTCAAGGTTGTTGGCTTCTAAACCTAGTGATATTTAAAAGCCAGGTAGTTCCAACACTTAGTGTAGTTTTAAGAAAGTTGGCATCACTTGGAAATATATTGCTTTGTCTGGCATGACACAATCTGATTTTAGAAACAGATTACTATTTAGCTGGTTTCTAAGGGAGGGTTGCAGCAAGCTGAAAATGCCATGTAGTTTCAGTCAGGTAATCTTGGAGCTGCTGGTGGTTCTGACCAAAACAGCTGATTGATAGAATAGAGGCAGCTCTACCATTTATCTTTGTGATTATAATAAAGGTATTTTTCATAAAAGAACTAAACGTGCAGAAGCCATTTAAACACTGTTTATGCCGTCTATCCCGTTTAATTTGACACACTTTTTTTTGCACTATTTGTCTGAGTTAATGGACTTGTGTCTATGTGGAACACCTAATTCCAAATAATATTACAGTACTGATGCTAATTTATCTTAGTGATGAACTGTTAAAATAAGATAAGCTCAGTAAGAGGTAAGACATTTTTATAATAATAAAAACTCTAGAAGAGACATAGGCAGCCTTTTGTGATATGTGTCTCCCATGGGAACATTGCTGTCGATTATTCACTATGTACATAATAATCCAATTTTTAATACTTGAACACTTCTTAACCATAATCCAAAATATAATTTGACATCACTCATCAAAATTGATCTGTGTTAGAAAAAAATATTACACTTAAATATATTAGTGATAAGTACTGTATACATGTTTTTATTGTGTTGCATTTCTTTTCTCTGTTTTTTTTGTAATTTGTAATTTGAAGAAATGACGTTTAATCGGGACTCTTTACCAATAAAGGAAAACAAAATAAATGGGAGAAGGATCATGTAATACTGAGGTGGTTTTCAAAAATAGAGCATTTGAGTAGTTAAAATCCTTAGCTGGTAACATAAGATGACTTTGATGTTTCAGGTTATTACTTGACAGGTCAGATAGTCTTTAGATTATCAGGGGCAGAGTCATGCATCTTGTGTTATGTCACTCTTGTTTTGTGATGAAGAACATATTTTGATAGGGATGCAATATGGAATGACCCATTCTTATTTCCACAAAGTTGCCTTACCATACAAACAGACCCTCAAACCTTAAGAATTTAAACCTCACCTTCCTACATAAACCTGTTTTCTGACCTCCCTGTCAGTGTGTCCATCAACCAAAGTAAGGATGGTCATTTTGAAAATTATAATCCGGACACACCTTCTGCACCAGCTTGTAGTCAATACTGTAGAAGGAGATAAAGATGCAGATGACCTTAAATGGTTTAGCACAAAGCCATGCGGCATGACTTTGGGTATGTTCCATGTAACAGTTTTTGGCTGGATCGTAGAGGCAGGGTTTGTTCTTCAAGGCTTTGTTGGTGTTTTCATATTCCACCCTACAGTTAAATGTCTTAGTTTCTCTGGTATCCAAGGTAGATTGCTGTAGAAGGTCGAATTCTACCACCTTCGTAGGTGGAACAATACTGACAGACACATTTCCAAGGCTAGAGGAGTTATGCCGAAAGTAGACACTGAACGTCCCATTTATGTGGTCAACAATCTTACCGGTCACCAGCAGACTGAACTTGACAGTCTTGATGTTAAAATAGAAATCTCCCCATCCAAAGATTTTCTTGGTTCTCCCAGTTTTCATGGAAGGCTTGCGTTTAGGTATTTGACCAAACCCACCAGTGAGCAGTGTTTGATTCTTGCTCCACTCCCAGGGAGTGATAGGCGATTGCATTGGAGTTTTTACTGGTTTGAACGGATCACTGGAGAAAACCCTGGATGGATGGAGTGAGTGAGGCTTGGTGGTACCATATGGTCCATTCTTCACCATTCCTGTTGCCCCCAAGTCAAGGTATCCCAATGTTTTTGTCATGTGGCCTTCTAAACAAAGTACCTGAAAATACATGTAAAACACATGAATTATTCTTGCAGCATAAAACAACAAAAACACTTTTAAAAGTGATTATTTAATATTTTATTATTTATTTTCATGCCTTAATATTTTAAAGCATACTACACAATTATTTACATTTTCATTCATATTTCTATGATTGGATAAGCTGGGAAAAAAACCATAAGGCTGGGCACACACCTTACAAACATCGCAAGACTTTTGTCTTGCGATGGTTGTAAGGTAATTAAAAAAACGTACGATCTGCCTGTCTTGGACAGGCAGATCGTACTTGCGATGATCACAAGCCGCGCCCCCCTGAGGGGTGGGCTTCCGATGACCGCAAAGCCGAACGGGCAGTGTGCGCTTGCGCACACCGGCCCGTCCGGCTTTTATCTTACGAACATGCTACACACCCGCCGAAAATTGTACGATGCTCGGCGGGTTTTCGAACATGTTCCTAAGATAAAAGTCGTGCGACCTTACAGTAGTAGAGGTTGCACGGCTTCCACACACCTTACGATAATCGTACGATCGCGGGATTTCCCGCGATTATCGTACGATTATCGCAAGGTGTGTGGGCACCTTAAGAAGTATGCATCAGATGTTAAAACACTTCTATGTTCTAGTCAAAGGAAAACAATTCTTGCATTTATATCATACAAAGCAAACTACACTATATGGCCAACAGTTTGTGGAAACCTGACTATCACAATTGTTATAGACACCTAAGATTGTTGGACATCCCATTCTGATTTTGCTCACGGATGGCGTTACAACTGATCCTAAGAGTGTTTTTTGTACTGAGTTTAAGGCACTGTTCAGGCTGCTCCAGTTCCTCCACAGCAAACTCCTCCAGGGAATGATTTTACTGAGTGCGTGTGATAGAGACTTTTAATGCACAATATTTAATTACAGATTATATCCCTATAGGGAAGCTTGATATTAAAGGAAACCCATTATATAAATGTATTGCACACACACACACATATATTGTGACATTATATAAATATATAGCACATATATATATATATATATCTCAGGAGCTCAGTGAATTCAAGCGTGGTACCGTGATAGGTTGCCACCTATGCATTAAGTCCATCCGTGAAATTTCCTTGCTACTAAATGTTCTGCTGTCAACTTTTAGTGGTATTATAACAAAGTGGATGCAACTGGGAACAACAACTCAGCCACAAAGTGGTAGGCCATGTAAAATGACAGAGGGGGGCCAGTGTCTGCAGAGTCAATAGCTACAGACCTTCAAACTTCGTGTGGCCTTCAGATTGGCAGAACAACAATGCGTAGAGAGCGTCATGGAATGGGTTTCCATGGCCGAGCAGCTGCATCACCACCACATCACCACACCGCCATACATCACCAAGTGCAATGCAAAGCGTCGGATGCATTGGTGTAAAGCACGCCACCACTGGACTCTAGAGAAGTGTAGACGTGTTCTCTGCAGTGACTAATCACGCTTTTCTGTCTGGCAATCCATTGGACGTGTCTGGGTTTGCTGGTTGCCAGGAGAACGGTACTTGCTTGACTGCATTGTGCCAAGTGTAAAGTTTGGTGGAGGGGGGATTATGTGGGGGTTGTTTTTTCAGGGGTTGGGCTTGGTCCCTTCCACTGAAGGGAAATCTTAAGGCATTAGCATACCAAGGCATTTTGGACAATATCATGCTCCCAACTTTGTGGGAACAGTTTGGGGATGGCTGCCTCCTATTTTAACATGACTCCGGACAAGTGCACAAAGCAAGGTCCTTAAAGACAGGGATGAGCGAGTTTGGGGTGGAGGAACGTGACTGGCCTGCACAGAGTCCTGACCTCAACCCGATAGAACACCTTTGGGATGAATTAGAGCGGAGACTGCGAGCCAGGCCAAGCCAGTGCCATTTTCCTGCCGATACATCGGCGCTTCCCTGCTTTCTTTCCTCTCCGATGGGCGCTGCTCTGTGTCCCAGAGGGAAAGAGAGAAAGTGTGATAGCCGGCCGAGCGATGCGGGAGGAGAGCGCTGTTAGCAGTCGGCATCTCCTCCCACACAGCTCAGCCTCCTATCACAGTCCGGCAGAGCGGTGTGGGCGGAGACAGTCCACGCTGTCACAGGAGGGTGAGCTCTCCTCCCTGCTCCGCTCGCTCAGTCTCCTGTGACAGCGTGTCAAGGAGAAGAGCAAACAAACACTCAGCGATCAGTGATCGCTGAGTCTTTGTAAATAATTAAGGACATAGTATGTTTACTGTATCCTCAATTATGAATGAATGGGAAGTGATTTACATAATCTCCTGTACATTCATAGTTGTAGTTATAGTAAATATACCATGTCCTCATGTTATGAATGGTCATGAACACTCAGTATAGAGGATTCCTGTTCATTGATAACAGGGGATACAGAAAAAGAGATAGAGGACTTTGTGTCCTCAATCTCTTTTTCTATTTTAAAAGGGAAATATCAGGGGTCTGTTTAGATCCCCCAATATTTCCCCGAAGCCCCTAAAAATAAAGTAAAAAATTAAAATATTTACTAAAAAATTAATAAATCAAAATAAATATTAAAAAAATAAAAAGTTTATGAAACAATAAAAATTAAATATTTTAAACATTTAAAAAAATCAAAATAAAAAACATTTTCGGCTTCGGCCTGACAATTTTTTAATTTCGATTTTGATTCAGTTTTAAATTTCCATTTCGGTGCACCTCTAGTGTATATATATAACAGATTACTCCATCAATGCTTACGAGCTTTGATCGAGGAATCCCCCTCTGGTTTTTTTTTGCATTCTGACAGCCGCTGCCTTCTGCTGTCAGAATGCATGAAAGGTGCTTGCAGCTGTTTGAAGATTCTCCAGCCAGCCCCTTTGATCAGCTGATCGAGGGATGCTGGCCAGGAGGGTGCCAACAGCAGGACCCACTGCGCATATTTTGGCCAGTTCCTGAAGAGGAATGGATGAAAGGTGCATAGTGTATGGCCAGCTTTAGTCTTCTTCTGAGTAAGGGGTCTTTGGCTATCTTGATTTGCCAGGCTGGAATTAAGTAACTACTGTGCACGCGTGGAGACTGCATGTGCGGCTTAGCGTACTAAAAAAATGCTCACAAGCCTAGGAGAAGCATTTATAGAACAAGAGGCTTTCAGTCTTCTCTGTTATAAAATGCGTACCTGTCAGCATTTTATTCAAAACATACCTTAGTTCCACTTTAGACTAGCTTCACACTTAGGCGATTTATCGCAAGGATTTTGAAGCGCGATATCGCACAAAACAGAGATTTGCATTCAAGTCTATGGAAGCTTCACACTTTTGTGTTTTGTCACACGATAGAAATCGCCTGTCGCGCAAAAAGGTGCAGGGGCTATTTTTGGGCGGTTGTCTCGCCGTTTGGGTCCCATAGCCATCTCCATGCATTCAAAGCAAAATCGCGCGACAACTGCACGAAAACAGATCACCAGATCGCCTAGGTGTGAACCTAGCCTTAAAGGAGAACTATGGGGTTAAGGCTTTTCTCCATAGTTCTCCTTAGGGTAACGGGAGGACACAAACTAGCGTCCTCCCGTCACCCTAGGCTCAGTATACTGCGAGCTGTAGCTCGCGGTATACTGAGGCGCCGCAGTATTATGTCTGGATCCGCCCAGCTGCATGACTGACAGCTGGCTCTGCCTATGTAGAGGCAGAGCCAGCTGTACCCGCCCCCTCCCCCGTCCATTCCGCTGTCAGCGCTGGTGGATCGGAGCGGGGAGGGGGGAATCCAGTGCCTCCCCTGTCACGGCAGAGAGCCGTGACAGGATCGAGAGGTGAGCAAACGCCGGTATGTGTTCGCTCACCTCCCGATCTACTAAACCGGCCTGTGACAGTCTCATTGTCACAGGTCGGCTAGAACTATGAGGTGAGTGAAAAGCATTGTAGTAAGAACTAAAAATAGATACTCAGTGAGAATTCCACGCAGTTTAGCAATGAGGCGCAGGCTGATTTAACCTGTAACTAGGGCTAACTAGGTTTATGTCGGTTTGGCCTGTTCAAAAATTGGGAGTCTGGTTATAAATCTATAGTTCAAACACTGAGTTTCTGATGAGCCATTCACTTGTCTTGTGCTGCAAAAAATATTGTACACTCTGCAGGAATTTTATTCTGGAGATTAAATATAATGACTATTTTGCAATCTGGTATAAAGAAAACCCTCAATGTAAAAAAAAAGAGGTGCAGCAAACTTGATTTGTGAAGTTCTTTTACTTCATTGTAAATCCTAGGTATGATGCTAAGTTGATCCACACCTTTAAATACCAAATCAGTTGCTTTTTTTCCCGGCTTGTGCCTCTGATCATCTTCCTCTCACACACTGCTAGCGCTGCGAAAACGAAATGACAAGGAAGGGAAATAGACGACAAAAGGGAAAAGGTTACAAGCTTGCCTGTCTGATCTGCCTGGGAGACAGCGAGATGTAACGATGGGACCTGAACGAAGGGTCAGCTGCTCATGAAATTCATGATTCCTGCACACGGCTCATTATGAGGGATTGATCTCAAAACCTCTTAAACAGTCTCTGGAGAACATTAATGGGACTTGGCTTAGACTCACATTATTAACCTGTTACTTGCCAATGCTTTCCGCATTATAACAAGTGACAATAATATAAAAATAGGAATAGGAAAAAATGGGAATTTCTGTTGTCCTTCCTATTAAAACACATTAGAGTGTATCTAAAGCCAATTGTTTTGCTGTTTTTGATAGAGTGTTCAAGGGATAGATCCCCTGTCAGGTTTGTATTGCTGTCCCCCTTTTATAAGCTTCACCCTCTTTTGTTGTCCTTGTGAAATTGATCACTATCAACTGAAAGTGAGGGAAAATCCAAGATTTTGAGTTGTCACCAGAACAGGTAAAGATGGTGAAATCTTCCGATGGGGAAAATGGTCTAGAATGTCCCTCAGCGTCCTCAAATCTAATACACTGTAATAGACGTGATGACTCATGGATGCGTAGACTGCCAGAGCAGGGGGGCAAAGAGGCTGCAGGGACCAGTCTAGCAGCCAGGCAGGACTGACGTTCTTGTGAGGATATCTTTGTTATTTTAAAATAAAACAAAAACAAGCACCTAACCTTTGCAGTGCGTGGGTAGCCCCCCCCTGCAAGGGTTAGGTTTTATTCTGCCTAGAGTTCTTCTTTAATGTAGTGACAACAGTAATACTGATGTGGAAGTGTGGTGAACCTAAAAGACTAATCAGTGTTATGTTTTTTGTAATCTAATGACAACTGAATTGTGAATAATAGCTATGTATAAGTGCACTATCCACATTACTCTTTGTAAGGGTAAGTAAGTTCTCCTTACTAGATGTGGCTGTGAAAGACGGACTTCTCAGTTTGTGGGAGACCTCTATTATAGATGTCAGGCAGCCCCCAACTATAATTTGGTGAAGCCACCCTGGATGAGGAGATTTACATGTTGTTATATGAGTGGCAAGAAGACCTGGATGCCACATAACATTAGAGTGACAGGGTGCCTGTATTGAGCCACTGAAAGGAGCCCCATTGAAGTGGACTTGCAAAGCTGATATGCCTGAGTTATCAAGCTATGGCATTCCTGTGACATTGCTGAGTACAATCAAATCCCCCAAGAGAAGTGCAAGCAAGTTATACACTCTGAGGAGAGAGCATGCTTCTCAAAAGAACATCCTGGTGTATTGCAACCAAGGGCATGTAATTGAGATTCCTTATATGGAAAAGTTGACCTGTATTGTGATCATGATAATAATTGGTGAGAAGCACAGTATATGCTGTCCCAGGAAAGGGCTTTTGTGACTGGCAAATTATTTCAGAGCCTTAAGGGTATGGGCTGAGGAAGGACAAATGGCAGCCTGAAGATATGTATTGGGCATAAAAGAGACCTCTGACATGAATAGAGGGGGCACTTATCCCAGGAAGAGTGTTCACATTAATTGAGGAAGTATTGTAAAACCCAAATGCCCTGGACACATGGGAGAGCATGCCAATGGACATAGCTGTCAAGTCTACAAAGGCATGTGCAGGAGATATAAGGCTATAAGTACTCTTAGGTATTGGAGGTGATTAATTATGTTATGTTATCTCTGTAAGTAGGAGGCAGCAGTCATGTACAATGTTTTTCAGTAGGGGTGCACCGATACCAAGTACAGTACTCGGTACAAGAACATGTACCAATACTTTTCGAGTTCCAAGACTAGACTAGAGAAAAATTCAAAAGTTAGGAGGCAGCTGTCATTTGTAAGGAGCACACGGAGCTCCTGGGATTTGTACATCTCTGTTTTAATGTATGATTTTGTTTTTATAAATATAAATAAAGGGATGCGCCAATACCAGTTTTGCGAGTACAAGTACTGGTACTTGCCCAAGTACTTACAGACACAAGTACTGATAAATTTTTGTTTATTGTCATGTGAAAGTTTTTCTAAAACAATATCTACTAATGATTTCAGGACAGTGGTGGAGAGCCAGAGCCAGGTCCTGCTGCAACCCTGGTAGTTCTCATGAAAATGCCAAGTATCGGCATTGGTACTTGAAAAATATCGGTGCATCCCTTTTTTTCCGGACACCAGAAAACTGAAACTTGGAATTGCATCTTTACCTTACTGAATATGGCCAATTATATTTGCACATGATGTTACAGTTTTGAGTATTTCTTGCCATAACCAATTAGCAGATATATTTATTTATTTAGGTCTGTATAATTATAAAAGTAAGTAATTTTTATGAGATCTGCTTAGATCTTGGTCTGCTGTAACAAAAATCCCGTGTCTGCCATGGAGATGCAGCAATATTTTCCTGCAAAACCTGAACTTTTTTTAGGCTAGGTTCACAGCTCAGTGACACCCGCTGATTTCAATGGGGTGACATCCGCGCGGCACACGTTAAAAAAAGGTACAAGTACCTTTTTTTGCAACACACAACACACAGCATTTAATAATGGCACCCACGGCGTGATCGGTTGCGATGGGCGACTCGGTGACCACCCGGCAATCTGCGCGGTTTTGTGCACGATTGTCGTGCGGTCAGGAGTCACCCAGGTGTGAACCTAGCCTCAAATTTTAGATTACATAGTAATACTTTGCAGTTATATATTTATTTAGTTGTTTATGTATTGTGTTACACTGTGTTGCGGTGCTGTCCATTGCTTTAGTGAGCTGGGGTGCCAGAATAAATGGCACCGCAATATACTAACGTGTACCTACTGTGGTCTGTGTTGCATGGTAACATGCATGCACAGTGTAAAGCTGGTCTAAATCTATAGTGCATTCTACAGAACTGTGCCTATTGCATAAAACATTTGATTACATTGTCAGGTATGTAGAAATAGTAATTAGCAAGATACTGTATGCCAAGATTATCATTCTTAATAAATGGATACATTTAGTGTGTGTGTATTATTCTCAGATCCATCATTTGATCAAATCCAATATTTTTGTCATGTCCAAACCAAAAGAGTTTTAAAAACTGCAATTTTTAATCTATTAAATTAACCGTGAAATGGCCAAATTCTGACTCCAGACTATTTTTTAATCTGTCTTGATAAAGTTGTATATCTCCCAAAAATGGATATGTTTCAGTATTTTTCCCAAGGTCCAATTAATGTTTGCCAGCCACCCTAAGCTTTTTATAGGTGTTCAGTTAGCCATTCTTAAGTGTTCAAAATGTGATAGAAAGGCATTCATAAATTTCCAAACGTGCCCTAAAATGTTTCAACTCACAATACAAAAGGCTTATGAAGTGCCCATTGAATGCTTACAAATGGTTGCCAAATGCTCCCATTAGTTGAAATGTTCATTAGCTGCTGAACATAGTTCTCAACCAGGGACCACTCCATGCTATATTTGATTTAATGTCCAAATTAGACACTCCTCAAACTCTAGAGAGATAGGTGTTAGGACAATACTGTGCATGTGGGGATGTGAAGGCCTCTTGACATTGTGGTGCTTTATATAGCAGTAGTTATTGTAGGAACAGAAAAAGATAAGCTCATCCTAAGTGAGAACTGCAGTCACTCGTCTGTGCCATGATTATGGGAGTTTGGTGGTAGATCTTTTTTGATAATATGTTTTAAAGAGGTACTTATGGATTATGGCCTCTTCTCCTGTGTGCCAGTATGCCAAGGCAAGCTGTGGTTTTCTGTCCAAGAGAAGAAGCTGAGAAATAAAAAGGTCACAGGGGCAAAACTGTTATCTTTACCATTTTTGTGTGTGTGAATTATATTTTATCATGGGCCACTATGATAATCCTAAAGAACCAGTTTCCAAGCTACTAAGGCAGGGACATAGAGAGAGAGTAGCGAGGATCACAGACTTGTATGCGCAAAGAATGGGTTTATGGCTTTACGTAAATGTAACAAAAAAGGACATTGTTTTGACGCTGTTCACAACTGGGCCTACACTTTGATAGTACACGTCAAAGCAATTGATGTTTTATTCATAGACAAGAGCGGGGTTTTGTGGAATTATTCAGTATCCGATTCATTATTATTTAACATATCTATATTTTATAGATCGATGTGGCTATGAGTGAGTTCACAAAATACACTGTTATTGCTTCTAAGAAGTCACTGACAGCAGAAACAGTGGGATGGTAATATGAAAGGGTTTTAAAAGGAAAACATTTATATCTTGCCAAGGACAAAAAAAAGGAATTAGATAATAGTTAATAAGGGCACTAGGATACACAAGAATTTAGTATATATATATTTTTAAAGGGAATATATAGTTATGAATAACATGCAGGTCAGCCAGAATACAGGCTGAAGGCATTAGGGTTCCTAGCTAGCAGGGCAGGTGACTGCAAGCTTAAAGTGATATTACAGTCAAAAGGGTTTTAAGCCATTTAAAATGCTGATGAAATCACTTACAATGAATGCTGCTCCTTGATGTTTAAAAGTTTTAGTAGAATCAGCTGGTACCCTGAGCACTTGTCCTGACTCCTGTTTTAGAGTGACTCCTTTCTCAAGCAGAGTGCTATGCTGTCACCCTTGTGTGTGCAAGTAAGCTGTGTGTGTCTCCATAAACACACAGACACTGCAAATCAAGCTACTCCCCTCCCCTCTGGGCCCCTCTCCTCCCTCCTCCCTCCTTCAAGCTAGTAGATGAACAGTTGCTGCAGACTGCATGTCACAATGTCCCTTGTGATCTTGTACTGGAGAGGGAGTTCAGGGAAGCTGAGCTGAGAGATTTTGAAGCAGATGTTCACATTGTAAGTGTCTGGGCAAAAATGTAAAACAATGCTTTGCTGGGCATTGTATATTTGTTTGATCTGGATTCATTATTGAAAATAAGTTTGAGAGTTTAATACTACTTTAAAACGTATCTCGACCCAAGAACAACAATGTAATACATTGCAGCTTACCCACTCTTAGATGCACTGGCAGCATTAGCTTTCTTTTTAAGGCGTTTGTGCATCTATGCTCACCTGGTGATCCTGCCAGTAACACACTCCATGTCCTATGGTGACAACACTCACTTGCTGTACTGTATCTATTGAGAAGCAGTGTTGTTATTCTAGGACAGAAACTGTATAGGGGACTACAGAACAACTCTCATTCCTCACATCCATAATATAGTGAAGATATATTCTGTGAGTATCTCTGTGAGTATCCCTGCTGGGGAGATTTTACCTCACCTCCTGCCCTGGTGGCACATTTTCCCAGTATATACTGTATGCAAACCTTCCCAACTCCCTTATTTTGGTAGATGGGAGGAAGAGTTATAAGTGTTGTCAGGTTTTTATTGCTGGGTGCAACCACACATGGGAGACCCCCCATACTTCCAGTAATTGTGACATCTTTACCTCTGTGAGTTTGCTCACATAGGTAACTCACCATTTATTCCCTGGCATGATTTTGGATAAATGTGAGTGTGTAGCCCAGAGAGATGCAGAACAACTAATGCATTGCTAAAGAATACCAGTTCCTTATACAAAGATGGATCTGCTGTGCTTGACATGAAGTGAGCCCTGCAGTTTTCTTACTTTTGTTTTTGGTGTTCAGCTCAGTAAGTCAGTTTATTTCATCACAGAGACCCATCCTTGCATACATAAGCACTTTTTCCTAACAAGCTCTTACTGTACTGTGTATATCTCTTACTGTTATTTTTAAATTTAAAATGATGCGATGAGAAGAAACAGGTGAGTGGATGCCCCTGTGAACATAATCTAACCCTGTCTTTGCGCAGGCTAATTGGGCACCAACACATCCATCGAATATAACAAAACAAATATAACAAAACATAACAAAAGGTAA
Source organism: Nanorana parkeri (assembly GCF_000935625.1). Lineage (NCBI taxonomy): Eukaryota > Metazoa > Chordata > Amphibia > Anura > Dicroglossidae > Nanorana > Nanorana parkeri. The sequence goes on from NW_017306303.1 coordinate 2,372,231, forward strand.
TACTTTTCTCATCATAAAATGTTACCATATATGACTCCTCTATTCTAATTATATTGTATGTCTGACATGAACAAGTAACAAACAGAAAGCAGGCATTGGAATAAAATGATCAATAGGACAATCAGTTTGTGATAAGGCATCAAAGATATGGTGAGGCTGCTCTCAACAAAAGCAGGATGTCCCTAAAGCAAGGGGCCCAGATTTGAGGATTCCAATGTGTAAAATCCAGAGGGTGCAACATACTAAAGGGTCCAACAGCTTTTAATATTGATTTTTGTTTACAAAGAGACAACATAAAACAGCAAATAGTTCAAAGATCTCCCACTTCTTCAGGGCTACGAATCAGACTTGTAAAATCTTAGATTGTTTTGATTAGCACTGGGTTAAATTAACTTATAAGTGTAAACATGTTCATAAAAAACAAAAGGAATGCTGATAGCTTAGCTGATATATATTCCTAAAAATATACAGTATAAATTATTACCAAATTTAAATAAAAAAACAATATAACATCTCACAATCCAATACAATAGAGGAGAGAATAGAGGAGAAATAGAGTGATAATAAAAACAAAAATAAAATGAAACAATGATCAAATGTAAAATTGTATAAAATTATCATTATTCCTTAAAAATACTGTGTATATTAAAAATGCACTGGGAATGAATTTGAACCATGAATACATGAAAAAAAAAGAGGAAACCACAACATAATCCCTCCCATTCACACCAGATGCATTGGAGCTACATCCTAGCACAGTTCCAACGCAAAGACACCGCAAATTGCCTTGATTACAATCAGTCCAGTTCACAACCTTATGCTGAGGTGGTGTGCACTGAGAAGAAGTGTTGTGTTGTACAATACTGCGGCTGATAGAAGATAATGAAAAGTAAAATTCACTAAAATTCTAAAGAACAAGTAAACTGTGTGATGCACCGAGATCTGCACATTAGCACTGTTTCTGCCAGCGCACACCAGTGGCCGTGCGTTCAGCATAGCTTGCTGGTGTGAATACACGGTAAAACCAATAGAACAATTTATGGTAGTTTGGCAGAATGTACAGAACAGTAATAAACGCTAATCTACAGGGTGAAGCTGAAACAAGACACAATGGCCAATAACAATCTCAATTTAAAAGACTATTTAAGAATCCTAGAACAACTATTGGGTGCCTGGCAATAACAAAACATACTAAACTCTAATATATAAGGTGAAGCTGAAACAAATGCTACATGTTTTACCTGCGCCTTGCAGATTAAAGTGTAATGCATTGAAGGGAATTTATCAAAATTGGAGCAGCTGTGCAAGCAACCAATCAGCTTCTCTCTTTCATTTTGAAGTCTTAACTGAACAAACTGAAGAAAGAAGCTGATTAGTTGCCATGCACAGCTGCTCCAGATTTGTCTGCTTCAGTTTTGATAAATTCCCCCATTCTGTTATTGTTATTCATGGTTCTAATTCATTACCAAAGCATTTTGATTATCTATAGTATTGCTAAAGAATAATTATCACTTTATCCAGTTTTATATGCTATTTATTTTTCTTTATTCTACTTTATTATTATCAGTCAAAACTGAATATTCGCCTTTCCTTATTGGATTTTGAAATATTATAATGGTTTTTGATGAATTTTGTAATTGTTTTATATGAATCAATATCAGCTAGGCATTCCCTTTGATTTCTATGAAATGTTTACATCTATAAGTTAGTATAACCCCGTAACAATTGAAACAATCTAAGATTTAATGTGTTTTTATGTTTGTGTTGCAGTGCTGAAGAATGGGAGATCTTTGAACCCCCAAACCATGTTGTGTTTTGTGAACAAATATCAATATTAAAAGCTTTTGGACTCTCAGACCTTTTATTTGGCACTATCTTTGGACTTTGCAAACAGGAATTTATGTAAAATATCTTCCTGGGAATTTATCCTCTCATGAGGAGAGGCGATACAGGTGGGATATGATCAATTGTATCAATCCATAAATGGTCCATATAGTAAACTTGCTGCAAAGATGTTCACTTGCAGGTAATTGCAAATGATCAGGGGTCACTATTTGCATTTTGAGGAAACCTTCAAAGAAAGGCTTTTTCTTCACAGTAAGAGATGTGAAAATGTGCAATAGACTTCCACAGGCACTAGTTCTAAATCAGTAAATTGGGTTTTTGCCTTCCTCTGGATCAACTGTGGGTTTAAAGTTCCGAGTATGCCATTTTTTAATCTATTATTTTTAGTCTGTTGGTTGCATTTGATGGATATATGTAACTATGTTATAAATCCTTAGGGAAGCAGTGAATTCATTACATATATGTCTGTAGTAGTGATGTCATATTTATAATAATATTTCATACTTGGACATTACAAAACCAAAATGTGAGACTTGATTATATGTAAATCAACTTTATTATCCCTTGAGAAGAGGCAATTAGGGGGAATGTTTCCAAATTGTATAAATACATAAATGGTAAAATAAAGTGAATTGGTACAAAGTTGTTCAGTTTTAGGTCACTGCAAATTACATGGGGCACTCTCTATGCACCTGTAGAAAAATAGGTTTATCATTAAAATACAGAAATAATTATTCACAGCAAGAGATATGTAAATGTGTAATAGACTTTTATAGGAGCTAGTTGTAAGCCTCATACTGTCTTCTGAGTCTCAGCGCACATGCGGAATCTGGTCACACACAGAGGTTACGACTCCTACATTTGAAATAAATTTGTTTTTCTGTGTAGATTGTTGTAAACTTTGTTTGCTGTAGGTTTGTTGTAAGTAATTTTGATAATTTAGAGCATTGCAGAGGCGATTACAAGCGGTAAAACTGTCACAATGTGTATAGAGAGGAGAGGGAGGGGACGGAAAAAGCTGTGTGCAGTGAGAGATGATTTCTCTCTGCCTCATGGTAGACAAAGAAGGATGTGCACGTGACCAGAATCAACGTGCATGGCTCTTACTAAGGGGCTGAAAGTGTGAGGGGAGGGAAGAGCAACGGGAGCGAGCACAGCTGACTTTCTAAAGGAATTAAAATGGTAAAACTTTATATGAAAATATAAATAAATGTGGCTTTGGAGAATGTTCATTGTGTAGATGTGTATAAGGAGAAAAGAGCTGAGGGTTTTGTGTCACTATAAGGTGTTTTCCCTTCCCATGGATCAACTTTTTGTTTATGGTTCTGATGATGTAGCAATGTAATTTATTTGAATTTTTTTGTCTATTGGTTGCAATTGATTTACGTATGTATGTATGTTTCTTAACCTAACTATGTTATATATCCTTAGGGAAATAAGGAATTATTTACTTATATGTAAGTAGCAATGTAATCATATTCAATCATACTCGGATTATATGAAATCTAACATATGGAAAAGAGTAAAATTATGTATTATTATCAGTGATTCCGAGAGTGGTCCATGATGGAAATCATAACTATCTGATAAGCTAATAGAAATATTAACATGTTTATTACTAGAAAAGGTAGGAAAAAAAGATACATTGAAAACGTTAGGAGGTCACAGAATGCAACATGTGGCCTAATATTGTACATATGACAATTTAGGAAATTTTTTATCAGCTTTTGACTAAATGGTCCACAGTAATCTACCACCCACAATTTTAAATTGTCTCCCAGTTTTAAACTACCAAACAACCATGGAAATCAATAGAAAACTATTACAGTGCCAATTCAGAAGTATTTAAGCAATTTAAGCAAATTATTGAAATATTCATTATGTCATTACCATATAAATTCTACACTATATATATTTATCATACAAGTATTCTTTATTATCTTCCTACTATAAAATGTGTATACCAATATTGTATATGTATACTACTGCCTACGTTATGAGAACTATCTGCAGGAAAACATTTTCAGCAGGGTTAACTATTCGCAAAGTCACTGACTTGTGCTTTTCATAGCATACTGCTTGTTTCTAACTGAAAATATAGCAGGAGATTTTGATGGATAACTGCTGTTCTGTTGTTTGGCAGATTCCCCCATCCATTTATTTTCTGTCTATTTTTTGGGTTCTATGTGCATTGATGCTCCTGCTGCTGTATTTGCCACTTAGGAAGAGGCCCAGATACTTCATCAATCAAAAGTTCAGCCAACCCTACTTCCATTGGGAAGGTGATATGCATATGTGAGAGTTTGAGAAATACTTTACTTTTCATTTCCCGGTGGGTTATATCAGAGGTTATCAGAAAATCTGACATCCTTACTACAGTTTACATTAGGCAATGCTTTATAAGTTTCATTGTATGAAAGCCCCCAAAGACACTGGATAGCAGTATTCCAATTTCTGCAGTTTCACCAGTTTTGAAAAAAAAAAATGGGCACCATAGATATAGAAAACACCTTTTGATAACCACTTTTAGGGAGGTATGGGTTACAAGAATGGCCAAAATTATTTAGGTAAAATTGTAAATTAATTGTACATTTATTGCAACCTTGAATGTAGCACTTTGTCTGGAGTCACACTTACTGACTATTATTCTGCTCAAGAAAACTTACAGGTCTATTCACAAAAGGGTGAAGAGTTTGGAGAAAGCAGGAGAAGTGAACAATCTAGGCCAAAATAGCTGATTTGGAAAATGAGCTGAATTGCAGAATTATTCCAGAATCAGTTATGTTGTCCTAGATTGTTCACTTCTCCTGCCTTCTCCAAACTCTTCACCCTTTTGTGAATAACTCTGTTAGTAATTTTTATTTTGAAAAAAAAAGTGAAATGCTCATTTTGAAGCCAACTGTTATGGTAAAATATCTTTAAGTGGTACATTTATGAATAAATATGGAAGCCTCAATGTCATTGGAAATGGGGGTAATGATATTCTGCTAGACTTGGTCTAGCTCCCATAAGGAAGAAGGGGAAATGTATCACTGAACCAGAAGAAGCATGTGTGAAAGAAGTGCCATGCAACCCAGTCTGGCACATTTTGCATCTTGAATAAAGAACAAGTCACTATTATTTTAATGATTCTTGAACTATACCAACTTCATTAAAATATTGTTAATGTATGTAAAAACCCAAGAGCAACATAAAAAATTGCAGCATCCCATTTCTTAGATGTGGTGGCTGCATTAGTTTTAATTTTTTTCAGGGTACGTACTGTAAATTTTCTGCACATACAGAAAAATACCTGTTTAAGAAATCTTGTGTCCCTGTAACTTATCAGTTATCTCTTTGAACTGCAAAGCAATGCGCCTCTATGTCATGGACATGAGAACAGGGGGAGATGGGGAGATGTTGAAGTCTAAATCAGGAGAGTCCGGAGTTCAGCTTTGACAGCCTTGCTAAGTGGAAAAATAAGGACTAATAAAACTTATTACTAACGCTTTAAATACTAACGCTTTATGGTGAAAATGCTGCTCCAAACTCATTCCAGTACTAATTAAGTAACGAAAAGCCAAGGCATTTGGTCATGAGAGCTCTGGTGAGAGAGGGGGCTTTGTAGTTGAGACTTAGGGGTCTATTCACTAAGCTGTCGTAGGCAGCCGAGTGACTAACCGACCCGAAGTGAAGTGAGCCGAACGCTGTTCGGTTTTTCACTTCAGGCTGGTACGGTTGATTCCAGCCGTATATTGGCTGGAATCAGCCGTACATCGGGTGGCTTCAGCTGGCTTCCGGTCGGTCGAACATGTTTAGCATGTTCGGCTGACCCGAAGTGCAGTAGGAGTTCGACTCAACTGATCCATCATCTGGATCTGCAAAGCCGAACCTCCGGCAGACTACTCGTTGCTGTTCGGCCTATTCTCATAGCTTCCTAACAGCAGTGAGTGAATAGCCGAATGCCGCCGAGCGGAATAGAAAAGCAGAATAGAAAAACAGTTCAAAAAGTAGAAAAATAAATAAATAGAAAACAATTGGGCGGAGCTAGCAGTGACAGCTAGCTCCGCCCCAACTGTTTTCTATTGGCCGGGCGGTTCTGCTGCCGTCAGAATAAAAAGAAAATCACCATAGGAATGCATAGCTAGATTCCTATTGGCTATTTCAATTTACAATAGCCGATAGCAAACTAGCTATTGCACCCACCCACTGCTGCTGTCAATCAGCAGAGGGGAGCTGAAGTTCTCCATCAGGTCCCCTCTAGTGATTGACAGCAGCAGAGGGCGGGTGCAATAGCCAATAGGAATCTAGCTATGCATTCCTGTGGTGATTTTTGTTAAAATAATTTTTTTACTCTGACGGCAGCCAACGGCTCCGATGTCAGAAGGAAAAAAAAAAAAAAAGAGCAGGGAAAGATTTACTCTGCTCGGTTGAGCAGAAAAAAACTTTCCCGTAGAAAGTGTTTCTCTCCCGGGCGGCCAGGAGCAGCTATCTAATAGCGGGAGACTCCCAAAGCGCCCGGGAGAGTTGGGCTGTCTGGAGATCCGTGTCCCTGGTTACCGGGTAACCAGGGACGTTGATCTGTCTGTTCAAGAGGCCGGAGCCAGCCGTGAGATGACGGCTGGCTCTGCCCAGCAGTCAGTAGCAGGCTGTCGGCCGACCAATGGCCGGCCGTTCGGCCAGCTTAGTCTTTCACCTCGGCCCAGTCGAGCCAAAGCATATGCCTTCGGCTCGACTGAGCCGCTCGGCCGACTTCGGGAGCTGCACGGGCTATAGTGAATAGCCCGTACAGCAGCCCTTCGGTTCTACTAAACCGAAGGGGTCATTGGGCCCAAGCTAGCCGAAGGATCAGCCGAAGCTACGGCTATATACTTCGGCAGCTTAGTGAATAGACCCCTTAGATTTAAAAGTAAGCATTTCAGTTCAATTACTTTTTTTTTTATTAACCCATTCCATTAATCTGTTAGTAATGCTAACCTATTGGTAAAGGTTCACCTTTTAGGCATACCTACAGACACTAGTCCCCTTTCATCCAAAACTTGCAATTTTTGTTGGATCAGATGAGCATTACAGATAACCATGGCAGATCACAAGACAGAAAATATTGAAATCATAAACTATCATCGGCTTATTTTGCATCCTAGTTCTCTATATTTTACATTTGCAAATGTTTTTTTGTTTCCTCATATCTGGGCAGCATTGAAAGTACACAGGAGATCTACAATGGAACTTCAACTACAACACAAGTTAAAGAACATATTTGTAAGTCAAACAAATGATTTAGCCTTTCAAAACTGCTGCAGGACCACCACTGCTATGAAATGAATGTACTGACTTTCATAAAAGTATGAATGGGTCTCTTCACATATATATAATTAAATCATTAACAGCATACTGTTTCAGCCATTAATACCGAAAAATACAGGCTGTGTCACTGCCTCTGATAATAAGATATGTGGACTTTTTACATTTTAAATGCCATGTTCCTCATTTTCTGTCATTGATACAGGCATCACCACCAGACTATTAACAGTGTATGCATTAAATGGTTTTATATGAAAGAGTTGTCCCGTTGTTGTTTTGCATGTTTTTAACTTTCATGGTGCCCCCTGTTCTACTACTCCAGAGAACAATTTTTCATATTTTAAAAAAAAATTGATCATAGACAAGGCATTAAAATGAATGAGGAAGACTGCACAATCTTTTCCTTGAAGAGGAGGTGGGTGGACCACAGGAGAAAGCATCAGCTTGCTGGTAGAGCCTAATTGTATTGCAATGCTGAATAGCGGCAGATGAGAAACGAGAGGAAAGGTTCCTGCTAGAGAGAAAGATTGCTGTGTTCCAAGCGGGTTGTCCATCCTATTGATTGTTCCTTTACCCATTCATTACTAGGCTCTTCTACTACAGAATGTTTTACAACCACGCATATAAGAAGAATTCCTATTCAGATAGATATCAGATTATAAATGACTGAATATTAAAAAAGCCAAAATGGTAGCGGAGTGTGTGTATATATGTAATGATTGTTCTTCCCCATTAATATACTGTATGGAGATACATGGTCATGATCATATTTGCAATAAGATGCTTCTGGTCCAGTCTTCATAATTAAGTATGTATAAAAAGCAGAATCAAAGCTTATCATTTACAGATATTTTTGCCTTGTCTGACCTACTCTGGATAGGAGAATGCAAATCCAGAAGCAGAATTAGATGGGTACAGGGGCTGTTAATCTCGAGACTCCCTGTAGCTTTTGTTTTTGCAGGACAAACAAAGCTTTTGTTTTTGTGATAGTGTCTTGCAGAAATAATGTTATTTTTTATGCAATCCATATACACAAACATAACAAAATTACAAAAAACACCTACTTTTTAAATAATAATAAAACGAAAAAATGCACGTTTTTTTCACTTGGTCAGAGTTAAAAAATATGGTTTCTGTAGATAAAAAGTATATATTTTATTTTATATTCTAAAAGCTGTCCCTTTTAAAATTACACTAAAATTATGGTTTTTGTAGAGAGCATTAAGGCAAGAAAAAAGGCTTTTTTGCGACACAAAAAAAACAAAAAAACCAAACAAATAACAATAAGAATTAATTAAAACAATAAAAAGTTTAATAGATATAAACAAAATAATCTGCAGGTAAAAAATAGCTATGGGGAGAAGCGGGAGGAGAAGTTAATTAGGGTAGACTAAGGGGTTAAATAGAAACACATTTTATTTATTTATTTTTTTGATCTGCAGATTAATGTAACCAAGTAAATGCAGAGTACCAATAATGTTACTTTGCATCTCTTTCTCATTTCTGAGCACTGCTCTGAAAGTCTGTCTTTTTGACAGCAGCTGTAACACCACAGTGCAACAACACAGAACAGCAACTTGCAGCTGTCAAAATAAACTGTAAACATGGCAGTAGAAGTGGCAGTGCAGGAGAAGGACAGGATACACGACATACGCCCTTGTGTACTTCAATAAAGTTTTTTATGGGGTGTAAATATCTCACCAATTGCTTACAACTGGTTAAGTATGTCATTTGGGTGCTATCAGATGGGCTTCAGAGACTCCATGCAATTGTAGTACATATGAACTTTATGTTTACCTTAAAACACAGTGGGCAGAAATTATCAGAAATTATCCAGATCCGTGGCTGTATTTAAAAATCCTTCTGCCCTAGGCACACCTGAATGATGATGCCCTTTTTTTTTGCAAACTCCACCCCTTTTAGATTGTGATTGGTGTATCAAAAATAAATGCTAGAATTCACTGTTGGAGGCAGCATACTGTCTGCTTTATATGCATAAATATTTTTCAGATCATCAGCTCGCTCCTTTGATGGACTAATCTCATATTTAGTTTACGAATTTGTATTGAAGTTATAGTCCATCATGGGAGTGAGCTTGGAGCGGTGGCTACTTTACAACACACACAGGTACCACGAGGAATAAAAGTAACCACCCTCCAGAAGGAAGGACAGTGTCAGCACCAATTCAGAGATGATTTGAGGTGAGTGATACACAAATAAGATACATTGTTGTTAATAGTTAAGGTACCTTAATGCATTTTTAAGAATTAACTCCCGAGTTTAGAATAATTTAACTTTCTTGTTAATAATAAAACTTGAACAAGAATTTCAGGGCAAGTTTGTGTTAACATGATACTCTTATATAATTCCATTAGTCACTGCTAATTACGAGTACATTGCAAGATTGTATTTTGATGACCTAGACAGCCTTTAATCACACAAATACAGCATCCCACAGGCTGTGCTCCGTAGGAAAAGTTTGCAGCCGTGATTACTGTATGTAGTGTCTGCTTACCAGGAATAGATGTTCTGCATTCATTCACATAAACAGCCATTAGTGAAGTACCTACTGAGTAAATTTTTGCTTGAAAAAAAAAGTAACTAAACTTTAAAAAAAATACTTGCAAAACTATGTGGCTTATGGCTATTCCAGAAGGTCACAAGACTGATGTGCAGGCATAGCACAGCTCAGTGGTCAAAGGCTTTCCACATCTCCCTCCTAATTATGCTTCTGTATTTGCAAAAGAAGGCAGAGACCATTTCTGTACAGAACAATGTCTCTCCTTCCAGTCCTGTATTGCATTTTTCTTTCTCATTTGTTGACAGTTGGCTTATATTAGAGCAACAGAACAGAACTGCCCAATTACAGGCCCAGATATTGGGAAGAATGGAAGTGGTTCCTACAGAACTTCCCACTTCCAGTGAGGGAATTGTTACATCACTTCCTATTACAGCAGAATCGCCTTCCATTAACTCATACTAGTGCTGATGGACAGACTCTATAAAAATGCATATGGATAATATGAAATATGGAGAATGTAAAAAGTAACACAGATCTGCATGTATGCAAGCATTCAACGTTTTTAACTTGCATTTAAACTGTATACTTTATATCTGCCTAGACACTTAGTCTATTTGTAAAATAAAGATTAAAAAATAAATAAATAATGTGCACAGGATACAAAATAATAAGTAAAAAAAAATCAACATGACTGAAAACCTTTATCGTTTCCCTTTAAATTTAAACATTATTTAAGCTGACCTCTGCACAGATAAAATACATATATAGGAACCGTTTGGCAGGGTTACTTGTATCTCCAACATAAGCACATTTGACAGAAGCACAACTGGAACACTAGAAGAGACTGTTGTCATCCTATATTAGGAAATGTCTGAACATGAACATGGACTTTCATGGCAAGATTACCAGGTATTATTTTAATGAATGCTGCAGATTAAAAAAAAAAAGAAAATTACATCTGAAATTACATTATCAGGTTAAAGATTATATGAGATTTTCCAGGAACCTTTCTACACATATGGTGGCTGTGCCCAGTAGTTCAAGAACTGTGAATGAGGGTTTATTCTATGCTTTGTATATTGCTACAAAACCCTATTCAGATGAACCCTTGTGAGTCACTCCTCAATCAAAGCAGGAAGGTCTCATGAAACACAAATTTCACTAAAATCCTTGTAATGTACAGTATATAACTGACCTGAAGAGGGTTGTTTTTAAACAGCAGAAATATAATAAGCACACATTGGGCTCAGATATAAAGCAGCAGTATGGCCTAACTCTGCTTTAAAGAAGAACTCCAGGAAAACCTTTTATTAACCCTTGCAGCGAGGCAACCCAAGCACTGCAAGGGTTGAGTGGTCGTTTGTGTCCGGGGACAAAAATATCAAAGAAATACCCGAATCTCCTAGCCGGTCATCTGTCACAGCACTCACTCCAGCCGGTCCCCTCCTCCACAACAGCACTGTATTCTTCCTCAGCGTCCTCACATCTATACACGTTGATCATTTTTGGGATCCTAGATCGCTGCAGAGGAGGGGGAGAGACATTGGATGGACCGGTCTATGAAGAAGGCTTCATGTGAGTATAACTTTTTTTCTTTAACTTAGACACAAACGAGCACTTCACCCTTGCAGTGCAGGGTGGCCCCACTGCAAGGGTTGATAAAAAAAATTCCTGTAGTTCTTCTTTAAACCCTGCCTCATTTATAAAGTGTTGCTTTACAAACATGCATTCCATTGCTTGTTTCAGGAATCTGAAGTACGTGAAGCCACATTCTTTAATTCCCCATTAATGGGAAAAAAAGTGCTAGAAGGAGGAGGAAAACTGTCACATAACTTTGACAAGTCAGGGTTCTCCTCCAATCCTGGAGTGCTATTTGCAGAGTTATGCAGATGACACTTCCTAGGACACCCCAGGCTCCACATTGCATTCTGTGATTTATTCTGTAAAATGGTGAAGGAACTCTAATGTCCTACAGAGCATGGAGGATGATATTCACTCTTACTATAAAAAAGAACCAACGTTCCCGTAGTGTAAGAGCTGTGCCAAATTGGATTTAAATGGGGGTCCATCGATAAAGTCACTGATTCAAAATGTATAATGGAATCCAAGGAGAACATACAGTATTTCATCAGAAGTTGTTATACATTTCACTCAAGGTTATCAGGAAAGCTGTGCTATGGGTTTCTAATTATACTGTACCGTCTTGTCGCACAACCAGGAGTATTGTGGTCCACATTGTGCGACAAGACCATACAGCATACTTAGAAACCCATAGCACAGATTTTCTGATGAGCTTGCAGTTAAATGTATAACAAAATTTGATGGAATATGGTATCCTTGTACTATACATTTTGAATCCTTCGATTTATCCACGGACCTCCACAGAGCTTATACTCCTAATCAAAAATGTAAACTGCATTTTTATGTCATCAGGTGTGGTGCTAAATTTTATTGTCTGACATCAGCCAGTTCTGGAGATCCTGACAGATTTAAGAAGCTGCAGTGGGATTTAGACAGCTAGTATTTATCCATACCCATAATTTCAGCTGTGGGTGGACTGACCCTTTAATTATGTAAAAATCAATGATAAAAAATGGTCTATTTAGCATCCACAATGTATTTCAGTTCTATCATGGTCCCCCTTTAATGAAATGCAGCTTAAAATATGGGCTCTGCAAGGGACATCTCTGTGCTTGTTTGTCAACTGAATAATTGAAATCCTTGTTGGGGCTACTGATCCTGAGCCTTAGCCTCAGACAAATATGTTCCGAGCCTTTTGACAATGTCATGGGACGCAGGGCCTGTTTGTTAAACAGTGGTAATGCTGTCTGCTGTGATGTATGAGTGGCTGGCTAGATACTTCTGCTCACAGATTCCAACAATAAATCACAGGTAATGTGTTTGCCACGCATCTCTATTGCTCTCTCTCCTTTCTAATTTTTCGTCCTTTGTCTATTTTGCATTTCATGCCCTTTCTCTTCATTCAGTTTTCCTTTTTTTTGTGTAGAACTTTGCCAGTTTTCTCTAGTTCACATTTATAGCAGCACTTTAATTCTAATACCAACAATACCATCATTACATAGTTATTACATCCATTTTGTGGCCTTTTATTTTCTGAAACTTGCTTGAATTTTCTATTACCGTGTTTTAATTCCTCCATCTTTTTATACCTTATTTCCTCTGTGTTTCAGACTTGTTTCTCTTGTGCTGTAATCTATAAACATGTTCTTTTTATTTCCCAAGCTTAACTCTACTGCCACCTTCCTCTCTCTCTTCTAATTTCCAGTCATTCCTTTTTTTATTTACCCTTTCAATTCCTCAATTCCTTTCTTAGATTTTACCAATTTTTTATCACAGAAAATGAAAAATTCCTTTAAATATGGTGCCTGGGGGGTCCCCTTTCACTGCCTGTAAAGTGGTGCATCTGTATGATGTATAGGACTTGCTGAAGCAAAAATTACATTTATAAAGAAAAAAATAAAATTTAAATTGTTGGTAACTGTGTATTGGTAATTTAGTGATTTATTTATTTTTGGATAAATTATGGTGCCTCTTTTGCAGGCTTTGGATGAAACTAACAGGTGCTCTAAAATTGGGCCTTTGGTCATAATAATCTGGCCACTCAGTGTATATTAAGATAACAAATAGCTTTACTTGTTTTTCCTTGGCGCTAAAACCAATGTATCCTGCTAACCCAACTCCCTATGGCTGGATTCATTTCTTGGCAGCCAGTTATGTCATGCATTAATATGTATTAATGTAAGACAGCCCATTCATTACACACCTGCACCTTTTTTTTTCACTGCACTAAAAAAAGCACACAAGGTTCACAACTCTGCATTGTGGTACACTAAGATGCAGGTCGGCCAATGAAGATATTAAGGTCTAATAATCCCCCAAATTCACAAATCTATGACGAGCTGAAACTTTTAACAAAGTCTTATCATAAAATAGTCCTTAAAACATTACAATAATGGTTTAAAGCAAAACACGTTGTGGCATGGCATTTCTTTTAAGTGCCAAAACCTAAATCTATTCATATTCTGTAAATCCTGATATGACAAAAATACATTCATAACAAGTGCCTACACAAATGAAGATGACAAGCGGGCACATTACACCTCCTTAGGAGAATACCAATAACCCATAGCATGCTTGGGGGTTTGACAAATGGTAACTTTATTCTCTGGAATAATATCTTGGTTGTCAGACTGTAAAACATGGTCATTTGAAAAAATAGATAGGGTTTGAGTAACTGACGATAAGGAAGTGTCCGCTGAAGAATAATTACTTTAGCACTCCTACATCACACCCCACAGCTCTTTTGATTGGGTGGGGGGGGGGGGGGGGGGGTAT
>NW_017306303.1:2386609-2392570 GCF_000935625.1 Nanorana parkeri
CCCCCCCCAGACCCCCCCCCCCCGGTCTTTTTGTTGGGGGGGGGGGGGGGGGTGGAACAGCGACTCCTTCTGTAGAGTCAACAAAAACCTGCTGTGTCTGAAGCTCAGAGCTCTCATTTTGCAAAGGCACCATGTCAGAATGCTAAGAGTTATTTCTAAGGGCCAGTACAGCCCAGATCCAGGACAATCTGGGCTCAGAGAAAATGGATTGAATGATTCTGTACATCAAACGGAGGACATCTAGTGTTAGAAAAAAGTACCATGCAGTAAATTTGTTATTTTATCTTTTAACAGGCTATTCATTTTTATGTTGTTATTTTTGGCTGAAATTCAGCAAACCTTGCATAGAGAAGAATAATGGGAGCTGAGCATTTCTCATGTATGCTGAGGAAGAATATTAACGTATTGTAAGTCCTTACATTTTGAACACATGCCTGACAGGTATTAAGGCTTATCCAGCACAATAATACTGTTTTCTGCTTTACAGTAGTAACACATATCTAAATAAAGTTATTTTAAGGACCCCCCATGCCATCAAACTCTAACCATGTTGTGATACAATCATCTTTTAAAATAATGTCAGATGGGGTATGTGAATTATTGATGGCACTTAAACATTTTCTGGGATGACCAATAAAAAGTCCCTTCAAGCAAAACCTAAATTGCAGACTGTATACAACTGGTTAGATCCTCTCTCTTGTTCTCACTGTATCTAAAAATAATCTTGTTTAGAGCCAAAGGAGTGAACTGAGCATGCTATAAATTTGCTATAGAAACCTAGGTCTATGATACTGTCCAAGAAATAGTTCTGTAAGAATAGCTGCAGCCTCGGGACCTGAAAGTTTGTGGGGGTATTTACGACCTCATAAACTTCAATGTGTTTCTTTCTCTTCTTTAAGGATTATAGGAATAAAAATAAGAACAACACCAGTAAAGAAGTAGTGGCTACCTAAGAACATGATATGCTAACATGACTGCAAGCACTGCCAGGAGGACTCATGGGTATTGTTATGCAGAGATATATGTACAGATGGCTGTGGTCTCCATAGGTCTAATGGAAATAGGAAAATATGTTCACATCTTCTGTGGTGCAGTGGAAAAAATACAAATTTAACATTTTATTTTCTGTAGGTATTCCAAGATTAGAGCCCAAGCTATTATAAACATATGGAAGGCAGAGTTTTACAGTTGGAGTAAATACATAACACATTTATATACAATGTTTAAAGCCCAACTGAATTTTCAGTTTAAATGCACTAAATACGTTTAAGGTACATCAATTCACAGTATTTCAGTTTGTTTCCTGTAAAAGCAACTACATCCTGAGTAAAAATGTCTGTCCCTTGTCAGTCTGCTGTAGAGAAGTACTCATGAAATCTGTGTGGAAGCAGTGGTCTCTCAGCAGAGGTCTGACCCACACTCTAGTTAGAACTAGAGCTGTATGAGTTTATAGTAATTTACCTGATTTACAGTGTATTTCCAGTTTGGCAGCTAAATTGGGATAATGCCTATTTGATGTTTGCTACATGTTCTCATTTACATAGCATAATGTGAAAAAATTACAAAATTGCTGATTACATATTACTTGGCCTTTTGTGAAATAATTTTTTTTCCAAAGCTGGATTATCCTCTGGAATGCAAGGGGGAGGTTAAGAGTTATCATAATTAACCCTGTCTGTGCTGGCAGATTTCATTATCAGTTACAGTGTTAATTAAATTTGAACATTGTCTGTCCTAACAAAGGGTTAAAGACCTAGAAGCATTGTATGTTAATCAGAGGAAGCTAAGGGTGTCCCTGGTCTTTCTATGGGGACAGACAGAGTTTCCTGTGACTTTGAAATTGTAGAGCCAATTTCGCAGTCTGTCCAAATGCCTGCTCAGCAGAGACAAATAAAAGGTAAGTGGGGTTTTCTCAAATTTGACTGCAAAAGTGGAACTAAACTTTCAAGCTGAACATCAGTAAAAATAAGAATTGAGTCTTGCAGTGTTAAATGCCCGTTTTTGTCTAGGAAGCACAGAAAAAAGTTGTTATATTTTCTTTATTCTTCGCTCTTGCAGCTTTCCTACCAGCTCCATGAGCAGTCACTACTCCATTTGTCACAGGTACTCCAATGTCATTCCATACGATGGAGGACCAGCTGTCCCACATTGTAAGTTTAAGTGAGGGACCGACTACAACACAGAGCATAGCAGAGGGATAACATAAATATTTTGTTCCCCTAGACAAAAACTAGCATTTAGTCATTGAAGTATGGGGGAAGCCCCACATCAAGGATCAATTTTTATCTTACCTGGAGTTCAGCTTGAAACTGAAAGTTTATTTGGGATTTAATTTATAGTGGCTTTTGTTTTTTTCATTCCCCTCCTTAACCACTTGCTGCCCAAAGCATTTCTTAATATTTGCACACACATGATAAAATCTGAATTTTTGGCTAGAAAACAGCTCCAGACCCCACAAATAATTATATATTTTCTGAATGCAGAGACCCTGTACAATAAAAAATGCTGGTTGCAATTTTTATGTTGCACGGGATTTGTACAGTGTATTTTATGATGAAATACACTAAAATTACATTTAGTGCACAGAAACAGAATATAATACCCAATTTTTTGGTCAAATATAAAAAATGGAGTCACGTTGGGTAAATAGATACCAAACATGTCAAGCCTTAAAATTGCTTTCACCCGTGAAGCTGCAAAAAACTGCAATACCCTAAATTTCCCATATGGGACACTTTAAAAGTTTTAATCACTCCTCAGTTTATTGCTAACAATGATTGAGGGCCGTAGAATTATTGCTCTTACTCCGGCGTTCACAATGATATGTAACATGTGTAGTGCAATTTTCATTTGTGCATGTAGGCGCACCGATGCATGTTTGTGTGTATGTGCAACATAAAAATGTTGCACATACACGCATCTTTTCTCCTGGCTCTAAGAGCCGGAGAATGTAATCAGTGACACGGGAAGTGATGTAATACACATCACTTCCGGGTCCAGTGAGGGGAGGAGAATAGGAGCTGGAAGCCGCTGAATCTCTCTCCGATCATTGCGGGGAGACTTGTCGTGCTGGTCCCGGGCTCCACACAGGGGAAAGCGGAGCCCAGGGAAGCCGATGACGGCCCTGGCAGGGGGTGGGTGTTGTGAGGACAGCAGCTGTCGAGTTCTTGGTTTAATCACTTCTGCGTGCCATGTATAGACTATATGCGGGCCGTATATAGACGTATTGGGGCCCGGAAGTGGTAACATAGTTTTATTGATAAATTTATAATCTGTGCTTATGGTTAAATTCACCCTCACCCCTGGTTAAAAAGCTGTTACACAGTCGAACATCAAAGTTCTGCAATTATATTAACCCAACTGTACAGCTCTAAGAAACCATCAATCCCATAAATAAATAGATAAATACATTAAATAAATTAATTGATATATAAATTAGGTAGATTGTAAATTAATCAATAGTGACAAATGGTGAAAAATATTGAAAACTCTATATAAAAATTATTATATGAAAAATATTTTACATAATAGTGTAAATATCACTTAATTGATTGATGTAAAAGTCATAATTCACAAAGTGAAAAAAATCTTAATATTGTGAAATATAATGGCTATTTCTGTAAAAGTTCATGTGATGAATTCACTAAATCAAAACAGTTTTTAAAGTTCATTCCACATCCCCAGTGAAAAAAAAAGAGATGATCAATCTACAAGTAAAAAAACAAGTGTCCAAATGGTGCTTAATTATACTCCGTGATCTCCTCGTGGCACGCAATCACCCCCTTATCATTATGCACTCACCGCATAAATTTGACTGCGAACTGACAGCCGATATTCGTAGTTTTATTACATGTTGATCCTGCCAATAAGTTTATTATTTTTCAACTTCCTTTAACAGAGCAAACTGGCCAGCAAAAGTGGAAGAGTTGAGACAAACCATTAAACACTGACAGGGGAACTTACAATGGTCAGCATTTATTCATATAGTAGTTAAAATCTTTATTCCAAAAGGGAAAAAAATGTTTCTGTAACTGCTTCAAAAGTGTTACCTGGAGTTATAGATTGTTAGTCACTTATGTAATGTCCATACAAATCTACTAGTCCAACTAAAACACTACCCTTTCCAAAGGTTGACAACGCTGTCTTCCAAGTGTGGCTACGTTGCTCCTCCATAATTAAAGTGGAAGATTAAGTGTTATCATCCCAAGGTAGGAAGTGTGTTACTGGCTGGATCACCAGGTAAAAATAGAGGAAAAGCAGCCTAAAAAAGAAAACTAATACAGCCACCACATCTAATGACTGGTAAACTGCAATATATTTAGTTTTTGTTTTTAGGTTTAGATACTCTTTAACCCTTTCGCTGCCAAGCCCTCCGGAACATTTTTCAAATCAGCTGGCCAAGCCATTTTTGAATTTTCTGCAATTTTTTCCTATTGAGTTGATTTTCAACTGCTGCGTTGCTAGCGTTTGTAAAAGACCCCCCAAACCATATATTTTCTGAAAGCGCAGGCCCGGTAGAATAAAAAGATGGTGATACTAAATTTGTAGGCCCTGCGATAATTGCGCAAATGTTTCTCAAATTAATATTAAACCGATAAAAATACACAATTCAATTGTTAAAACACACCAAAATCAGTATCCGTGCACAAAAAAAAATATTTTTTGACTAAATCTAAAAGATAAAACTGTATTGAGTTAATAAATAACAAATATTAGCAAATTTGTAATTGCGCCTTTTTGCGAAAAGGTAAAAAAATGAAGGTATGCAAAACTGTAAATAATCGAAGCAGTAATGCTCAACTGCACGGCTGCTGGTGTGTCCCACCCCGGACAGCGCTGATGCACTCAATTGAGACGCATCTAACTGTTTCTTTTTTTTGGGGGGTGTCTTAATTGAAATGTCACAAGCGACTTTTCATTAAGTTCTATAGACACACCACACTGCAATGCGGTTGTACTGCATGCCGTACTTTTATTAAGCACCTATTAAGCATGCATTTTTTTTTTTTACAATTAGGGCAAGGAAAATAAACAATATTTTCTGGTGGTCATACCAATGTTGGACACATGCTTCTACATAAGCCACATTTAGAAGTCTCAGCTTTTATACTGCAGCAACTACTAGATGAAAACTAAAGGGGAGCATTAGTGGACAGCCGTGACATTTATTGGCTGACAAGTTTACTGGTTGACAGACTCTGTTTTATAGCCAACACTAAAGGAAAGAAGGATATGCAAGAAAATTCTTCTACAATCATCCCACTCTTGGCATTTGGCCATGGCATAATGTCTCACAGAAAGGCTAATACATTTCTTTCTTAGATCATTAACCTTTTTTTTTTTTTCCTTCTGAAACAAGCATGCATGGTAAGCATCTCCAATAAGCAAGGATTTCATTCAGTTGGAGAGCGTGGCTGTCTGGGATTTAGCACCATCTGGGAGAGGAACTGCATGTTCTTGGCCGTTTATATCTACATTTTAACACCTTCTGTGCTCATCTACCTGTAATGTATTGCTGGGTCTTGTTTGCACTGAGCGGAGTGATCAATCATTCATTTGTTAAATGCTATTCAGCAGCAAGGAGGGCGTGAAATACTTATAAACATTACTATTTAGAATATATAAAAAAAGAAAGCCACTTTTGGGATTCTGATCACTTGCTGACTATAACCCAGCAAAAAAATATTATCTTTCCTGCGTACAATGCCCCAAAAACACCACAGCCATAACACACCTTTCTTGAATTTGTAGTGGTATCAGTTAACCCATACCAGATTCTTCATACATTCCTGGAAAGCATCTGCCATCAGAAAGTGACAACGCGACTCTTAATAAAGCCAACCAAGGTTTACCACATCTTTGGTGATTGTGAAGTCAGTATTCTGAATGAAGGAACAACATGGTCTCTGAGTGATCCAGTGGATGATCATAACTCTATCAGTCAGTCATGGCCCCTTCCCC
>NW_017306303.1:2392886-2421673 GCF_000935625.1 Nanorana parkeri
CCCCCCCCCCCCCCCTCTCTGTTCTCCCAGAGTTCATTGGAAGGACAGACAGGGGAGGGGACTTGCACAGCTAACTCTGACTCTAGAGAGGCAGGACCAGCTGTCAATCAGACAGCAGGGTGGATCCTGACAATATTGTCGGGATCTTTCCTGACTGCAGCGTGGCTCTCTGCATTGTCAGCAAATAGCAGGCTGTATTACACTAGATACTGACATGGGGTCACAGGAGTGCTAATGCCAAAAAAGATTAGGCTTGAGTTATCTTTTAAAGTGGAAATCAATGCTGCCTCCCTGTGTGTCAGTGTCGTGCAGGCACAGTGCACAAGCTTGGCAAGATCCTGCGCTGAAGTGAAGTAACTCATGAACACATGCACAGGAGTTACATAATCCTGGCCCAGCCAATCAAGAGGCTGAAGATGCTAAACCCAGAAGAAGAATGGGTTAAGATGGAAGCTCCAGCGGTGGAGGAGAGTGCTGACATTGCAGTGCTGAAGGAAATTGCTTGCAAGGTAAGTCGCCCATGATGTGCTAATATACTGTGCATACTAGCACATTTTGACACCTCCTGGAGACCCACTATAACCATGTTTATGTTGGATGTTTATTAGCACTTTAAGAAAAGATAACATGCATTGAGAGTACATGGATTCTAAAAGCTGTCTATAGACATGAGATAACACTCTCAGCATACCTAAAACAAAAGATATCCTGGGGTTCAACTAATTAACTATATTTGATCCATCTGTGTAATAAACACTATTTTTTGCTAGTCTCAGCAAACCTGTCATAAGGCATTTGAATGTAAACGGTCATTATCATATAATTATAGGAGCCATAAGGTGTTGGTATATATCCTCTGTTTATTAGAAAAGGACCTCCATGGCCTTGGAAATGCCCTTAAATGCCTTATGCTAAAATAATGCAGGAATTAAATGTATGTACACCAACGCTAGAAGTCTAGTAAATAAATTAGAAGAGCTTGAAATTATGATACTCGAAGAGGACTTCGATATAGTGGGTATATCGGAGACCTGGCTAGACGGCAAACATGATTAGGCTACTAATATAGAGGGGTATAACCTATTCAGGAGGGACAGATGTGGGAGAAGGGGGTTGCATTTACGTTAAAAACTATCCAAATATGCATATAAGGGACGATATCACGTCAAACAGTGGAGAAGATGTGGAGACCTTATGGCTAGAGCTCGATATGGCGGACCCTAGCCGTAAACTTATTGTGGGTATTTGCTATAAGCCTCTGAATATAGGGGAGGAGGGGGAAGCAAATCTACACTCCCAAATAGAAATAGCTGGGAGGGAGGGCAATGTAGTCGTGATGGGCGACTTCAATTACCCGGACATCAAATAATGCTTTTAGAGACTTTTTGGTTGATAAATACGTTTTGCTGTGTAAAAATCACACGCACCTAGTGCGTGCGTGTGTTTTTATGTTAGTAAATCACCCCCAAGGCTTCTGACCTTAAACATGTTTACGCTGGAATTAAGGAGATTAAGGGGGATATGATTTTCATGTACAAGATGTTCAATGGTGACAGCAACATTGGCAACAAACTGTTTGAGATTAACTCCATTACAAAGACTAGAGGCCACCACCTAAAGTTGGTAGAGAAAAAATTCCAGCACAATGGGCAAAGAGGGTTCTTTACAGTAAGAGTGGTTACGGTCTGGAACTCACTGCCATCGGCAGTGATTTCAGCCAAGAGTGTAGATTTGTTCAAAAAACGTTTGGACAATTTCTTGAGGGACCGTAATATCCAGGGATACCAGTATCCTAAGAATGAGATGATGCGTGGACCTATATGGGTTGGACTTGATGGACGTATGTCTTTATTCAACCCAAAATACTATGTAACTATGTATGTAACTATGTAAGCGTTGTACCCTTTGCAATTCCTTGAAGCCAGCAATACAATAATGCCTCTATTTTAGTTGTTCAGACTTTGGCATTGTAATGTGGGATGCAGGAGGATGCCTAAACTCCCAGTTTCAAATATTTGGCATTTCATACAGTTTGGAAGACTCTTGTGGTACCCCAATTTACTAATGCTTTTCAGTAAGCACTGCAACTGTGTTAAACTGACACTCAGTTTATGGTAACTGAGTTCTGTGTAATTTCCTGCAGCTACAATCCAGAGTCCACATCAGGGAGTGTGATTCCTGAAGCCTGCACTGTGTAATTATTCTCTCTCTTCTTATATGACCAGTCACATTCAGACTTCCCAAAACAGATTATATCACTTCCTCAGCTGCACTCTGCATTAGATTATGTCATCAGTCAGTACCACAGAGGAAGGGAGTACTAGAAGACTTCTTCTGGCTTCTGCTGCACTCTACATTAGATGATGTCATCAGTCAGTACCACAGAGGAAAAGAGTAGTAGAAGACTTCCTCTGCTGGCTATATGTTTACACGGGAATGCCGCAACTGGCTGAACTGTCACTGCCATCAGTCGCGGGTCTGTACTGACGGAGGTCTGAATGGGCACTTAGGAGGAAATGGAAGGGTAGTGCCGAACCCCTGCGATTATGATTGATCTAGGAATTACAGTAGTAATTGGACATGGGTCTTTGGATCCTGAGCTGGCAGCTTCTCCACGTCAATGGACTCCCACTCTTTCCTTGGTTTGTAACTGAGTAAATTTGAGATTGAAGCATCTAGATATAAAACATAAGATAAAATACTTTATCGTAAAACCATTGTGTTTCAAGGGTCATCCTCTTCATCAGGGCTTGAAGAGAGAATTGATTTATGCTGGACTAAATAAAAAGTATACGGTTTTTAAACCAGGCAAGTGATAAACAACAAAGTCTCTCAGCAGCTGGCTCAAACAGAAGCAAACTACTGTTTGAACCAGCACCAGACAGACTGGGAGAGGGTATAAATCTCAGATCTGGCTGAACTGAATTGCAAACCATTTGGCTGGCAAAACAAGCCCTATATGTGTATTACAATTTAGCTGTTTGCCTGGGATTTAGTTGTAACAACCTAGAACAGTCTGAATTGTATGTTTCCCAGTAATATCAATCATATCTGATCATTTTATTTCTAAATATAGCACTGAATATATTATTTTTCATTAATGCATATCGCCACAGCTGACATTACAGAAGTCGAAAGACACCATCTGCTCAGGAAACCACTTAGAAAACTTTGAACAATGTATGCAGATTCTAGTGATGGTCTGTAAGGGGTTGTGACTCCAGATGTCTTTACCAGAATGAGAGGATGACATAAAAGTGTTTAGTTTCCCAGGAATAAAGCACTTTCAGGATTGTCAGACATTACTATGCAATTCTCCTTAGTTGGACATTACTATTGCTGCATAGAAAATCTCCAGGCTCTGCCAGAACACACAGCACGTGGAACACTACATGAGCAGCATGATACTATACTGATAGATTGCCTCTAAAGTCCAATTTCTGCCAAAACATTTTATTTTAGTTTTGGGCACAGTGGGGAAGGCTCAGAACGTGTTATTGCTGTTTTTGACCCCACTTGAGATTCAGCCACACTCATTTGTGAGAATAGAACATGTGTCGTGGGGACAGTAGGGTACAGGAGGTGTTGAGAGAAGTCAGAAGACTTGCTATAGTTTAAGAAACATATAACCAATTCTCATTTGGTGGTCTGTACTGTAAAAACACACACACAGCCTGATGCTGTGTGAATACACATTCACGTATTATGTATAAGACCAAAGCTTTTGAGACCGTTCATAGTGAAGTGGAACTTCACAAACTCCTGAAATAGGCTGGTCTGCTTTATTGTCTTTTTAAGATTTAATCTGGAGGGTTTCCCATGCATGAGAGCAGCCTAATCAGATTAACTGAGCTCCACAATACAGACTTTACTTCACATTAGAAGATTAAACTAACCTCTGGATCCAGTGCCTCCCCCCCACAATTGCTTAAGCTCTAAAGAGGTTCTGACAGATGTTCTAACCATTCACTCTATCTGAAACCAAATAATATGATTGCTGGACCTAGGTCTACATTAAACTTCAAAGCTAAAGGGAGCAGCTGTTAGCTTACGGATACCCTTTCACCACACACCTCACCTGTTGCTGCAAAGAGCCTCAATTTACCAGTAACCATTCAACTCAAAAGTGCAAATAGCAACTTTCTCTTAATTTGTTGTCCCATATGACAATACCAGGGCCAGCTGAAAAGTAGATCAGTCACCAATGACTCTATTGTTGGATAGAGGTGGTGGTAGATGTGCCCAAACCGTATGAAGCAGAGAAACCTTAGGAGGTTTAGGGAAGCTTTGAAGTGAGAGTTTCTGTTGCAGCAGGTATGCTTTGACAGCTTATGTTTCTACCTGCCTGCTACTACTGAGAGGTTTGTAGTTGTAGTTTTCTTTACATGCCTAACAATCTGGTAGCTTAACTAATCTTCAGTAGTAATGTAGGAGATACCTTTCATGTGGTTAACTAAATATACTTTGAGGTGCAAGATTTTAGAAAAACGTAGTTCCCTTCTTCAGACACACGAAAGGTATTGCCCATATCTTTTCTTCTATTATCTATGGCTAACATGATGCAACACTAGTGTAACTTACATTAACTATTCCAGATTTGGACATGCAGATACTAAGTCAGATCTTAAATCTCCTGATATTCAATATTTGTGTCAAAATTCTGAATTGCATGAGGAACAAAAGTGATAATCCTAAACTGACATCATCGCCTCTGCAAATGTTTTCCATCTGACCTCTTTGCTGTTTTTTGGCCATTTAAGAAATTCTTATCATATACATTGGAGGGTTTTTAGAAGATTAGGTCAACAGCAGCCTAAACAATCTAATAACAAAACAACAATACTTGACATGTGATCATGTTACATACATATATAGAGTGTAACATGACAAATGCTCAAATTTCCCAGCTGCTCCCCCTCAAACCCCCCCCCCCTCCCCATTGCCTGAATTGGGGAGGGGTGCTTATCTATGAAACGTCCTGTGTATATTTTATTTAGCATTCATTCACAGATCCATTTGCAGGCTTTGTGAATTAAAAGACTATTTTGGCTGATGAAGGGACCCCATAAGGTGTCCGAAATGTTGCATTTGCATGTGATGCCATGTTTTTCCGACATCAAATAAAGATGGGATGATAAAATGGACCTTTGGTGTGCTGATAAATTATTCTTCTATACCTTGATCCTTGCAGTGCCATCCGCAGGTCATTACAACACCCAGTAAAGTACTTTAACTAGGATTCCAGTCTGGAGTGCGATGCGACATTCTCATATTTTAAAACAATACAATTCCCTTCCACCACTGTAGAAGAGGACGGACTGTGAGAATAGTCGGCAGGAGCTTGTGCATTGCACCCATGATCCACTGATTGGAGTTGCAATGCTTTGCAGGTTCAAATGCAAAATAATTAATAAATGCATATTTGTTTCATTCATGTATGCACATTATTCATTTTATTCAAAAGGTAGATTATGCCTATGCCTCAGCACATGCATTTTATAAACCATTTATTTTATATCTTGTATCTTACCTATCTATATTCTGTATCTTTTACCAAAGTGTTCATTTTACTCCATGTTCTATAGTGCTGAGGGATATTTTTGCATCAAACAAATACATTATAATAATTAGAAAAAATAATCAGAGATAAGGTGCCCAAATATAGCCTAAAACATGGGTATAGATTGAGAGATTTGAAAATACCTGACAAAAAACAGTGATAAAGAGAACCTCTAAATATATTTCATTATTAGACACAGAATTTGTTCCTTGCAAAAATGAGGAAAGATTGCTATTCTGGGACTGAGATCAGCCCGTCTATGGCCATTCATAGAAGGAAAAAACAAACTTTCATTAGGCTTCATTTATTGTGATAGGTTTAGTCTCCAATTAACTTTACAGTAAAACTTTGCACATGTCTTTACCCTCTGGCCACAATGTAATTAGCATTGAGCACTGTCCATCCTCTGAAATGCCTATTGTCTGAAGGCACCACTTCAATGGACAGAGACAGTGATTATAAGCATGAAAGCGTTAAGTGTCAAACTCTCTTGTTTGCACAACTACAGCTCCTCAAGAATAGATGGAAGAAATGAGAATGTGGCAGTGAGAATAAGAGACTGACAGAGTATAACTATGCAAAAGAGCCTGTAGGATTCACCCGTGTAAATGTCAAGCTGAAAAGGAACATAGAAATGTAAAAGAAAAAATTGTGAGGGAAAAAAAAAAGAAGTGCACGATGAAAGTAATCAATGAGCCTGACATGTATCATAAAATAGCTCAAGTAAAAAAATTAAACTTCTGTTCTTGGTGTACTGAATAGGAACCCCAAGCCATATTATATGCTAATACATATATAGGATGATTAGCAAATTGTTAATAACTTAAGCCAGTACCCACCATTAGCCTATTACTACTTTGCCCCATTATTTAATTTACTGTTAATATACCAGTTCCTATGGGCTCAAGTGGTCACAACACCATTAAATTTTGAGGGCCATACATGGATGTCTAGTATAGCGTCATCCTATGTCTTGTCAATTGAGTGTTTTGCAGAGCAAATCTCCTCCCAGTGTCATGTGACTACAGAACATGTGACCATCTTAAGCCATAACAACAATGCCTTCTCCTAGTATGCATATATTTAAATATGAATCTCTTTAAATAAGAACTAGGCCAACAGGATCACGTGAACAAATTGTAGATGACTGTGGTAATTCCCTAATTACCATAGTCCTCCACAAGGTGTGCTATTGACAGTCCAGACTCACAGGAATGGGTTGGATGACACTGGGTATCATTCAACCTGGAACTGGGATGACAACCATGGCACAAGAAGGACAGAAAGAACAGCACTGGAGGGGTAAAAATGTATTTATTTTTTAAAACGAGCTGGGGTTGGGTTATAAAAGCAATGACAAAGCAAAATTCCTGGGCATTTTCAGGCAGATTCTGTAAGGGCCCATTTTCACTTTTTGGTGTACTGCCCTAATGCACACATATTACCAAGTGTTGTATTAAGGCAGCCCAATTAGTGAAATAGGCTGTCAAGATACCACAACACAGAAAAATGTACCTGCAACATTAACAATGCAGCACTTACATGCATTACTGTGTGCTGCAACACAGGTGAGTTGAAGTGCCATACAAAATGAATGTACCACTGTGTGTAAAGTGCATTACAGCAACTAAGTGGTGTGAATGGCCCCAAATTCTCTGATCTTTAGCTGCATGCTAGCTTTGGGGTGTTGATGTTGAGCCTAATCCACTTAACTACAAGTGACTTTGCGGTAACTGTATGCAACGTAGGATATGAAGAATGGAAGTTTCCACCTCCAGGACTTCTCTCACAGATATCAAACCACTGATGTGGACAATGGAGGAGATTAGGTGCACTAATGAGTCATGGCTTTAGCATTCTCAATTGCTGTTTCTTGTTAGAATGTGTTCTGGCAGCTCCTTGGACTTCAGGAAAGCTTGATTGGCTCCCAATGCTGGCCCTTCCTCTCTCTCAGAGTGCGACTGTACAGGGGAGTACAGGAGGATGATGGCAAAGACAAACTTACAAATAAAAAAATAAAACATCTATTTAAAAATAGATCTATTGCTTTTAATACATGGATAACTGGTCTTTAAAAAAGGAGTTATCTTAAAGTAAAATGAGATAAGTTATCTTACTGTGACCTTGTTTCGAGGTGCTGTGACCTTATGCCAGGTCACATTGATAGACCTGTTCTTAATGCCAGCTCATATGCACCCCATTACCATCCTACTGCAATGATTGGGAATAAGAACATTACATTATTAAGTAAGATAATAATAAAGCTGGTGTTATAAATTACATTCTTTCAGCTACTATAGTATCCTTTATTTCTTAAGATTCTGGAACACAAAAGGAAAAGAAAAAACAGAAAAAACAAGAAGGGAATTAAGTAACAAAGGAAAATGTAAAAGACTGTTTTGAAAAAAAAGTCAGACATGAGGAATAAAGCTCCTGATTAATTTCCATCTTTTCTCTGTTCTCTCTTGTAACCTCTGTAGCCTCCAGAGAGGTGCTAATTAACTTTCCACAGTACCTGCCCTGCTCGGCTCCCCACTGCATCCACTAACACGGACCTGATGTGCCTGTGGAATTAAGATTTCTGTTTTTGACCTGGAACATTTCTGCAGAGGAGGACCAACCCTGGTCTCTCCAGGCTCCCCTTTATTTCTGCAGACACTGCTGTTACTGTAATTTTTTTAGAAAAGTTATTTGTGAAGGGACACGCTGTACCCAAGACAAATATGATGCTGTCTGCAGCAAGCAAAGTTCACTTCTAGATTTACTTGAACTATGTAAAAAGCCAGTATTATGATTAAAGTGTATGTAAACTCAACATCTATTTTCAGGATGTTGGGCATCATGCCTCACTGTATACCGTTATTTTTAAGCAAATCTTTTTTTTATGACTAATTTTCTACGTTTCTTACATGTATAAATTCTTCCTGTTACAGAGAGACAACGCTAAACCACTGCCTCACAGTTAGCAGTCATGTTGTCAGCCTTGAGATGGCCATTAGGCTGCCTAACAGATCTATTAGATAGGCAGCCCAACGGCAAATTGAAGGAGTGCACACAACTGGTTGACAACATTTCTACTAACTGAGAAGCAGCATTGTCAGCCTGCAACAGGAAGTGCCATTATTGACAAGATCAATATTTTCAACTAATTTGAAAAATAGATTTTGGCGTTTAAATATACTTAACTCGTTCATTAGCAGGCATGCTTTAATCCACAGTGATAACAAAAAATGCAGAGCCTAAAATGCCAATGGTATCCTCTGTTCCTAAAATATAAACACCAGTCCTCATTCGATCCAGTCTCTGGAGATAACCAAGACAGTCGCCAGATCCACTGACCCCACAGATCAACAGAGGTCAGGTTTTGTTAATGTTGTTTATCTCCAAAGCCCTGTACCCGCTACAGATGAGGGCATTCAACTTACAATGTCTTGGTTATCTCCAGAGATTGAATCAAATGAGGATTTGTGTTTATATTTTAGGAACAGAGGGTACCATTGGCATTTTAAGTGCTGCAGTTTTTCTATTACTGTTGATTTCCTGGACGGTATATTGTTCCATTTATGCTGGCTGCTAATTGGCACAGCATAGATTAACGCAGACTTTTACTTATAACAAGATTGAGTGTTTTAATCTAGCCCTGCGCTCTCAACCTTTTTTTAGTCACGGCACCATTTAAAAGCATACACAATCTCAAAGCACCCCAGTCTAAAATATCATAGATTTTAAGGTAGATCCCATGCAAAAACTCACAAAAATGGGTTTCCCCTTTCACATCGAAGTACCCCCTTCAAATCAAGATTCCCCCCTTCACTTCAGAATCACCCTTTGTATCAGGCGCTCTCCTTTCACATCAGGGCTCCCCTTTTACATCAGGAGCCCCATAACTTCAGTTTTCATTTCCCCCTTCACATCACAGTCTCACTACCCCAACATTTTGTGGCACCTCTATGGAAGCCAGGCGGCACACCAAAGTGCCATGGCACCCTGGTTGAGAAAGGCTAATCTAGCCTATATGCTGGATTCAGCCTGGAGGTCTGAATAGACCAGTAATTATTTTTTTCAACCACCCATACATGCATTTTGCTTTAATTGTTTTTTTTTTCTATTAAATTCTAAGTTGAACATTTGATCACTGTTGTTAAAATTACATTTTGATTACCGTTCAGTGGATTAATATTAACTTAATATACGTTAGAAATGATTAATTAAAGGATTAAACTAAAAAATAGATTGCTACACTCCACATCAATGCATGTACACAGGCTAACATTGATTTAAATGGTGCTAGGACTAATACGATTATGTGCGTTATCAATTTATTGGTGTGTCAGCGTGTGTTTTAGGTCCTATTGATGAAAACAACAGCGCATGAAAACACATAATTGTTGATTGCACATGTGAAAATACATGAAAATGCACATAAAAAGATGTGAATCCAAACTTAATCCTTATTCAAAATTACTAGAACACCTCTGACTAACTCAGTTGTGTCCTTTTCAAGTAAAAACAAAAACTACAATTCTGTCAAATGAGATGATCAAATTGAAACATGTGGCTGCCTTTCACAAAGTAGAAAATCAACGCAGAAGGAATTCAAGGGATCAGGTCAATGTGACAGTTGGCCAGACTGCTTCAGAAACCAGTGAGCAGAGGTCATTTTTAGCCTTTGCTTTAGTCTAGGTCTTACATTTGTATATATGTAATAAAGCAAAACTCCAGGATATTTAAAAATTAACCCTTGCAGGGGGGCTACCCCCGCACATCAAGGGTTAAGTGCTCATTTTGTTTAGGGGGCAAAAATAAAGAAGAAATACTCATCTGATCCTCAGTCCCAACTGGTTGCTAACCTGGTCCCCACAGCCTCTTTGCCCCTGGGCTCCAGCAGTGTCAGAACCCATGACGCCATTACATCTAATACAAGTCTATTAGATGCAAAGACACCAAGGGACATACAGCAGCTGGAGGATCTGATGAGTGTTTCTTCTTTATTTTTCGCTTCAAGAGAAAAATGAGTAGTTAACCCTTGTGCAGGGGTAGTTCTTCTTTAACTGCCTCCGGGCCGGCCGTAGTAAAAAAAACGGCCGGCCAGGAGCTCTCTAGATCTGAGCGGGCGTCTCTAGACGTCCACTCAGACACGCCCCCCTGCGCGCGCCGCTAACAACAGGCAAATGTACACCTTTAACTTAAATTGTGAAATTGTAAATATATATAGATGTATAGATATATATATATAGATATATATCTATACATCTATATATATAGATATATATAGATACAGTATATATATGTATACTGCATATGTTTGAGAAGCAGAGCAGCACACAACTAGGCTACAGTGATACAGCAATGTATTAGAAGAAAGCCATATGAAGGTTCATGTAAAAAAATCAATTCCTCTGAATGTTAAAACCTCTATATAATACTGCATTTGTCGTCAGTTTAACCTCAAGACATTTGTGTAAAACCTCAATACTACTTAAGCTGAAGACTGTATTTCGGATCAAGAGGATTTTACACACTATGCTCTTCATCTGCTTAAATCACTGAACTATTTAATTCAATTGGATTGTTTGAATCTGGCTTTTCTGTAGGTTGCACTGTAACAACAGCTGAAATAAAATAGAAAGTGTATTAAATTATAATTAAAAAGGGAGGCCGTGGATAACATGGATGCATAGGTTCTCTTGCCTTGTAGTAAGGATACTAGGCAATCTGTGAAGTTATCTGTACTGGAGTCAGGTACACTTATAATGATGAAAAAGAATATGGACAGCGGCACTCCAAAAACAAGTTTTGCCTGATGAAGGGGATTCTGTGTGACCCGAAATGTTGCACTAAGTGTGCTATGCTACCTTTTTGCATCTACGTCAATAAATAGACGTATTCTATATGCTCTTGGAGTGCCGGTTTCCATATTCTTTTGCATCATTATGACGGTGGCCATCCGTCAACTACTGAGCACCCATGTTATTTTGATGGATATGCGGTCAGGAGTGCAATGGGTACATGGACTGTAGGTACACTTATAAAACACATAGAAATATACTGTATTTAAAGAAGAATAGTTTAATTAAAATGAAAGCTCAATTGAACCTTCTGATTTTATTACTGGCATGCAGTCAGATTGCATTTACAGTATTAATTATTGGTATCTTTTTATATGTTTACTATTTATCTGCTTCAGGAAATGGTTAAAACGCCCTCTGCTAGCTGCATGCTGGTGAGCTCAACACAGAGCGCAGCGGTTTCCAGCTTCTGACACACGGTAAACAGAGAAAAAGATACCCATATTTATTACTCTGTATGCAGCCTGACTACATCACAGTAATATAATTGGAACGTTATATTGGGCTTTAAATGTTTTTAAAACAAGAATCAAGTAGAGAAACACCATAATCATGTTATTCTGACTGTACAGGGTTAACACATGTAATGATAGCATTCGGTATATAAATCCGTTTTATATTTCACATAAATTTCTCAACACATTAACATACAGACAAAGATGCAAATCAAAAGTGACAGTTGGGACAAAGTAGATAATATTCCCCCAGGTGCTTAGAATGTTCATCTTTTATTCATATGGTTTCAATTAGGTATGCACCTATCAGTGCCGATGCCGAGTATTTGGGCGAGTACTCGTGCCAGGCCTGATACTTAAGCTTCCGGTATCAGGAAACCGGGCAGTGAGTCATTACACACCGCCCGGCTTCCTGATTGGCCGGGAAGCCTGCTCCATGCTCCCTAATCACTTGTGTCGAGGGAGCGTAGAGCCGGCTTCCTGGCCAATCAAGAAGCCAGGTAGCATGTGACATGGCACGCCCCCTGGCTTTCTGATTGGCCGGAAAGCCGGCTCCATGCTCCCTCATCACTTGGTGGCAAGGTAGCATGCTGATCAGCAAGTCGGGAGCCGTGTAATGAATCGTTGCCCGGCTTCCTGATTGGCCAGCTTCTCGACCCATCAGGAAGCCAGGTAATGCGTCATTACACAGCACCCGGCTTCCTGATTGTCCAGTAAGCTGGCTCCATGCGGTCTCGTCACCTGCTGATGAGGGAGCATGGAGACGGCTTCCCTGCTAATCGGGAAGTCGGGTGGCAAATCTTTACACGCCGCCCGGCTTCCCAGCTAATCAGGAAGCCAGGTGGCTAGTCACCTGGCTTCCTTAATGGGAGTTTAAGTTTTGGCAAGTACCGAAAAAAATATAGTACCGAAAAACCGGTATTGGTGCATCCCTAGTTTAAATATTATTTCCAAAAGAAAACAAAATGGTTAAAGTGACACTAAATTCAGGAGTTAAATCTTAACAATACATATTAGTCCCCTAACTATTAACAAAAATGTATCTTATTTGTGTATCACTCAGATGTAGATCCTCAAATCATCTCAGAATGCAGGCTGACACTGTCCTTCCTTCTGGAGGGTGGCTACTTTTGTTCCTCATGGTCCCTGTGTGTGTTGTAAAGTAGTCACTGCTCAAAGATCACTCCCATGATGGACTACAATCTCATTACAAGTGATGTAGTGATGTAGTCCATCATGGGAGTGATCTTTGAGCGCCGATTACTTCACAACACACACAGGGACAATGGGGAACAAAAGTAGCCACCCTCCAGAAGGAAGGACAGTGTCAGCATAAATTCAGAGATGATTTGAGGATCTACAGCTGACTGATACACAAATAAGGTACAGTTTTGTTAATAGGGTACTAATATTTATTTTTAAGATTTAAATCCTGAGTTTAGTGTCACTTTAAAGCCCAACTCTGGCATCAGACCTCGGCCAGCTAATCACCTCAATAGTGATGCTCCCTGAGGGGACAAGCCCATGACACCCTGCCTTCACAATGGAGTCCCTATTCTCCCGGGTTGGGTAACACCTAGCTTCTGAGTAAAACCAATGATTATAGCTGCCAATCACTACAGTTTTTTGCTGTCCTTCCACATGGTATTTACAGAAATAGCATAACCTATCAAAGAGACTGAAGTATGCTCTGAGGGATGTTGAAGTGTTTTATATTTTCTAAATGCATCAATATTTCCTGAATACCAAGTTTTACAGTCAGACCACCCATATATTATTGTACAGAATGAAATCACAAGTTGATAGAGACCAAACATTATAAAAGCCGAATGCACACATCACCTAGGAGTTGTAATGTGACCAATACACCTTGTGAACATAGCACAGGCATGCTTGATAACCACTTGATCACCATTTCCTTATACAGTACATTTGGGTAGACACTTGTTATGTGTGTAGTGGTAACATATCAGCATTTATGGAATATAAATATATAAAGGTTTCTGGCAGTTAAAAAAAACACCAGAGCAGAATGTGTATTGTAATAAACCATTCCTGGAATGTTATAAATCTGAACTCTAGGTATGCATTATTTTGCATACTTACATTGGTCCAGTTTGTCCCAATGTGATTAGGCATATGCCACACCTGATCAGCCGCTGGGGATCCTGTAAAGCACTGCAGTAGTTGGAAATACTACAATGCTGGCAGTGATCTTCCAGGTCCTGTACTGTGCTTTGCTAACCTATTATTTTTATCCGTGAATATAAGTCATTCTCTGATCGGACGAGGAGCGAATCATGACATCACGCCTCCTCATCCAATCAGAGAATGCCTCGTATTCATTGATAAAAATGCTATACATTCATAAATGGTGGCTGTGCCAAATGAGTGACCCCATGTTTTCAGAGCAGAGGGAAAGTTGCACACAACAGTAAAGGACCTAAAAGATTGCAGCCAGCACTATAGTACTAGAGTGCTTTACAGGATATCCAGCTGTCAATCAGATATGGCATATGCATACAATAGGACAAGCTGGCCCAATGTAACTGCAAAATGCATACCTTTGCTTTTCAGACTCTGGCTTAATGCTGTTTATGACAGCAAATTAGCCATTTAGAACAGGGCTCATTAACAGGCTGAGCAACTCCTGGCAAGTATTGTTTATTCAACTTAATTAACAGGTGGCATAAAGAAACTGGAGAAGAGTGAAAAGAAGAGTTAACATCCACCTGCTGGCTGCTTATGAAAATATAACAAGTCCATATGCAATATTTCATATTTTAACCCCTTCGTGACTGAGGACGTACAGTGTACGTCGCCAGAACTTTTAGTTCTGATCATAATAAATACAGAATATACGGTATGTACAAATCTATTACAAAGTCTCCTTGAGGTAACTTGTAGTTTAGGTTTACTGGTCCTTTAATCTGGAATTTTAAGTCTGCATTGAAGTAATCGCTTACAGTATGAGAGGTGTTTTACACAGCAATGTGAATCCTTGTAAATAAAAAATTTTTGTTGACCTCTGTCTTCAGTCAAGTGAAAAAGTAAAGGTTCATCTATATGAGAGCTCACCCTTGAAACATAGAAAATATACCACAATTCACATCAAAAGCACAGTACAGAGTTGTTTTGATTTCGTTAACATGGCACTGATACTTCACCAACAATAACTATGGTACTAATAAAGATGCACAATATTATTGCATCATTCTCTTCCATTACCATCCATGCTGCAGATTTTATTTTATTCCATGATAAAAATCTATTAGGTCTATGTTTCAGTGCTTATGGAAACTCAAGAGTTCTAGTGATCAAATTCGATCAAACCTCTCAAACTTGAATTTCAAATTTCAAATTGCATTAAAGTCCATGGGGGACCTTTTATATAGCTTTAGTCACCATTTCTACATGGCACATTATCCACTTGCCAGAGGGTGATTTCCAACTGTGTCCCTCCATAGAAAATCCCAATCTTATGCAGTGGAATTTAAAAAAAAGACATTTTTCTTTACATTCTTTTATACTTCAGTTTTATACTTCAGTAAGTTCTCACCATTTTGTCCACATGCCAGAATCATAGCTCATATAAGTAACTTTCCCCTTCCCTTCCATCTGATCATACAAAAATGAGATAAAATGGCAACCTTGAGTAGTGATGGGCAAATTTGTTTTTCCTTTTTCCCTATTTTTTTGTTTATTCTATTGTTATATGTTAAAAAAAAATCGCAAATAATAGTAAAATACACAAAAAGAAACCCAATCAATAACCCTACAGTGTACTATCCCTTTACATTTTTAAGGTTCTATGTTTACACACTCTTATTGTCTAAGACCCATCAAGTAAAAACAAAAATACACCCAAGACAAAGCAAAGAACGTTTTCTATTTTTTTCTCGCCCGTCTCTCTTTTACACCGTGTTTCCCCGAAACAAAGACACTGTCTTATATTTTTGTTGCCCACAAAAAACACACTAGGTCTTATTTTCAGGGGATGTCTTATTTTTTTTTAATGTGCAACAAAATGTACAACAATCCGAAAGTTATCTGGTGTCACTCCGCCTGTCACAGTAACTGGCGCTATAGAGTAAGCATCGGCTAATGCGGCTCTGCTCCCTCCACCACCGCAGCCTTGCTTTCTACAGCGCCGGCTTCCTTTGCCATCAGGGACAGAGGTGCAGCAGTGGGGACATCAGACAGTGGAAAGCGGTACACATTACAGTACAGTACCTATTACATTAAACAGTGCCTTCAGGGGGACAGCAGTTAGTGAAGTATGGTACTGGAGTGCTCCCCGTCACTGTGCTGGCTGGAGGGAGTCCCCTGTCATCCCCTTAATACAGTATGTCCCTGCAGGCTGATACCATCTCTCCTGCTCTTCAAGTTCCCTCTCACATGCTACCACCAAACTAGGTCTTATTTTCGGGGTAGGTCTTCTATTACAGGAATCCTGAAAAATAGTGCTAGATCTTACTTTCAGGGTAGGTCTTATTTTCGGGGAAACAGGGTGTGTGTGTGTATATATGTATATATATATATAATATAATAGTTTAATCTAATCAAACCTGGGAAAAGGCCAAAATGATCAGTAGCTATAGAGAAAACTTGGCCCGCATGAAATCACCATGATTGTTGGTCACATTGATCACATTATCAGGAACCATATTGATTTGCTCCCAATGTTTAGGTTAAAATGTAATAAATTGCAGCTTACCAAACCTTGGATGTGGTGTCTGTATTCATTTTCTTTTTTGATTAGGCTAAGTAGATTTTTTGCAAGTACAGAAAAATGCCTGATGATGTTACAAATCCAGTATCCTTGAAACTTTCTGTGCACTATGCTAATAATAAAATCAAACAATTTTATCACCTTTCCAAGCTGTCTTCTGTGAAATACACAACTCGTTCTCCCTATGTAATGGAGATGATGAGAGCTGGAAGTGCTTGCAGATCAAATCAGTAGAACAGTATAGGATGACACTCTAGGACAAGAACTGTATTACTGGAAGAATTACCAGTTGAAAATGAAGGGGAAAAAGCCTTAACGAAGGAAACTAGTGTAGCCACCAAGGACTGGTAAGCTGCAATATATTTCATTTTTGTTTTTGGGTTTAGATACACTTTTAAGACCTGAGATGGGGCCATGCTCCTAGTTCTCAGTTGCAACATAAATTAACAATCTTGCAGTGAACTGTGTCTGAATACATTAACCTACAGATAACAGGATTCTAAAGGGTATACTGTATATACTCGAGTATAAGCCGAGTTTTTCAGCCCATTTTTTGTGCTGAAAAATGCCCCCCTCGGCTTATACTCGAGTCAGCGTCTCGAGCTGGTCAGGTAGAACTCCAGCTACTTTTGATCCCCATGGTCCCTGTGTGTGTTGTAAAGTAGCCATCACTCCAAGCTCACTCCTGTGATAGACTATAACTTCAATATAAGTTGGTGAACTACATGGGAGATTGTAGTCCATCACAGGAGTGAGTTTGGAGTGGTGGCTACTTTGCAACACACACAGACCATAGGGAACAAAAGTAGCCACCCTCCAAAAAGACGGACAGTGTCAGCATGAATTCAGAGATGATTTGAGGATCTACAGCTGAGTGATACACAAATAGGATACATTTTTGTTAATAGGTAAGGCACATGAATGCATTTTTTAAGATTACCGTCTAAGTTTAGTATCCTTTACTGAAATAACATTTGAAGCAGCCGTAAAGAGTTATAATTTGATTAAGGAAAAAACTGAGCCCATTTCCAAAGGACACTATGCATATGCTATTTTATGTAAACATATTTTTGCAAGCTAAACAATGTGCAGTAAGTAGTACCCTGAAGCAGAAAAACTCCAAATTCATCTTTACTAGTCAGGGTTCAATAATCTGGAACTGGATTGGTCGCCTTGGGCTCTGCTGTTCTGCACATGGTCACTGCTGTTTCCGCTGCCTTGGCAGAGAAGCCTGAAGCTTTCACCAGTTACTAGTATTATTTCTATCAGACTGCAGTATCTAAAAACGATTGCACACTGTTCGCCCACAATTTTTGCTCTTTGTACATTTTTACAGCAGCAAGAAATATTTTCCAAATAAAACTTATTTGGAAAATAATATTATAATTAATATAAACATTTGTTACTAAAGTATTTGGAATTTAAACCCACCGTCTTAAAACAGGCAGTAGAGATCCATTATGGTTTCTCTGGGGAACACAGATATACAAAGAGATAACAATCTGATGAGTGTAGAAAAGGGATGTTAGAGAGCGAGGAGATAAGCAAATAAACAAGCTGAGCTGTTTTAGATGTTTCGATAAATTATACACTAATCCAGTAGAGAGAGACGTGCCACAGTGTTGCACATTTTTATCTTTAAGCTGGGTGGGTATTTGTATTGAGCTTTGCTTTTGTTTCTAATACATTATAGAATTTCTGTAAACTCAGTCTTATAATTTAATTAGCACTGAAAAAGATGGACGGAATGGAAACAAAACGGGCAAGTTACCATAATTAACCTTCATTAATATTGTAAACATATATGTTCTTGTACTATGATGAATCTCCAACAGTGGGAAATCACCTGCCACTCATCCTTCTACTTGCATTTGTCTTCACATTTTTGACATCAAGTTGAAATGTTGAATGCTATCTCTGCTGGCCATTATGTTGAACAATCAATCATCGATTTGATAGCGTCAAATTACTTTTTGTCCAAAAATGATCATTCGACACATCAAAGAAAAAATTGATTTGGTTAAATGTGATTTAATTTTTCACCAGGAATGATCACATTTTTTCACCAAGCTTTAAATTATTGTGATACAATCAAAGCTGAAAGAAACACATCTTTCATTAAAACAAATGTTATTTCAAACTGTTGTATCATTTTGGGCACGTTTGCCCATTGGTCAACAGGAGATACTGGTCTGGATTTATACAGGAATAAAAGAGACACCAGTGGAGAACATGTTACAAAAGGTGTATCCTTAGCGCAGAAGAGAACAAATAAGTGTGTGTAACAAAAATATATATATACTATATATCTGAATTAAAAATAAAGTTAGTATATAAGTGATCTATAAAATGTGTTCATGTACTGGAATATTAACAATTAATTATGTATTATATTATACATTATGTGTGATTTCAATTTAATTGTAAATTCTAGACACTGGTCACAGAGGTGTTAATACATACTGTAATCATGGCTCCATCCACACAGCCATGCCATCCATTCACAAATCCTTTAACAGAATCTGTGACTGAGAAATTACAAGTCCCATCAGTCACCACAGCAGTCTCAATGGAATACAAGTGCAGTGACGTCACTGATCTTGTAGTTCATTCATTCTTTCTCCCGTCGACAAGTGCAGTGACGTCACTGGTCTTGTAGTTCATTTATTCTTTCCCCCATCGACAAGTGCAGTGACGTCACTGGTCTTGTAGTTCATTTATTCTTTCCCCCATCGACAAGTGCAGTTATGTCACTGGTCTTGTAGTCCATTCATTCTTTCTCCCGTCTACAAGTGCAATGGCGTCACTGGTCTTGTAGCCCATTAATTATTTATCCCGTCTACAAGTGCAGTGACATCACTGGTCTTGTAGTCCATTCATTCTTTCCCCCGTCTACAAGTGCAGTGACGTCACTGATCTTGTAGTTCATTCATTCTTTCTCCCGTCTACAAGTGCAGTGACGTCACTGGTCTTGTAGTCCATTCATTCTTTCTCCCGTCTACAAGTGCGATGGCGTCACTGGTCTTGTAGCCCATTCATTATTTCTCCCATCTACAAGTGCAGTGACGTCACTGGTCTTGTAGTCCATTCATTCTTTCTCCCGTCTACAAGTGCAGTGATGTCACTGTTCTTGTAGCCCATTCATTCTTTCTCCTGTGCATGTTGCTTAATGTACATACCAAAGTATAGACATGAATGGGAGGAAGAGTTTGCAGCAGCCAGAGCATTGCACCATGCTTTACTGGCTACAATGCAAACAAAGGTACATTCTTTTATGAAGAAGTGTGCATTTATTATTTTTTTCTCAAAAAGTGGACTTTGTCTTCAAAATCAGGTCGCTTTGTATCTCATATAGATGTTAAAGGGTTCCATTGTACCCTTCATTTGCTAATTGTTAAAAAAGAACTCAGAGTAAAATGTTTCTTAACCCTTGGAGTGGGGCTACCTCTGCAATACAAGGGTTAACTACTCGTTTTTGTCTACGTTCAAAAATAACAAAGCTATACTCACCCGATCCTCGGAGACGGACAGTTGTGACAGCGTTCCCTCCTATCTGTCTCCTACAGCGATGGTATGTCTCTTGGTGTCCACACTTCCTATACACTGTGTATAGAATGTGATGAAGCACAGGACCTTAGCAAAAGAGGGGTGGAAGGGACCAGTCTAAGATCAAGCCAGCTCAGAGGTTTGGATGAGTATAACTTTGTTGTTTTTAAACTTAGACAAAAACAAGCACTTAACCCTTGCAGCGCTGGGGTAGCCCCCTACAGGGGTTAAGAAAAATTTCACCCAGAGTTCTGCTTTAAAGAAGATCTTTCTTTTCTTTGAAATACATTGCCTGGACCCCAGCAATAAAAGTATGACGGGAAATGTAAAAAACAAGTGCGGGAGGGGGTATTATTTTTAACCATTTAGGCCTACTAGAGACAAACAACAGGTTACAGAATTGAAGAGAAGGGTGAAGGAAAGGAAATGTTCATTTATTCCTTACAAAATATGTTTGCACACAGCTGGTAAATAAGAAGGAAGAGAAGCAATGAGTGGGCCTTCAGCATGTATGGGCCCGGGAGCTGCTCCATCCTTTGTAGTTATACCCTAGGCTGTAAGATTAAGGACATTGCAACGACCACCTTTATTTTCTTCGGATGGCCTTTAGTTTCTTAAGTTCACCCTTTACTCCCCTTTACAGCCCCTCCTCTCCTGGTTATGCACGCAGCGAGGAGATAAAACAGAATTTTAAAGTACTGGCAGCACTTGTAGCAAAGGAGCCATTATCGATCTTAAAAGTATATCTTTTTTCTCCTCTCCTTTTCAAGCACATGCCATCAACTTGAATGGTTTGAAGTGAATGATGGAAAGAGAGAAGAAGAGTTGAAAAAGGGTAAACGGGATATAATAAGAGAAGCACAGTGCTCTATAAAACAAAGAGGAAAATAAAGGGCAATGTTCATAAAGTGATCGGAAATAGAAGTCAGATACAAAACTGAGGAGTGTGGGGGTTGTGCTTTTACTGTAATCTGTTTGTGATCAGAGAATAGAGACAGGATAATGAACACCAATCACATCCGTTGCAGGATATTCCTTCTCCCTGTACTGAATGATAGCATAATTAGGGAGAAAACTGCAAAAAAAGAGGAAAGAAGAATTCCGAAGCAAGTGGAAACTATGT
Organism: Nanorana parkeri; assembly: GCF_000935625.1. Taxonomy (NCBI): domain Eukaryota; kingdom Metazoa; phylum Chordata; class Amphibia; order Anura; family Dicroglossidae; genus Nanorana; species Nanorana parkeri. The sequence goes on from NW_017306303.1 coordinate 2,414,152, forward strand.
GATTTAAGGAGGTCAGCCAGTACTGGGAGCGGCAGAAGCAGAGCTACATATTTCTGACCTGTAAGTAGTCTTAAGGTACATTTACAACACAACAGAGTCAGTTATATCGAGTGAAACAAGAATGATAAATTATGAGTCAATTATACTGAATCTTCAACAGATATACAAACTGGAAATGCATGTCAGCTGTCAGCTACAAATCAATATGTATATTCCGAACATTGACTGATGACAAATGTATAGAGCAAAAGAGAGTGAGACTGATATATTTGTTACAATATATGATGTCTGTACTCTAAAAATATAGTTCTACAGTGATTTATGCTAACAACATGTCTGTAAAATACAGTACTAGACATGAACTGAGCAAACATGGGAACTGCTAATCTCTCCTGAAAATGCTAGTTACCGAGTTGACAGGTTAAATCAAATGGTATTAAATACAAATATATGCAAATCAGAATTTCTGAAGTCACTGTGACTTTCCTGATCTGCATGCTTTTTCCAGGCCAGTGACTCGATGTTCTAATGTCAGAGACAACCACGTAACTGGCATAATCAGCCTTGGAATCTCCAATATTTCCATTAGCCCAGCTTTCCTTTAAAGCAGAACTAAGTATTAGTTATAAAAAAGTAATTGAATTACTATACTTAGCTGGATCTTCTTGATGTTAGCCTTCTGGAACCTCTTGCACAGCAGGAGGAGAGAGCAGTGGTATGACCTGATAGATGTGTTGACACTCCTTAATTGTCTAGTCACAGCCTAGGTTTCATCCTGGATTGGTGTGTATAAAAATGTATCTACAACAAATTGCACCCTTGGCATCCAGCCAAGCTCCTGGCAAACCAGTGAGACACATCTCCCCACATGGCTCTTAGCAACCTGTGACGCTTTGGTTGGCATTCAGCCTACATACACATCTCCCCACCTACTCTGGTTGCTAAGAGCCCAGCGTGGAGATGTGTATGGCCTTTATACATCTTTCGTCCCAGCTCTTAGCAACCTGGGATGCTCTGGCTGGCATCCCGCCAAGCTTCTGGCAACCAGCAATGTCACTGGTTGCCAGGAGCTGGGCAGGATGCTGGCCAGAGCGTCCATGGTTGCTAAGAGCCAGGTGGGAAGATGTGTATGGGAGAAGGGTGGGGAGAGAAAAAAGTCAGCTCTCTCCGTGGATTGATGAACCTTCGCTGACCCACGGAGTGGTGCATCTCCTCAAGTGGCACCAAGGGCATTTTCCATATGTGCCATACCCTGGACATGCCACTGGTCTGGATGGCCTAAAGCAACTCTGTGACCACCTAATTAATGTTTTACATACTGTCTTTAAAAGAAGGCATTTTTTTAAAATGTATCCCACTGCCCACACTACCGATCTTTCCTCTTTTGCAGAGCTATCACTGCTGAAAAGTCTTTTTCATCCAACTACCTTCTGGGTGCTGGTCCCTTGCTGCGCAATTGTGATTTCACCCGCCAACCCTTATGTACTGTGTGCTGTAGTTACAAAGTGGCAGGGGAGTGGAAATACATTGTGCAGTGGGGGAATAGCATGCGTCAGATGCAGAAGATTCTTTCGCAGTGGTAACTATAGGACAGGCTATCACATTGAATACCCAATACAGAGTTGCAGTCAGGATTTACAGCTTGAAATTTCTATGTGTACAAGTTCACATTTTATTTTTCTATGATACTGTAGCATTATTGAAATTACTATGCTTCTACACTCTAAATCTACAGATTTCTATCAGACTAGACTAAATAGTAAAATAAAACGATATCATATTTTGGTTGAACTGAAAATCTACTATAAGGCTGCAATAAACATGTTACATTTTGTAAAACAAACTATAGACATAAGAGGATGGCTGGACATATGGTCATGATCTGACCTCCATTTCTGGAGAGTCAGCAGCTTGTGACCGTTACTGCCTCTCATGGAAGGCATCTGATGATCTGGTTCAACTGGTTTGCCCACTATGGTACAGAAGGCTTTGAACTTTGAACACAATATATTAAGTCTCCATCAGGAAGAACAATTTTCATATGAGGCTTGTTTTGTAAAGTATCTTACGAATAGAACTGGTACTGACTAAGAATTACATATTTGCACTTCATAACATCAATAAATAGAATGATCAAAGTACTAATTAAAAATTAAACTCCCATTCATTATCTTTTAATCAGTGAGAAGGTTGTTCAAAGTATAACAAAGCATACTGCTTTAAATAGTCAATGAATTATGACTTATGCTTGCTGCTATGACTCCTCTCATCATACAATTGGCTTTAGTTTCTGTAAGGCCTTTATTTAAACTTAAATAAAGCTTCTGATCCCTTTGTGTAGTAATGGTGTGGTAATGTAAAATTGTATTTTCTTACAAACCTCCCAGGTGCTGAAATTAAAGCCCAATTAATCCCTTTCCACCCCTTGATAAAAAAAAAAAGTCTCAAACACATGTTTACCCTTTCTGCAATTCCCTCTTCATCCTTCCCTGGTCTCACTCTTGGACTTAAGAATGCTCAAAAAAAATTGAAATAATTTTTACCATTGTAGAGGAAGAGCGGCTTCTCCAAGATGAGGAGTCTGCAAAGCTTAAACTTGGGCATTAAAGATTCCACTCATCCTTCATTGCCACCAGTTCTCGCTGTTACTTTTGGATTTTTTTTACATTGTATTTTAAAACGAAAGCAACAAAAGCAGCATACAGAAGCATAGCCCCTCTAACATGAACTACTCCAGCAGGTACAAAGTACTCTGCTCCCAATCATCTCTTGGTCTTTCTGATTATACTATTGTGAGCTTAGACAATTAAGGGTTTGCTGAAATGTTAGGCAAGTGTAAAAAGGACGGCAGAGAGATAATCGGAAGAGTGTTTTGTACCTATAGGAGATTACATCTAATTTAGGGTGAACAATGACACACTACAGTTGAAGGGGGAAAGAGCAAGGGCAATAATTTCAAAGGTAAGATCTCACTGCTGGAAACTAAGCCCTCGCTCACATCTCTGCGATGCGGGATTTCATAGAATGTTGCAAAGTCAAGTGTGCTGCAGTGCCATTGTTTCATAATGACACCTCAATGCACCTGGCCATTGCCTGTGTGTGTGTGTTGAATTGCACCACATTGCATGGTAACCTTTTACCGGTACTCGTCTGCAGTGCCTATTTTGCTCCCTTGTGACATGGACTCTGCCCATTGACTGTCAAAAGAGTCCATCACTGGGTTGTCACAGATGTCTTTACAGGGTCCTAAAGCCTTGAAGCATGATGTTATGATGCAATGGAGAGACACAAGATTGGCCAGTTAAGCAGTGGAGAGAACAGGGAGCAGCTTCTGATCACTGGTTGCCGATCATTGGGTTATCAAGGGGGATGACGTGACTGTGGATTTGGGGACATGTCTGGGTTTAGATTAGATTGGGTAGGTGGGGATAGGGTGGACAATGAGGGGTTGTTTTTTTTGCCACAGTTGTGCCTCAAAGTTGAGTTAGGGTAAGAAACAGTTGCTCATTTGCATTTAGCGCACTTGTAATTATTGTGTCTCTGGGACAGGCATAAATCTGTGCACTTGCAAGTAATGTGTGAAGATAGAGTTGCAATTTATATGTGCAACTGTGATTTAGCCTTGATCTCTATGGTTTAAAAAAAAAAAGACATAGCAAAAAAGTGTAGATATGCTGTTTTTAAGTAAGCTTACATTGTTTTTTTTTTATCTGTTTGCTAATTCACACCATAGTCTTTAAAGTGAAAAGCACACTGACTTTACAGCTACATTTCTTTGTTTTTCAATAGCCTTAGTGAAAGCATTCCATAGAGTTACTCATTATATGCGTGTTTGACAATGCTGCCAAGTGTACATCTTGTGAAATGTATAGATTCCAGGAACATAGGAATACTTTCGTGCAAGATGTGAGAGGGTTACTCATCTGGAAGGCCAGGTTCTGGATCTTAATTAAAAAATGAGCAACACTGAGATGCTATGATGCCTCAGAGAAGAGCCTGCTGCTCACAGGACATTTACTGGCTGAGGCAAATAAAATACTTGTGGAGAAGTGGAGATGTTCAGGATCCGGAAACAGATATACAGGTGAAACTCGAATAATTAGAATATCGTGCAAAGTTCATTTATTTCACTAATGCAACTTAAAAGGTGAAACTAATATATGAGATAGACTCATTACATGCAAAGCAAGATAATTCAAGCCGTGATTTGTCATAATTGTGATGATTATGGCTTACAGCTCATGAAAACCCCAAGAACCCCAAATCCACAATCTCAGAAAATGAGAATATTACATGCAATCAATAAAACAAGGATTGTACATAGAACAATATCGGACCTCTCAAAAGTACAAGCATGCATATGTACTCAGTACTTGGTTTGGGCCCCTTTTGCAGCACTTACTGCCATTACTTTTGCACGATATTCTAATTATTCGAGTTTCACCTGTATGTGTTACAATTAAAAAATCTGGTGGGGCGAAGAGTGTCAGCAAGGCTACTTCTGAACTGCCCTACCCTAATAAATATGCCCACTTGGCAAATGAAAGGGATGTATGGTTAGTGATGCAGAAAAACATATCCCCTAACAACCAGAGGAATGACTACAGAGAGAAAGGAAACAGGAGTGCAGTAAAAACCAGACAGGTGCATATGGCAGGGAACTCTTTTATCAGATATACACATAGAGTAATCTACTACCAAGACAGAGAAAGCTGAATCATGGGTTGTCTCCTGGCAGTTTAAGTTCAGCACATCACAGATTGCTACCAAAATATTTTAGGAAACTATGAGACTAGGATTTTCAAGACAGCATTTTTGGAAAAACTATCAGTGCCACATATTATAGCAAAGTTCATTTATTTCACTAATGCAACTTAAAAGGTGAAACTAATATATGAGATAGACTCATTACATGCAAAGCAAGATAATTCAAGCCGTGATTTGTCATAATTGTGATGATTATGGCTTACAGCTCATGAAAACCCCAAGAACCCCAAATCCACAATCTCAGAAAATGAGAATATTACATGCAATCAATAAAACAAGGATTGTACATAGAACAATATCGGACCTCTCAAAAGTACAAGCATGCATATGTACTCAGTACTTGGTTTGGGCCCCTTTTGCAGCACTTACTGCCATTACTTTTGCACGATATTCTAATTATTCGAGTTTCACCTGTATGTGTTACAATTAAAAAATCTGGTGGGGCGAAGAGTGTCAGCAAGGCTACTTCTGAACTGCCCTACCCTAATAAATATGCCCACTTGGCAAATGAAAGGGATGTATGGTTAGTGATGCAGAAAAACATATCCCCTAACAACCAGAGGAATGACTACAGAGAGAAAGGAAACAGGAGTGCAGTAAAAACCAGACAGGTGCATATGGCAGGGAACTCTTTTATCAGATATACACATAGAGTAATCTACTACCAAGACAGAGAAAGCTGAATCATGGGTTGTCTCCTGGCAGTTTAAGTTCAGCACATCACAGATTGCTACCAAAATATTTTAGGAAACTATGAGACTAGGATTTTCAAGACAGCATTTTTGGAAAAACTATCAGTGCCACATATTATACCTGTCATCCTCAAACTGTGGCCCAAGGGCCAGATATGGGCCGCTGCTTGTCATTTACCTGCCCTTAAACCTTACATCTCCACACTGAGAAGGCCTTGAATGCTGGTGTCCCTGTATGCAGACTGGCAGAAAAACGCAGAGCACTGATGGTGAGAGTGATTTACTGCCCACTGCCTTCATAGTTCCAGTGAAGACATTATCGGGCCAGTAGCGGAGCCGTGCAGAACATGGAGCATAAACAAATATAAGTGTCCATTAAACACCAATGCTGGAGGTGTTTTCCTAACGCCTCTGATACAAACAATGTTGGGTCACTTTTAACCCTACAGGCCAACAGAGGAGCACTTTTCCTCCCACGGATACCAACTGCAGGCGACTATTCTTCCCAGTGATACCAATGATGGAGCACTATTACCTTCACTGAAACCAATAACAGGGCACTATTCCTCCCTCTGGCACTAACAATAGGGCATTTTCTTACCACTGACCACAGATGTTGTGGCATTTTTACCCTTACTGACCACTGACTCTGGGACATTTTTTCTGCCACTTGCCACTGATCCTGTGGCATTATTTATTCCCATTGGTCATGGTCTGGCCGCCCTAATAATCCAACTTTAAAAAGTTTGAGGACCTATATAACACCAAGGAGACAAACTTTAGGGAAATAAATGAGTGAAAAGACTTTAAAGTAAATCAAAATGTTATATTTATTGCCCATGTTGTATAATCTACCCTCTTATATTTCAGTTATTGTTAGCATTACCTTGATATTGCATGGCAACAGCTACCGGAAACCCTGCAGATATGATGCCAGATGATGGAGTAGAATGTGGCAGGGCTTGCAAGTCATATCCCTAGGACGTGCAAGTTCCTGCTTGACTACATTACCTATAGCTAATGTGTGGAGCTAGGCTTTGCCATCCATTGGTTGGTTGTCAGTGTTAACATCACACATCCCCATAGCTGATGTAATCACATTCTATTGAAGTTCTAGCTGGCAGAGCACTGCAAGGGTGCCAACACTGCAAGGGTGCCAACACTGCAGTGCTTTACACAGCCCAGAGCGTGCACAGTCACCCTCAAAAGAAAATGCATTGGAACAATTTTGCTGGCAGTTTTTCTTTTAAAATATTTAAGGGGCATAGGGGAAAATCAGATTGTGCTATGTTATTTCTATTGGCAGCCCAAACAACATATTATTTATGCCATACTTCTAAGGCTAAGTTTACTTTTATGACCATGTTTCATATTACATCCATGTTTATGGTGTAACATGAAAGATGGTCACGTACCCAACCCCCCACCCCCAAACTGCCCACCCACTTACCTGAATCACAGATCTCGTTTCCAGGCTGCTGTCAGTTTGTTAGTTTAGTGCTGCTCCGTGTGGCTCCGTCCACACAGCCACATCATGGTACGGACATGGGCTAGGAAGAGGAGTGATTTACTGATAGCGGCTGCAATAGTTTGCAGGCGCAAACACAAAAAACGTGTTAAAGCAGGACTATGCCTTTAAGTTTTGAAGGACTGAGCGGACATCTCAGTTGGCTACAGGATCTGTGTTAGGGATGAACAGAGTGCAGTGTCCTGTGGAAATGGTTAGGTCTGGAGAGGATTTGAAATCAGGATCTGAGTGGAAGGTGGGTAATAGTAGTAATATTAGAATAAACAGAGAAGCTAACTTGTACACCTAGAAGAGATGGGGATTAAGTCAGGTATAATGGGGATATAGTTGTATGTGGGGGTGGGGTTAGGAAAAACAGAATACAGTAATATCCCAGTTAGCCAGTAACCATGGGGACTGTGATAAATGCCGGATAACTGTAGTGTCTGGTTGCTTGAGAGTTACTATTAACTCTCAAGCAACACCCGACCCCACCCCACCCCCCCCCCCCCCCCCCCCGCCATCTAGTTGCCATTCTTAATTGATGGGGAGGGGG
>NW_017306303.1:2421898-2434494 GCF_000935625.1 Nanorana parkeri
AAAAAATTATTTTGGTGCATCCCTAATGTATAGGTTGCGTGAGAGTTACTATTAACTCTCAAGCAACAAACACCCCTTCGCCCCATTAATCTGCTGGCTAAATTCTGCTATTGGCTTTTTTTCTTTTTTTAAATTGTCATAGCCAGTAGCAGGCTGGCTTTTGCACATGCCCACTGCCCGTTGTTTACATTCACCTTCCAGATGAGGAATCTAGCCGCCAGCTGCAGCAAGATGTAAACAGAGAATTTGTTTAGTGTGCACATGTCTATCAAGCAACTGGCAAAAACAATTGAGGACATATTCAATGTGTCCTCAATTTCTTTTTTTTATGGTTGCTTGAATGCCAGATAATGGGGGAACTTACTGTAGCTAAAAACAATCGTGATATAGCAGATATAATGTAAACCCAGCTTGAGAGTTGTGATTGACTTTTTAGAAATGAAAGGTTACATGATTCTGTACAGTGAAATATGCATAATTCAAGTAATAATGGTACCTTTTTGGATTATTATATACATACATGACATGGCTAAAGGTTGAAAGTATCTATCCAGGCAGGCATCAACTGAGACATTGAAGCAAGTGGTTCTAGTAAAGGACACAGGTTTTAGGTACATTTGAAGGCAATTATTTTACAGACGTAAGAAGGAGGGATTTGCTATATTTGGTCAGTTCTGACAGATACCATATACATGTGCTGGTCAGGGATCATTTGGGCAACAGTGACCACAATACAATAACATTTGATTTGGTATTTACTTAAGAATTCAGCAAGGGAGCTAAAGTGAGCCATACTATGAACTTCAGGAAATCTAACTGAAAAGCATATAGAAGCCTAACTGGAAATGTAGAAAGGCCTGTTGGTTCTAGTAACTTGTTCAGTGTTTAATATTCACATATTATACATTATTTCCTACAAAATACAGAGCAAAATACATTTGATTAAACCTGCTTCTAATGTTTAAGTTACAAAAAGATGTTACGGTTTGCAAATTTATGGCAAAGTCACAGACCCATGTCAGTGTACCTCTATACATTGTGGTCCCTACTAATAGATAACGCGGGAATATTTTGATCCAGGGAATATATCCTAACCTGCATAAGTATGACCCCTTTTTAGCACTTTTATATCTGAAACAGCTTTCCTAAACAAATGAAGGTTCAGAGAATAATGCAACACTATTAGGTCAGAATATTGGGCAGACCATCACATATTAGTATATTAGTACATAGTGGGGTCAGGAGCTCTTGCTAATCCATCGGGGGAACAGTTTTAACCAGTGGAAAATAACTACACTTAGTTAAAATAATCAAATAATTCCAAGCTATAAAGCATTTTCTCATTTTCTAAACTGGCATTTCTAAAGTAATAGTTCTTCCAGACAATCCTGACTTAATCTGAAAACATATCACAGAAGCAGTACTGTAAGTGTTTTGTTACACGCATTTTCAAGTCAACATCCAAAGGGTGACAAAAGACTTTTAATCTTTATATGAGACTTTTAGTATGCGGTCTTCCACAGTGATGGAATGGCAATGAAAGATCTAATTTTCCAGGCTAGGGCAGCCGCGGGATTATTGCTGGCACTAATGCAAATTGTTTTGTTTCGCATCTGATGCCCTTGAGCCATGAAAAAATACACATAGTCACAGTGACCAAAACTTAACTGTTTGTAAAAATGGCATTAACAAAAATGCTTGCAATTAAGCATTTAAACTTTATGACAAGGGGGAACCTTTTACTTAGTTATTTTTATATAGTTTGTGGCCTTCCTATTGTTGAGATTTCTATTTAAAACTTGATTGAGCACTTACCATTTTGTTGTACTTGGTGCATAACTGTATTCAAGCTAAAGGTAAAGGAGGAACCATTTACAGTCCTGACAGATCAAGGCTGTTTAATCACATCTGATAAAAGATCTGACAGTGTCTGACAGCCTGCAACAATTTGGAAACTATCAGTCTATGTGGAGTCAACAAATAGTTCTTTAAAAAAAAACCGCTTAAACAGCGGTTTAGACTGACCTCATTATCGCTGCGCGCTCCCGCGGCGGGAGTCCGGAACTGTTCGTGCAGCCGTAAAGGATCTTGGTAAGTGCTGACATTAAAATGGGGGTGGGGGGGAATTATCCTTTAATGTCACTTTAAGATTTGAAAATGAAAGAGAGAGGCTGATTAGTTTCTGTGCACAGCTGCTCCAGACTATGCTTACTCCAGTTTTGATAAATTCCCCTTTTTTCCCCAAAACAATATACAAGATATGAATGACAGACCAACATGGAAGATTACAGCTGCCTGTTATTTGTAAGCAGACATGCTTTATTTTCATCATCATTATTTTTCTTTTTACCTTACTTTCCCCAACTTGCAATCTACAAATATTGAAAGAGTCACCTGTGGAGTATATGCCGGCATGCTATACTATTTAATGTGTTTTCGGTTAGCCAGTGAAAAAGTGACTGGTTTCTTTCAAACCCAGCCCCTCTGTGGACATTCATATTTGAGTTGCAGATATCCAAAGGGTATTTGGTGTGATCACACATATCACACACACTGTCTAAAACTGAAAACAATGTTAAATTTGCTAGTATTATATTATCATAATTTATTGAAGATAAATACCATTCAGATATTCTATTCCTACCGTAGTAACCAAAATATAAGAGAAGGTAAGGAAAATACAAAGAAGCTAGAATATGTTATACGCAACCATAAAGTGTGGCAAAAGTAGCTAATCAAAGCTGTCTCCCAGATAGAAAACATCACATGTTGCCTTAATGAGTGCCCTCCTTCTGGTAGCTCAGTGAGGAGCCTACTAAAGACTCTGAATTGACAAGTATAAGAAAAAGAGACATGGCCCCATCTACAAAGAATGACAGCACTCAAGCAATATGATGGGGAGCATGTCCAAGCCTATGCATATATTGATTTATTTTTAAAAATTAGATATTTGCATAGACTCTGGCTCATGCAGTGTTGCAAGGGCTGGGTAAAACTGATCATTAGGGAGCTGTCTGGCACCTTATAGTGCTTTCTATCCAGGGGGTCAGCAGAGTAAATGCAATTTTGTAATCCTACAGGGTCAGTTTAAATACCAATTGTGGAACACACTATGTTGTTGACAGGTTCCCCTTCAATGAATCATCTTTAATTTTGATAAAAAGGATATGACCCATTATGTCAATATGTAGCACAATAATATATATATATTCAATATAGCTTTCATGATTGTGCTGCCTCTGCTTTCATATACTGCATCATTAGGAGTCTATGCTTTCTGCCAGACCATGGACTCAGCATTCTTAAAGCCAAGCCTGAAAATTGTAAATGTAGTTCTAATTTTTTCTGTCCTTCCGTGTCGTCTCTATGGTCATCTGTCTCCACTGTTCACTGCAGGGGTATTCAGGGACTACAGGATAGAGAGTAGCGGTAGATAAGTGAACTCCCATTCACTGCTTTTCTCCACAATGAATCCGTAAGTGCTCAACTACCGGGTGGCAGTGGCTGGGTAAGCAGCAGATGTAGGAAATAAGTTTTAAAAAAATGAATATATGTATATATAGATTTAAAGGCCACTTTGTACATGTGTACACACTGTTTAGCGGGGACAAGGGGACAGGAATAATCGTAAGGCCATTGATTAGCTTTATTTGAGATCATGTGGCTACTCTTTTATCCAACCTGGCTAATAAAAATCTCTAGTGATCACACTACATACCATAAAGAAAAGAAAGGCCTTCTCGTGATCGGTGTAGAATGTGTGCAGTTCTGGAAACTACTCTGAAACATTTAGGAGACATTATGTGGTTTAACCATTCAGTTTTTCCCACCCATTCATTTTTAAGTTACATGTTTTATTTCATTCATTCAAAATCAAAATTAAAAAAAACTATATGAAATAAGGTATTTTAAAATATTATACACCATAGCTTTATTGGTAATATATGGTTTTTTTTACCAATCACAGGACAGATGTGTTGTAGTGTACTTTTGTTATCTCTTGCTTACAGTTTAAACTTAACAATTTCTCCTTTCCTCTTATGTTCCTGGCTTGCCTTGCCCTCTATTTATCTCCCTTGAGCTCTGTTCGTGATGCTCTGGCTGCAGTATATAATTCAGACAGACAGGATCCTGAGCTTTTGCCACTGACCTTAATCAGTTTACTCAACACACAAATTGTTGTGTCTACAACAATGATCATACAAAGATTATGTGTCCACCCAGCTGAGGTTCTGTATGTACTAAATACAACAAATGCTTTCTGACTGCAAATATCTATTTGGACTTATTACTTTTGATATGGACTCTGAAAAAAAGTGGTGGAATGGACTTGGCGGCTATCCGACTTGGCCACACACTGCAATTTCCTAATCATGGCAGTCTCTTGTCCCCTTAAAATGACCAAAAAAACTGGTAATACATACTGTGTATGTATATATTGTGAGCTGGGGAATAGGGAGCGGGTGCAATTGCTCCCTGGGGTGAGCAATCTTGCAAGGTTTAGAGACCAGACCAGTGACTTTATGGCAAGCCACTCACTACACAAAAAACAGTTCACATCACCACATCAAATTCCTATACATACAACAAAAATATTAGGTATAAATAATATTACAAACTTTATTCCCAAGGTATAGTTTGTAAAAATTGGCCAGGTTGACTGTACGTCCACAGCTATTCATGGCTCACTAATGAGGCATCCATTAATGAAAGATTTTTTTTAGACAAAGCGATCAGGTGTTTGACAGTGTCAGGAGTGTGGTGTAAACCACACTACCTATCGCCGTGAGGCAGCCGTACACATCGTGCTTAGCAAATCCCGATGTGTACCAGCATTTTGCTGAATGATTCAGCACAGAAGCACCCAGCAAAATCCAAAAGTTGCCTGTCTAGCCGTTGTGGTAAGCAAGTGCATGTCAGCATCAGTGTCACTAAGGTTATTATTGGCTGTCACTAAGTTAGGGGCAACCTAATAATAACCAATAATTTATTTTTCTGCACAAGCAGTTATAGTGAGGTCCAGTCACAATGACTGCTTGGCATAATTGGCATTTTATAGCCTCAGTTTGAACCAAACTGTCATGTAGCAGGTCACACTATTTATATAAGGCAGGCCTATTCTTTGCCCATGGCTGAATGGAGTGGTAGGGTAATAAAGGAAAAGTGAATATCTGCTGCTGCCTAGGGGGAACTAAACGCAAACCTTTTGCTTTGCCCTGTATAGACAAAGCACGCTTTTTTATGTTGTATTTTTTCAGAAGTGGGTCAAGTTTAGAAAATGTCAAATTTTAATTGCTGTCAATATGACATTACGGAGATATAGCCCTCACTTTCTCTCATACACTGGGGCAGAAAATGAGGTGAGCTGTCTTCAACAGAGAATGGAGAAATTGTTTTTATAGTAGGGCAAGAAGGATAGAATTATGGTCAGTTTTGTTGTTGTCTGCGCCTCTGTCGGGTAGATTAGGGGGACCATTCTTTTAAACAAACTTTTTTTGTCATAGTAATGAATCAGCACCATTTATACCAAAGTACTGTACAAAGTACTTTGGTACTATTGGAAGCAAAGTATTGTCCAAATAATGTCAATATTGGCCCAATTGGTCAGGTTTAGAGTATTGTTTTTAGGCTTAAGTATGTTAAGGGTTAAGGGACATTTAGGCTTATTATCAGGGATTAAGAGGTTAAATGTAAGAGTTAGCTTCAAGATTTAGTATAAAGGGTTATTTTCCAAATTATGTTAGATATTACAGGGTAATTTTAAGGGTTAGGTAAGGACAAGAGATAGATAGATAGATAGATAGATAGATAGATAGATAGATAGATAGATAGATAGATAGATAGATTGATATACTTTGCTTGGTTTCGTATGTCTGCTGCCTACTGATCGTTTAATTGTCTCTTGATACTCTGCAGGGTTAAGACTGTAGTGGCTTGGGCTGTCGGAGTGGATTAATTACACCTGGAATCTCATCAAGTGTAATTGTTTCACTAACAAGCAGTGGTGTTAAAAAAAAAACTGCAGCACAGATCTAAGATTAACAAGGAACAGAAGGTCATTTATGACCCAGAGGCCCAGTGCTAAAAGGCGCTAGGACTTGTTTAATTTCATGGCTGCTTATGCTCAATTTGTAGTTGCATTTTTTCCCTTGCAGATTTGAAAGCCGCAGTGAGATTTACATTAAGTCCCAGATGAAAGTTCTTGGGTCAGTTTTAGACGGTAGTGGTCCAAAAAGTACCAGACCCGTAAATATTATTTTCTTGTGTACAGATGACCTTCTGACAAGTCCTTCCATGGAATGATGCTGTAGGCAATGTCTTTGTTAAAGTGCCACTAAACTCTGGAGTTAAATCTTAAAAATACATTCAAGTACCTTAACTATTAAGCTGACCATACACTTTACAACCATCGCAAGACCTTCGTCTTGCGATGGTTGTAAGCGAATTAAAAGCTTGTACGATCTGCCCATCTTGGACAGGCAGATTGTACTTGCGATCTTCGCAGGCCCGTCCCGCTGAGGGCTTCCGATGACTGCAATGCTGAGCGGGCAATGTGCGGTTGCGCACACCGGCCCGTTCGGCATTTGTCTCCCGAGAACGCCACTAACCCACCGACAATTGTACGATTCTCGGCGGGTTTTCAAGCCTGCTTGGGAGACAAAAGACGTGCGACCGTACAGTAGAAACGGTTGCGGGCCTTCCATACACCTGCCGATTATCGTACGATCGCGGGATTTCCCGCGATTATTGTACGATAATCGGCAGCTGTATGGGCACCTTAAAGAGAAAAGTTATATTATCTGTGTATGTCTCAGCTGTAGATCCTCAAATCATCTCTGAATTGGTGCTGACACTGTCCATCCTTCTGGAGGGGGGCTACTTTTGTTCCCCATGGTCCCTGTGTGCGTTGTAAAGTAGTCCCCACTCCAAGCTCACTCCCATTATGGACTACAATCTCCCATTTAATTTACTAATTTGTTTTGAGATTGTAGTTAATCTGAGTGATACATAAATAAGCTAAATTACCACTAACCCACCGACAATTGTACGATTCTCGGCGGGTTTTCAAGCCTGCTTGGGAGACAAAAGACGTGCGACCGTACAGTAGAAACGGTTGCGGGCCTTCCATACACCTGCCGATTATCGTACGATCGCGGGATTTCCCGCGATTATTGTACGATAATCGGCAGCTGTATGGGCACCTTAAAGAGAAAAGTTATATTATCTGTGTATGTCTCAGCTGTAGATCCTCAAATCATCTCTGAATTGGTGCTGACACTGTCCATCCTTCTGGAGGGGGGCTACTTTTGTTCCCCATGGTCCCTGTGTGCGTTGTAAAGTAGTCCCCACTCCAAGCTCACTCCCATTATGGACTACAATCTCCCATTTAATTTACTAATTTGTTTTGAGATTGTAGTTAATCTGAGTGATACATAAATAAGCTAAATTTTCGTTAATTGTTAAGGTACTTGAATGCATTTTTAAGATTTATCTCCTGAGTTTAGTGTCACTTTACTTTCTAGCCTAAAATGAGAGCTAACATAGAACTGACTACAATTGATTTGAATGGTTTTTATATCTGCATAAGAAATGTTTTTGCAGATGTGAAAACTTACATATATTAGTGAATTGTATTAAACGTTTCTCATGTATAAGTATCTTGTATTGTAGGCAAAAAAACAAAGAGTAGATATCAATTATTTCTCAAAGTAGGTTAACATCTGTATAACCTGTAACAACAAATTAAGTCTAGATAAATACTTTTTTATATCTGATAAGTTAACTAAAAATGGTATTGAATGTAGTCCATGCTGTTGTAATATTGTCACACTTTATTATACTGGCTGCCTTGATCCAGGTGAAGGCGTGGCCTGCATGGGCAAAGAATATGTTCACTTTATTAAGCTAACAGGTAACAAAAAAAGTTAGGCATGAGTCGAGTCAGTGAGTTAGTGCAGGAGGTGTTCAGGTGGAGTTGTGACAAAGGCAGACAATTAGGATAGAAAGCACATAGGTTAATGACCAGAACTGGAGAAGGCTGGACCGTATCCAGAATAGCAGTCAGAATTCTGAGAATAAGATACCAAACCACTTACAAAAAAACAGAAGGAATTTTTTCAGGTACTGAGTCCACCAAGGCTATAGAGAAGGCACTGATGTGGGAGCACACCGAGCTGATGGAGGACCAACCTACGTCCATGGTTGGTAGATTTGCAGATATCACACATCTAGCTATCTAAACAGTGCTTAGAGCAGGGGCGCCCACAATTTTTCGTCTGGAGATCTACTTTTCAAAGGATGAGCTCAATGAGATCTACCAACAAAAAAACCACCTGCATTCAGGGGCGGGAGAGGGCATGGCGGTGCATTGAAGTCAATGGCACTGCAGCCATGCCCCCCGCCCGCAGTGCGATCGCCCGCACCCGGAATGCCGTCACAGCAGTGCTGCAAGCACTCTTTTTGCAAATCGCACTGGACTGGAATGCAGGTACTAATGTGCCTGCGTTCCGGGTGGGGGTGATCGCACTGTGGGCAGGGGGCGTGGCTGTGGTGCCATTGACTTGAATACAATCTCCCACCCCCTCCCGCCCCTGAACGCAGGAAACCGGCCGGCTTGCATTGCAGTGTGTTCTAGAGGCTGGACATTCTGCAACGCACACTTTGTGGTGTGAACCAGCCCTCTCTCCTAGCTGTCTCTTCTCTCTCTCCTCGCTCTCTCTCCTGTTTCTATCTGTTGTCTCTTCTCTCACTTTCTCTGCTGTCTCTCCTGTCTGTCTTTTCTTAACTCCACTGCAGCAGCTTCCCAGGTCTCCTCTTGTGCGACGGCATCCTGTCCTCCCGCGGTGCTCGTGTGGCCAAATGTGGCCGGCGTTGCACACGTC
Source organism: Nanorana parkeri (assembly GCF_000935625.1). Taxonomy (NCBI): domain Eukaryota; kingdom Metazoa; phylum Chordata; class Amphibia; order Anura; family Dicroglossidae; genus Nanorana; species Nanorana parkeri. The sequence goes on from NW_017306303.1 coordinate 2,430,781, forward strand.
TGCGGCTCCTGACACATTCAGCCGGCAGCCGCACGAGCACCGCGGGAGCAGAGCGGTAGCTGGCTCCTTTTGCGCCCGAGGCAAGACAATTCTTATTTAATTAAAAAATGTTTATTTTAATATTTTTTTTTAACTCTTGGGGGCTTTGGGGAAATATCAGGGGTCTAAACAGCCCCCTGATATTTCCCTTTTAAAATAGAAAAATACATTGAGGACACAGAGTCCTCAAAGTCTTTTTCTGCAGCCTCTGTTCTAAATCAATGGAAAGTACAGAGGCTTCCTATTCATTCAGAAAATATTTACTATCATCCAGTTTCTGAATGGGGAGAATCCTCTGTACAGAGTGCTACTCCCCATTGAGAAACTCATGAATGAACAGGAAGTGATGTAAACACTTCCTGTTTATTCATAACTGGGGATACATAGTACTATGTGTCCCCAGTGATTTACAAACACTGGAGTGATCAGCTGATTGCTCCAGCGTTTGCTCTGCACAGAGGATTGGTACATATCACTGATATGTACCAATCCTTCGCCACTTGGCCACGCACACAGGGGGGCTCAACCTGTAACTTCTCCTCTGGATGGATCCCCTCTGCTCTCCCCATCTGTATGCAGCGAGGATCCAAGGAGAAGTGAAGGAAGTGCTGCAGCCGGGCAGGGGGACGGAGCCGCTGTCACAACAACTTGGCCGAGCGGTAAGGAGAGAAAGAGCCCCGCTTTCAGATCCTGGTCGAGCAGCTCTCTCTCTCCTCACCGCTTGGGCATGCTGCTGTGACAGCATCTCTGTCCTCTGCCCCCCTTGCCACCAGCTGCAGCGCTTCCTTCACTTCTCCTCGGATCCCCACTGCTTACAGATGGGGGAGAGCAGCGGAGATCCAGAGGAGAAGCCCCACAGGACACAGCCGATCGCGATCTACCAGTGTTAGCTTTGCGATTGACTGTTAGATTGTGATCGACCTAATGGGCACCCCTGGCTTAGAGTATATGGTTTTAAACAAAACACCTGAAGTATTTACCATAAAGTGACACTAAACTCAGGTGTTAAATCTTAACAATACATTCAAGTACCTTAACTAATAGCAAAAATGTATCTTATTTGTGTATCACTCGGCTGTAGATCCTCAAATCATCTCTGAATTAATGCTGACACTGTCCTTCCTTCTGGAGGGTGGCTACTTTTGTTCCCCATGGTCCCTGTGTGTGTTGTAAAGTAGTCACCACTCCAAGCTCACTCCTGTGATGAACTACAATCTCACATTCAGTCTACTAATTTATATTGAGATGGTAGGGGGTTATTCACAAAGCTGCCAAAAGCAGCCCAGTAAATAACCCAGCTGAAGTGAGCCGAACGACGTTCGGCTATTCCCTCAGGCTCAGTACAGCTGATTTCAGCCCTACATTCGCTGTAATCAGCCGTACATCCGCTGAGCCAAGGTGCAGAGGGACTTTGACTCAGCCGTTCCAACATCTAGATCGGCTGAGCCAAGCGCCATCAGCTCACTCACTGCCCTTTGCCCCTATTCTCATAGAGGCCGAATGGCAGTGAGTGAATAGTCGAATGCCACCAAGTGGCTTTCGGCTCAGCTATTCTGCTCGGAAGAAAAGAAAAAAAAAAAGAAAAAAAAACTATTGGGCAGAGCTAGACGTGACAGCTAGCTCCACCCAACTGTTTCCTATTGGCCAGCACTCGCTAGAGTCTTCTAGCAGGTCCTGGCCAATGAATAACAACTGGGTGAAGCTGGCTGTGACATTGTGATCCGTCTAGTTGTTATTGTTTAATGATAAATCAGCATCCCCAGATCATTTGGGGGCGCTGATCTGTCATTGCAATTGGGCGGAACGAGCAGTGAGATCATGGCTGGCTCCGCCCAGCTGTCATTCACGAGGCGAAAGGCCATTCACCCTGCTTCAGCTGTCACTTCGGCTCAGCTGAGCCGCTCGGCCGCCTTCAGCTGCTGTACAGGCTTTTGTGAATAGCCCGTACAGCAGCCCTTTGGTTCGACTGCAGAGAAAGGCCCCGGCGGCTCAAGAGAGCTGAAGGATCAGCTTAAGCTACGGCTGTATCCTTCGGCTCAATAGTGAATAACCCTGTAGTCCATAACGGAAGGGAGCTTGGAGCTGTGGCTACTTTAAATCACACACAGGGACCATGAGGAACAAAATGAGCCACCCTCCAAAAGGAAGGACAGTGTCAGCAGTGATACACACATAAGATACATTTTTTAATGCATTTTTAAGATTTAACTCCTGAGTTTAGTGTCACTTTAACCTATTTCCCCAACATCTTGCAGTCTATAGTCCCAGCTAACCATATTTAGCCAAAGACTCACCAAGCCCTACTGCTTTTGGAGTAGGGAAATCAGGATTGTCTCACAATATGGACAATCCGCCCAAATGTATGACACTTTGTATCCAGCAGATTCCAGCATTTTATAGTACAACAGAAAAAAAATTTGTATTCTAGATAACACATGGCTCACGTGTATCATTAATAATACATTTATCTAATGTTAACAGCCTTACAGCCTTAGAGCTTAATTCTTTGTATAATCAAAGCACTTATGCAGTATTTTTTCCTGAAACCTTCACGTTATAATTCATTCTGTTAAATGTTCTTATTTAGTCTCTGTGTACCAGGTAGAATATGGCTACAAGGAGGATAAAACAATTCTTAAATCTGTTCAGTTGGTTTTATTTATTTTTTTATGTCCCTACAGCAATGTTATTCAATTGCTGTGCATGCAATGCTTAAAAGTCTACAAGCAATAAAAAGATATTTAATCCAAAGGTAATAATAAAAAAGAAAAATAGTTTACAATCCCTGGAGAATGCAGGAGTTTACTGTGCATCGGTTAGAGTGTTATATGCAAGAGACACCTGGTATTGACCATTTAGTAGAGTACCAGGAGAACCCAATATTACAAAGACTTGGAAGTTGAAGCACTCACTCAGTAAAGTGCACAGTATTTTCCCTGCAGAGTGCAAATGTGGAAGTCAATGACGGAAGGACAAAGTATCTCTTTCTCAAAGTCATACCTAGTTCCACCAAGTGAAGTGCAGTATGTGTCTTTATTCTGGGTATACATGGCAAGCCTTAACAAGAATGGATAAGATGCATAGTACAGGACACATTTTCTTAACGTCGGAAAAAGGTCTATTTATAAATTTTGGTATGGAGTTTTAGGCCCCCAAAAGTAACTAGGAGTGAGGCCAGCAGAGAGGTCCATAAGGGACAAAAATACTTTTAAAGTGTAATTTTCAACAAGGTAGGCGTGTATTGATCATAAAAGCCGACACCATTAAAATGTTTCGTGGCTCTTTGGTGGCAGATTCATCTGGTCATGGTTGTACAATATACTGAATGAACAATTAAAAAAATATATAGGTACAATCATTAGAATGCTAAAAAAATAATAAATGATACATTCATTTATCGTTAATAAAAAGATGATAATAATAATAAAACATGGTGATTAAATTCATATTTATTGTAGGAGTATTAGTAGTAATAAGATCTAAATAATGAATGGTTAATAGGAGATAAAAATAGTAATAGAAAGAAAATGAATGATTTCTGTGTACAGTAAGAACTGAGTGGGATGAATGATAAAAATAGTAATAGAAATAGTGAGTAAATGATTATAGGTTTATAACAAGGGACGGTGTATGAACCTTTATTCATAATAAAATATTATTTTTGCCATAAAGTGC
>NW_017306303.1:2434559-2447162 GCF_000935625.1 Nanorana parkeri
AACCTCAGTTGACTAGATGACCTGATCAAAGCTCCCTGTTTATAATAGTTATAGAACAATAAACATTGCTTAATTTCTTGTTTACAATGCTTAGAGGAAGATACAGAAATTAATGATGAGAATGAGTTGTGGTCTGTGTTTATTTATATGGTTTATATTTATTTCTATATATTAGTCCCCTGGCTCAGTATGTATGCTCATTTAAAAATAGATTCATAAAAAATTATTACTAATATGTGTATACAAATAGCAAAATATGAATAAAAAGATGCTAGCAAACCCAAGTTCAACCTGAGGAGTTATGGTTATTTTAGCAAAGTTACCTTTAAGTGTGTGGGAGTGTTGTGCACTCTTTCAGCTGGCAGTGTACTGGGCTAGCAGGCTCTCTTGAAGAGCGTTCCATGGCAGGTTTTTAATTCTGCCATGATGTGGTCAGCAGCTGTGAATGGGTGGGTGGAGCAAAGGTTGAGTTTGTGATTGAGGATGGGGGAGCCTGTTGGTCCAGCAGGAAATGCAGGGGAGGAGAGTTACAAGAGCTATTGCACCAATGGAAATGCTGATATACAGTATATGTAGAAGTGAAAAATGAATAAATATTATGAAATCTATGTTTCAGTAGATTGTTATTCAGATTCTGGAGGCTTTTTTTTAAAGTGGATCATATTCAGGTTGTAAGCAGCTGGAGTAGTTTGCCATGAGCATAACAATAATTCAAATGCAACGCTCTGCATTGAATAGAAAACATACTATAAAACAGTAAATGCAAGTATCGATGAACTTGATGGATGTAGAGGTGGTCAAAAAGGCACCCAAGCAAAGAATTACATATTTGAGTTATGAAAGTAATAATTTATACTAAAATGCCATTATAAATAGTATAGAACCTAATGAATAAAAGTGTAAATATAAAATGAAATAAAACTAGGCCTGCTATGTGAAAAAAGGTGATTAAAACCACAATCAAATGACAATACACATGACATATGAACATGGTTAACAAATAAAATAATGAAGTGATGAAATGTAATCATACCTGATAAAAACATAACCTAATATGGTATATACCCTCAGGTGATATGTTTATCCGATAATATGATTATGGGTGCTATTCTGTGTTATGCTATTAAAGAGTTATGTATTCATTCCACTATGATTTCAGTGATTTTGTTTAGACAATAAGGATAGAGTGCTTTCAGGGTGAAGATCCAAATAGGACTCATATGAGTTTAGTCTTCTTATTTATAAAGGTTTTTACACAGTTTTCTCCAAGGATTCTCACATTTCTCCGAATACAAAAAAAACAAAATGGGAGAAAGCTGTGGGAATCTTGCGTAAAAACCTTTACAAATAGAGCCCAAAGTATATATCTCCAGGAAGATTATCAAAATTGCCATTTTAAGACTACAGTAAAATTCATGCACAGTTATTTGATTCTCTTATTTTTCTATTTGTTTACAAACCTCTACCTGTGAATTCTGCCAGATTTCTGCTGATTACTGCTCTTTAGTGGTAGTATTTTGGAGAGGATGATCACTTGATTATATGTTGGCTTTCTCAGAGGACAGGAGGGCACAGCAATGCAACAGTTTCTCACCTAAGGTTCACACATCAGTATTACAGCTCACATTTGGTAATGACAGTGAAAAATTAGTATACAGGTATGTGTCTTGCAAAACCTCTGCTCTAAAAATGGAATGAAAATTGTGACTGTCACACGATTGCCTAAAATTTTGGAATCAGTGTACTTTTTAAGTCAAGTTAGTGCTGTGGTCCAGGTAGCCTTTTCTCAAATTCTACCTCTATGTAGTCTATGATTTTGCTGTTAGCTTTTTGGATTGTAAAATATAGTCATAAAATGCCATACATCCACTTTCTGCAGCAAATAATAACAACATAAACTAGTCTATAATGTGCTCTTTAAAATGTAACTGGTCTACTAGTGTAGATTCTCATTGTCATGTAAATCCTGCAATACATACAATTTTTATTTTGGGGATAGTTTCACCTCTGTCCAATACTTTAATAAATCAAAGCATCCTTCCTATCCTGCCCCGCTATTGTTATGTAAAGAAGGTTAACAATAACACAAGATTTATAATTATCCGGGAATCAAGTGCTTAACCTCACTACCAGGTCACCCGCTGTGAGAATGTTATCAGGTAAAATATAAAACCTTCCATTCCACAGGTACAACAGGTCCTCATTAAGATCTGTAGCAGAGAGCACAGCGGGACAGGCCTGGGGAACGTTAATTAGCACTTCTAAGAAGTGTTCCCCATTCCTCCCTTTTTCATTTCCCACCTCTCTCCACTATCTCCTATTCCTTCTTCTCCTTACATTTCTATTTTTGTCCCAATTTTAAGTGCAATTTAGATGCATACCTCTAACCAGTTATCTAGTATTGCCATAAGAGCAAGCACAAGCACAAGCACACAATGTTCACTGGAAGCAAAACCATACAAAAAAATAACAAAATAAAAAAAGAAAGTCAATCAATTACAATGCTTCAGATTTTATTGAACAAACTTCAACTGAAAGCTCATTATAGAAATATTCAGTTTTTTTTTTTTTTTCCCAGAAGCATAGCAATTGGAGTTGGAAGGTCTGCTAAATACGTATTTGCCTCAAGGCAAATTGTTGTGCACACTGTGAATCTATTTCTGCTTTAAGAAACACTCAACCTTAGTCATTTTTAATTTGCACCCAATCAGAGGAGCAGTTCCCCTCATTTGCATCCTGCCATTTATCTTGTGCACATGCTTGCCTTACTTAAACCATAAAGCCCAACTCCAGGCAAAAGTTTAAAAAAAGGAAATAGTCCCCCAGCAGCTTAAAAAAAAAAAAAAAAAAACACTAATTTATATTCAGTTGAAGTGAACTCTTCTCCACCACAGGATGTCCTAAGTCTTCTTGTCAAAAAAAGCCCAGATCTATTCAACTCAGAAAACTGAGAGGACATAATGCGAGTGCAGGGCATTGTGGACCTGCTCCCCGAGGGGGTATCACCAGGGCACCCTACACTTGTAATAATACTGAAAAGACATGATGACATAAGCACAGCTCTATGCATCATTAAGCACTTCTCACCAATGGAAAAGATGCGAAGAGGAAGAGGACCCTGCGTGTCATGTGACCAGCCTAAAGCCTTCCGGAAACAATAAGTATACAAAAGAAAATCATAAAATATTGCAGGCCTCCAGGATGTGGTGTTGTTGATTGCCAGTATTTTTACCTTCTAAAACTTCCCAAGCAGTGGTCCTTGTAAGTCTTAGGTAAGTTGACTGCACATGGCCTCATTCTTCAAAAACATTATGAAAAGCCTGCTAAATCAGGCTATTGGGGAGCATTCCTACTCTACACTATCACAAAAAAAAGAAAAAAATGAAATGTTGCCCAAAGCAAGCATTTGGTCTAATTTTTTACTTTTAATAATAAAGGATGACAGGAATCTGACTTCATAAAAGGACACAGGATTATACAGTTGAAAGCATATTGCTTTAAAATGTCTTGCCTTCATACAGTATGTAGTAATTCTTTGCTCCATTTTCATTACCCACCCCTATTGCTGTTATCACCATTTTTTTTATATTTTTCTGGCTTCCTTAAAAGTTAAAATTTACACTGAATTTCCAGAAAACATTTTTTTGTCATGTTTAAATTGCTGTCTGGGCCACGGTTGGGGATAATTCCCCTCCGTTCCCGCTTGACTATAGGAACAGAAACTCGACAAACTTCCAATTGGAACACATAGGGGTCTATTCACAAAGCTGCCGAAGGATCTAGCCATAGCTTCGGTTGATCCTTCGGCTAGCTTTGACCCCAGGACCCCTTCGGTCCAGCAGAAGTTGGCCGAGGGGCTCAGTCGAGCCGAAGGCATATGCTTCGGCTCGACCGAGCCGAAGTGAAAGCCGAAACTGGCCGAAACCAGATGTTGGATTGGCTGAGTCGAACTTCTTCTGCACTTCGGGTTGGCCGAACATGCAGAGCATGCTTGGCTGACCCGAAGCCAGCCGCAGCAATCCGAAAACCTTGGAAATGAGTAACTTAACTTTAGGATACTGTAGTATTGATAGGACTGTGGAGTTAGGAGTGAAGTTAATAATGGCATGAGGACCATAGAAAGGGTTTAGGTCTGTAAACTGGATTTGGGTTTAGCATGAGCAGCCAAAACTGTGGAGCCTGCTACTGACTGCTGGGCATTCGGCTATTCACTCACTGCTGTTCGGCATCTATGAGAATAAGCCGAACAGCAGCGAGTAGCCTGCCTGAGGTTCGGCTCAGCCGATCCAGATGTTGGATTGGCTAAGTCGAACTCCTTCTGCACTTCGGGTCGGCCGAACATGCTGAGTATGTTTGGCCGACCCGAAGCCAGCCGCAGCAAGCCAATGTACGGCTGATTTTATTCGGTGTACGGGTGATTTCAGCCGTACAAGCCTGAAGTGAATGGACAAACAGCGTTCGGCTCACTTCACTTCGGGTCGGTTATTCACTCGGCTACCTATGGCAGCTTTGTGAATAGACCCCTAAAAGTTTTTAGTAGAACAGGGAAGGGTAAGAAGCTCATTCAGGTTTTTATTGCTGTTTGCATTATTGTTGGGGAGAATCCATCACACTTGTTTGTTCACTGGGACAGGTAGTAAAGAAACTCCTCCCCATGCGGTCAGCAAAAAAAACCCTGAAAAACGTTAACCCTTACTCAGTCCAAAACTAGAACGATTTGGGCTGGAATTCCGTTTGATATGTTTTCAGCTGACCTTTGTACATGATTTCACCTCATTACCAGTATTTACTAAGGACAAATATTCTCTTATATACACATTCCTTCCCACCACTGTCCTGCCGAGTTTTGCTACCCACACTGGAAACAGTATTTTAATATGTGCCATTTTCTGTTTAAAGAAAGCTTTTAGGAATTAAACTCTTTAAGCAGGTTGGAATTTGCAGTTCATAGTGCAGAGATTTCAAAAAACTGCCATAATCCCCCTTTATTTATTTATACCATAACTTTCTTTATTCTTTGTCTGTCTACTTTCATCTATTTTTTTCCTTTTATCCCTGTGTTCCATATAACCTGCTCAACCCCTGATCAGCAATATGTTGGTAATACTTTTCTGTGGTGTCCCACAGAGGACAGTAGCACTTCTATCCTTTGAAATATTTGTTGTGATGACTTTAGTCTTTCCCAGGTATCATGGTGAGTTATTTTATCTTTTTTGATTTGCGTTCAACCTCATCATGACTGGAAGTACAGAACCCCTGCACTTTATTCTGAATGGCATATCAAAATTCAGTGATACACCCTGCCTCTTATACCACCTATGTGTTCTCTTCAACTTAGAGGGCATCTCTTTGTTTGTCCAGACATGCAGAGAGGCAGCATACAGAATAGAGTACAAAACTGGTGCTATGTGATACTATCCATACAACCCAATGTACTATAATAAAGCAAAAAAACGTAAGTGTATGAAATGGTTCAGCAAAGTCAAATAGAAAAAGCAGTGCGATGGGTTATTTAAGGCACATGTGATAATAAGGTGAATCAATTTGTTTAATGCTATTTTTACTCAGTTATACAAGTGTCAAATAAATAAATAAGCCCGAGCCAGTATTAATTCCTGTGCCTTGTAGATTTGCATCGGAAATATAAAAACTTGACAAAGAACTGTGTTTCATCTCACACAGATGCCGAGACATTCGGAAATAAATCACATGCTGTACGTACAACTTTTAATACAGCTCCTTGATGAAATGCACCCTTGTGTTTTATAAACCAGATATATGAACTGCATGTATGGCATCAATATGGCCAGCAGAGGCTTTGTTTGATATTTATTCTTGTAAATATTAATAAAGCTTCAGTTTGATCCCATTCATCAAGATAGCGTTTTTTAATCTCTAATTTACTACACATACTATACACAGTTATGTAACTTCTTCCTTTAAAGTTCAGCCTTCACAAATGCCATATTTTTTTATCTTCAGAACATAAAATTGACCCGTTTTTGGTATGTTATATCAATTCATCCAAAAGTGTTTCACCCAAAAGAGATATTTGATGCAGATCTTAATTAAGTAATATACCTCTCATTCCTAAATCCTTTCCAGTCCCAGCTACAATTTATGTTCGAAGTCCACTAGCCTGCCCTAACTTTACAATGTCAACTCTAGTTCTCAGTCTGAAGTATGCTTTACAATTTCTAAATGATTTCCTAATATTTATCTCCATCCTACTAACCCAACACTTCCTAAAAATCCTACCTCACTCCACAGTGCTAACTGCTCTTGACAGCCCGTTTTTAACACTACAGTCCCAAATCTACTCCATGGGCCTAACTTCACTCCATAGCGGTAACTTTTCTCAACAGTCCTACCTTCACTTCACAGTGTCAACACTACACTGCTCTGTCATAAATCCTTCCCCATGGTTCTATGGGTTCACCACAGCACTAACTGCTACTGACAGTCCCAACTGCAAACCACAGTCATAAATGTTCTCTATGGTCCTAACTCTCCTCCACAGTTTTGGCTGCTCATGCTAAACCCAAATCCAGTTTACAGACCTAAATCCTTTCCATGGTCCTCATGCCATTATTAACTTCACTCCTAGCTCCACAGTCCTATCAATACTACAGTTTCCTAAAGTTAAGTTACTCATTTCCAAGGTTCTAATACCGCATTCTTAAATCCTCTTCAAAATGTTAACTTTAGTCCTAATCACTCATCCGTCCAGTTATCACTTTTATCACTTCTCAACAATCCTATCACTTCTAAACTTACAAATCACCTTGCCACAATATTATTAATGTTAATATTTAGGTCTTTGCTCTGTTGATTCTTGACATGCAAATATTTTATATAGCTTTCTATCTTACTTAGTCCATTTAAAAAAAAAACTTCATAAGAATTTTTTTTATAAAACTAGTTAAATTAGAATGTTGCTATTGAACTTAGTGAACCTTTACCCATATCTTTAAAATAACAACACCTTTAGAAATGTTTAGTACTGACAATCTACAAACACATACTTCTAGATAATTGCCTGCTTTGTATTCTTTGCATAACTTATTTCTGTTTTCTTTCCCAGTCTTCTGACAGTGGCCATGTTTATGAAGGGAAGATTACTAGCTCTCCTTTTACTTCCAGGATTTCTGGCACATGTGAATAGACATGTGACTAGGACATGTGACCATGAACATCATCTCAGGGGAGGAAAATGCCTTTCCCTGAGATCTCATGATATTACAGATGAGATTTCCCAGCATTGCTCTGCTGATAAGGTAATCCCAGTGTGCATTGCTTTGGCAAACTGAAGTCATTTTACCCTTTCAAAGAAGGAAGAGAATGCTCTGCAAGTGTAAGTATTTCAAGATTGCATCATTTTACACCTGACATGTCTATGTTATTATTAATCATCATGCATAGAGGGATGCATTGTTAGAATTTGTTTTTTGAGTGTAAAGGTCCGATTTAAGGCAAAAAGGCTTTCTATAAAGATTATTTATTTTAACTCATCTACATAACTGACACAAGCTATAGTCCCTTTGTAGATAGTGCCCCTTTTCAGCATTTGCAAGCCAACGGTATCTCCTATAATATAGGCTGGCCCAATACAGCTACAATACGCAAGAGGACAGAGGGCGATAGTAGGAAAGAGAAGAGAGAGAGATCATTACTCTGACTCACCTATTTCACTTTCCCTTATGAAGCAAAGACTCCCTAGGGATCTGCCAGAAAGATGAGTCCTTCCCCAGTGGTGACCTACCCTAAACTCTACCTAACACTTACCCACGCACCAGTAGCATTACAGTTGAGTCTAATTGACAGGAAAAGAAAATTCCTGGAAAAAAGCCTTTTAAAACAGGACAACAATGTCAAGGATAACATATTATTAACCATTGAATGCAAACACTGTTAAGACCAGATTTATGAAAACAACAGGGACCCTGACTACATTACTGGCCAGTGGAGGATGGAATATTTTGCTGGTGGTGGGGCCCTTAATGCCCGCTACAAAAGTATTTGTGATCCCTTGTGGCTCTCCTGCTTACCAAACAGCACATTCTGATCTGCAGCCTGGCAGACTGTCCCTGGCTCCCAGTCCTGGCACACAGAACACTCATCTGCATAGCACACTCTATTTTTACAGTTTTACGTTTAAAAAAATATGGTTATGGTTTATAGTTAAATTTATTTTAATCTCAGGTGAATCTGCGCATAAATTTACCAGGGCTGCAAATCTCAATTCCATGTATGTGGTGAACCCATACCTTATGCAAGACGGTGCTCAAAAACACATTGGGACTTCTAACTGCCTTGCTTAGAGCCAGCCCTTGGTGGTAGGATTGTAAACAATTGTAAAGAAGTGTATGGGAGGAGATTGTTCTATCTAAAGGCCAATTAAGAGATTGCTGGCAAGGAAGGTCTGTGAAGAACCGCGTGAAGGTCAGGAGTTACCCCACACAGACATTTGCAAAGTGGAAAATTAATGCTTTAGCCTGCAGTGCCCTCCTGCTGTACAATGGGTAGTCAATGAAAAGTTAAGTAAAGTTCAAGTTTGCCAGCACTTCCTATGTGGAAGTGTTAAATTTGCACTTATTTTCACCATAGAAGAATGTGAGCATGAGAGATAATAATAGACAGGAAATGGTACAAGAGTGAGGGGACTGGATGATCTTTTGCAATTGCGAGGTCATTCCACTAGAAAAATATGCTGCTCACTAGTATTTGATTTTTCCTGAAACATCCTGATCCAGAACAGGGTATTAGCTAGCTCGTCACACCCTTGCTATCATTAAAGCTCGTCTACAACAAGTATTAATCATTATTAATGGATTTGCTCATTGCATTTGAGTTTATGAATGTAATATGTATAAAAACGTGATTGACTTTTGCATATGCAAATAACCTTATCATGTATTTATCTCCCTGTAAAAGAAAGAAATATGTGCTGATTATAGTAGTTTATTATGTGATTGGACAGCAATTAAAATATATTGTGCAAACAACTGCCTGGCATATTCTGTTAAACTGTAACAGTTAACCCAACTGATCCATCTGTGGATTCGCTGGGTGAGGAGCAATAAAGGGCCCAGGTGCACATTTGGAGCTGAACATCTTTTATAAAGGGATGCTCACAATATGAGGATATGCAATCTCCTGCAGTGATCTGTGCTTCCATATAGCATTAACCACACATTCAAGTGCTCATTAGAGCTCATTAAGCAGCAAAGCACCTGATGGGGCTCATTAACTTATGGTAACCAAACTCCTGCAGGTGCCTGTATGATATTGCAGCCATGCCTCAAAGCTCATTACTGCTCAGTTCACAGTACATGTTCATCAGTAATAGCAGTTGTTTCCTAGGGGTGAAGAGTTGTTAATGCAATTAAGCATCTCACCTCCAGAATATGCATGCATTCTTCCTGAGGATTCTGTAATGAGCACAGCAGACACTTTTCTACTGGCCAGTTCTCTACTGATCGCACTGAGAGGGGAAAGAAGGCATTGTCGAAATCTGTGATCAATATTTAAACAAAGACACATCAGCCAGTGATTTTCCTTGCTCTGTGTATCTGTTGCTCTGATTAGTGCTCTTTATGCTTGTCAATGTAACAGGATCTCAAGAGGCAGCTCTGGTCACCCAGAGTGTTGATGGACATAGATGACACTGCTAACACATGCCTGACAGGGACAAAGGTCTTTTTCTTTCTTCCTACACACTACATTAGGAAATTACTATAATGCAGCCTCCTGGTAAAGTGTGGTAGTATGCACGTATTATACATGCACGCACATTTACTAAAGCTATTGATGTAAAAACATTGCTTCACATGCGACCTTTAATAAAGGCGGACATCCCCAGTGTCCAGAACAAACAATTAGCCAGGCTGCTGTTTTCTGCTGACCATCTATAGTAGCTTTAGTGTAAACATTTTCTATGAGATAGGGCAGTAAGCGGGTTCTTCAAATGTTGTGTATGATGTTTATGGTTATCCTAATTTAAGCAAAAAGAAACCTTTTTTATTACCATAGAGGCTTGGAAGAGACCAAGAGGGTTATTCACAAAGCTAGCCGAAGGATCAGCCGTAGCTGCGTAGCCGTAGCTGCAGCTGATCCTTCAGCTAGCTTCGGCCGCTGGAGCCCTTCGGTTCAGTAGCTGCAGCTCCTGAAGCTGACCGAGCAGCTCAGTCGAGCCGAAGGCATATGCTTCGGCTCGGCTGAGCCGAAGTGAAACCCGAAGTCAACTTTTACACTTTTTTTGCTATTATGTTCGGTACCACGTAGGTACTGAGCAAAATAGCCGAGCCGAATGCCGCTCAGTGGCATTCAGCTATTCACTCACTACCGGTCGGCCCCTATGAGAATAGGCCGAACGGCAGCGAGTAGCGTGCCGGAGGTTCGGCTCAGCCGATCCATATGTTGGATCGGATGAGTCGAACTCCTTCTGCACTTTGGAACCAAAGCCAGCCGAAGCACGAAGAAGTACAGCTGATTTCAGTCGCTGTACGGCTGTAATCAGCCATACAAGCCTGAAGTGAATAGCCAAACAGCGTTCGGCTCACTTCACTTCGAGTCGGTTATTCACTTGGCTGCCTTAGGCAGCATTGTGAATAACCCTCCATGTGGTCCATCGAGTTTGCCCCTTATTATTTTTTTTCTTTTAGTATAGAGCTATATATCCAAGAATATTTAAAGGGTATTGTCAGCAAAAGTCCCGCTCTGCGCATGCGCAGCGGAGAACGAACACGCGCAGGCGCAGCTGAGAATAAACACGGGCAGGCGCAGCTGAGAACAAACACGAGCATGCACAGCTGAGAACAAACACGCGCATGCGCAGTCGGCAGTGCCGTGCGGAAATCCGCGCCAAGTGGCGCACAGGAAGTGACGTCATAGATAGATTCACGGCCCTATTTAAACCCAGCTCAAACGCCCACTAGTTGCTGGTTTGTCTTTCCAGTGTGTGTGTGTTCCGTGTATCCTGTTTTGCCTGATCCTGTATACTCCTGATCTCTCTGGATTGTGACTCGTTCCTGTTTTGCCGACTATCCTTGCTTGCTGCCTGCCTTATTGACCTCGGACTGTTTTCTGGATATTCTTCTGCCTGCTCCTTATTGTACCGCATCGGATCTCCTGGCTATTGACTCTGGCCTGTTTTGACATCGATTACTGGATCTACCAAAAGCCCTCGTGCCACTCATTGTCCGCCTGGCCTTTGTCCCCAATCTCAAAGGCCACAAGACACGGGGTGCAAGTGGAGCCTCCTCATACCTTCGGTCTCAACACCAGGTACCTAATAACGAACTTGAAATCCTGCACAAGTACATTGAGGATAATCTCGCAAAGGGAGCCTGCAGCTCACGTGCACGCTCCCGACCTGGTGCGTCAGTTTCTCAGCAGGACTTCTGCCCATCCAGCACGGGTTGGCATCCGGAGGCTGCCCATCGGAGGGGGGCCCTGTCAGCAAAAGTCCCGCTCTGCGCTTGCGCAGCGGAGAACGAACACACGCAGGCGCAGCTGAGAATAAACACGGCAGGCGCAGCTGAGAACAAACACGCGCATGCACAGCTGAGAACAAACACGCGCATGCGCAGTCGGCAGTGCCGTGCGGAAATCCGCACCAAGTGGCGCACAGGAAGTGACGTCATAGATAGATTCACGGACCTATTTAAACCCAGCTCAAACGCCCACTAGTTGCTGGTTTGTCTTTCCAGTGTGTGTGTGTTCCGTGTATCCTGTTTTGCCTGATCCTGTATACTCCTGATCTCTCTGGATTGTGACTCGTTCCTGTTTTGCCGACTATCCTTGCTTGCTGCCTGCCTTATTGACCTCGGACTGTTTTCTGGATATTCTTCTGCCTGCTCCTTATTGTACCGCATCGGATCTCCTGGCTATTGACCCCGGCTTGTTTTGACATCGATTACTGGATCTACCAAAAGCCGTTGTGCCACTCATTGTCCGCCTGGCCTTTGTCCCCAATCTCAAAGGCCACAAGACACGGGGTGCAAGTGGAGCCTCCTCATACCTTCGGTCTCAACACCAGGTACCTAATAGGTATCTACAGTCAAAAACTTAAAATAAATATAAATTTCCCTACTAAATTTTATTAAAGGAGAACTATGGGGTTAGGGCTTTTCCCCTTAGTTCTCCGAAGGGTAATGAGAGGACACAAACTAGCATCCTCCCGTTACCCAAAGCTCAGTATACCGCGAGCTGCAGCTCGTGTTATACTGAGACGCCGCAGCTGAAACGGATCCCGACAATTATGTCTGGATCCGCCCAGCTGCGTGAGTGACAGCTGGCTCTGCCTATCTAGAGGCAGAGCCAGCTGTACCCGCCCCCTCCAATTTTTCTTTCTATTCTGACATCGCTCCATGTCCGAATAAAGAAAAAAAAAGACACAGCCCTGTTTCTCTCCTGGGCGCCCGGGAGCGGGAGCCTCTCAGAGCGCCTGGGAGAGGTTCTTTTTTTTGCGTTTTTTTTACATCAGCAGAGCCGCCGGACAATAGGAAACTATTGGGCGGAGCTAGCTGTCACTGCTAGCTCCGCACAATCGTTTTCTATTTACTTTTTTAACTTTTTTCACTCTTTTTCTGTTCTGCTCGG
>NW_017306303.1:2447406-2463401 GCF_000935625.1 Nanorana parkeri
AAGCCGATGTACGGCTGATTTCAGCCGATGTACGGCTAAAATTAGCCGTACCAGCCTGAAGTGAATAGCCGAACAGTGTTCGGCTCACTTCACTTCAGATCGGTCATTCACTCGGCTGCCCTCGCCAGCTTCGTGAATAGACCCCTTAGAATGGATGCTACTCCTTGATGTTTAAAAGTTTTGGATTCCTGCAGAATCAGCTGGTCCCCTAAGCACTGGCCCTGATATCCTGTTTTAGGTTGGCTCCTTTCCCTTGCAGGGTCCTATGGAACCACCCATGTGTGTACTAATAAGCTGTGTGTGTCTCCACAAATACCATTCCCCTCAACCCCTGCTCCCCCTTCCTTCCTCTTATCTTCTACAAGCTAGTAGATAAAGAGCTGCTGGAGACTGTTCTGTGCCTGTGTACTGGACAGGAAGTTCAGGGAAGCTGAGCCGAGAAAGTTGGAGCCATCTGACTGTATGTTTTTGGGCAGGGATGTAAATAAATACTTTGCTGAGCAATGTGTATTTGTTTGATCTGGATGCAATATTGAAAAAAATGTTTGAGTGTTTAACACTACTCTAACCTCCAGTGACAATCAGGTAGCTTATGGTCAGCATTAGTTAATTGCATGAAGGTTTTTAATATATATATTCTACTATGTACAATGCTAGCACTAATGCCACAAAAGCTGTATCTATTTCCCAGTTAAGCGATCCCTTAAGACTCATCTCTTCGATCCCACCACAACCTAAACGCTCAACCATCACGTTCTCAAACAATTCATCCCCACGCAGCTCCCTCCTCATGTATTACTTCCCCCTTCCTTTTAGATTGTAAGCCCTCAGGGGCAGGGCCCTCCTCACCATCTTGTTTTGAATTGTATTGTGATTGTAATGTCTTCCCTATATTGAAAAGTGCTGCACAAACTGTTGGCGCTATATAAATCCCGTATAATAATTATACAGATCTATCATGGAACCTGTAAATTGACAATTTCTTTGACTTTGCCATTATTTGTATAAGGATACTCTTTTCTATATCGAACATGCTGAGCATGTTCGGCCGACCCAAAGCCACACGAAGCAAGCCGATGTACGGCTGATTTCAGCCGATGTACGGCTGATTTCAGCCGATGTACGGCTAAAATTAGCCGTACCAGCCTGAAGTGAATAGCCGAACAGTGTTCGGCTCACTTCACTTCAGATCGGTCATTCACTCGGCTGCCCTCGGCAGCTTCGTGAATAGACCCCTTAGAATGGATGCTACTCCTTGATGTTTAAAAGTTTTGGATTCCTGCAGAATCAGCTGGTCCCCTAAGCACTGGCCCTGATATCCTGTTTTAGGTTGGCTCCTTTCCCTTGCAGGGTCCTATGGAACCACCCATGTGTGTACTAATAAGCTGTGTGTGTCTCCACAAATACCATTCCCCTCAACCCCTGCTCCCCCTTCCTTCCTCTTATCTTCTACAAGCTAGTAGATAAAGAGCTGCTGGAGACTGTTCTGTGCCTGTGTACTGGACAGGAAGTTCAGGGAAGCTGAGCCGAGAAAGTTGGAGCCATCTGACTGTATGTTTTTGGGCAGGGATGTAAATAAATACTTTGCTGAGCAATGTGTATTTGTTTGATCTGGATGCAATATTGAAAAAAATGTTTGAGTGTTTAACACTACTCTAACCTCCAGTGACAATCAGGTAGCTTATGGTCAGCATTAGTTAATTGCATGAAGGTTTTTAATATATATATTCTACTATGTACAATGCTAGCACTAATGCCACAAAAGCTGTATCTATTTCCCAGTTAAGCGATCCCTTAAGACTCATCTCTTCGATCCCACCACAACCTAAACGCTCAACCATCACGTTCTCAAACAATTCATCCCCACGCAGCTCCCTCCTCATGTATTACTTCCCCCTTCCTTTTAGATTGTAAGCCCTCAGGGGCAGGGCCCTCCTCACCATCTTGTTTTGAATTGTATTGTGATTGTAATGTCTTCCCTATATTGAAAAGTGCTGCACAAACTGTTGGCGCTATATAAATCCCGTATAATAATTATACAGATCTATCATGGAACCTGTAAATTGACAATTTCTTTGACTTTGCCATTATTTGTATAAGGATACTCTTTTCTATAATTTTTGATCCATATTTTCCTTCCTATGGCTTCCAAAAGCTGAAAAGAAATGGCAGCAAAATGGAAATATTTTGTTTGCCTGTTTGACAACATTATAATTGGGTTTTCTTTCACGTGTGGTTGCTATCTGTTTTTAAAATACATCTCGGAGCTTTGTCCTTGCCGGTCTCCATCTTTATAGTCACACTGAAGTAGATGAAAAATGCAACATCCCTTTTCATTCCGTTTTCAGTCCATTTTTAATCCATCTTTTCTAGTTCTGTGCAAGGACCAGTGAAAAAGCAATTCAGAAAAGCAATTGTGAACATAGAATAAGGACAAAATGAAGCTGCAAGTATTGTTTAAAAGAAGGATTAAAAACTGATTAAAGAGTAAGAAAGGAAGGTGAAAACTGATAAATAACCTACAGTTTCTTTCAGGATGTTTCACCATTTTTATGCCAGAACCTTATCAATATTATAAACCACATCAGTCAGGAATTTAACAAAATTACATTTAAATAAGTTTGTTATTCATTTCTTCTATTCTATTAGCATCACGTATGTTTTACTAATTCCATTGCATAAAACAAACATTTACTCGTAATAACAGTTTTCTGACATGATACCCTGTCCATATATTTACTTTTTTTCTCCTCACATGCTTACATAACCTATAATGAAAAACTATGCAGCTGCACAGAAAGTGTCATTCTATGGTTTTGCACATGAAAAAGGACATCGGTTATATAAGAAGAACTCCAGACAAAACTTTTCTTAATTCTTGCTGTGGGGCTACACCCGCAATGCAAGGGTTAAGTGCTTGTTTTAGTCTAGGTGCCAAAAAAACAAAGTTATACTCACCTGAACCTTACAGCTGGCTGGCTGTAACTGCTCTTCTTCCAGCCTGTCTCCTCCTCCTCTCCCATGATGGTATGTCCCTTAGGGTCCTCACAATCTATACACTGTGTATTGGACATGATGACTCAGACCTTAGACTGGTGCAGCAGAGGGGAAGAGAGACTGTGAGGACCGATCTAAGAGCAAGCTGCTCAGAGGATCAGGTGAATGTAACTTAGTTATTTTAGCACCTAGTTGAAAACGAACACTTAACCCTTGCAGTGGGGGGTTAGCCCCACTGCAAGGGTTAAGAAACATTTTGCCTGGAGTTAAAAGGAGTGCCCCAATATCAGGGATAGCTAGACAACTACATGGTACAGTACCTTAAAGGGTTTCTAAACCCTCCGGTTTTTTTTAAATATATCTACTGCTAGCAAGCAGTAGATATAGGCAAAACTTTTTTTTTTAAACCCGCTTTAAACTTACCCCGTCTTTGCCGCGCGCTCCCGACCGAGAATCCGAAACTGCCCGGGCGGCCACAAAGCATCTTGGGGCGGGCGCATGCACAGGTCGGATTTTTGGCCGGGAGATGATGAGAGACGCAAGGTAAGTCTATGGACGCGTGCACCCGCATGCAGACACTTTGGGATCCGAAGTGCCAGCAAGGACAGAGGAGTCAGAGCTGGATCGGAGACCTGCAGCAGCGCTGGAGAGAAGGCTGAAAAGGACAGGAAAGAAGAGGAGGATCGGATTAAGAGACATCATTTAAGGTAAGTGCTGACATTAACATTGGGGAAAGGGAAAAAATAATATCCTTTAATGTCACTTTAAGATAAAAGATGCTTACTGAAACACATGTGCAATTGATGGCTATCTTGTTGCTACTAAGTACTGAGGTTTGGTGTCCCTAACTAATGCACTACCAAAATAAAAGTAACTGGATAGCTTATCTGGCAGTAGGGACTCTATTGCCTAGGTGGCCAGCACTATGCAATCCATCATCAGGCTGCGGATGGTAGCCGAGACAAGGGGGATCTGGATTTTCTTTGATGCTGTTCATATTGCCTCTCAACCCGAAAACTATCAGATACTCTGCCTCCTCTTTTTGGAAATGAATAGTACCACAGCACACCAACAAACATAAAGTGCATTGCCATACATTGTGCTAACACACATGTTGCCCCAAGAAGTAGTCTAAATTCAACCTTCATGTTTCCCACGCAGGGGGCAGAAGCTGAGATGTTTTTTCGTTGTTGATATCGCCCACACCGAACCCAATGATGAGTTAAGAATGTACTTCTTTTTCATACATTTGCACAGACTCTGACCCCTTGTATTTTCTTTCCTCCACGCCGAGTCTGACGTGTCATAAACCCACCTTCACAAGGATCCATATCTGCCCATTGAACACCATGTCACCATGTCACCATGACCAGACCTCACGGTAACATCACCAGGAGATCACCACCATTGAGCCCATCCATTCCATCACACGTAAGTGCCCAATTTCCATTGATTTACTGTTATTCCCTGGTCAATCTCCTTCCACACAGTCTGCACCAGTTAGTGGCGCTCCTTCCCATTCCTTTTTTTTGTTCAGTATCACAGAGTTAGACACCCCGGTTTAATAACCAATCTGTCTTCATTTTCAAAGTTTGAGATAAGAATATGACAACAAGAACATCTTCATACTGTATGTCTTGTGTAGAACATCTTGTTTTTAATGAGATTATTTAGATTTTCTTGATAATAAAGAATGCTGATGAATTGTTGATGCTTGCTCTTAAAATGAAAGGTAGAGATTTCTGACTGCTACTAGAACCCTTCCCAGAAAGATTTATCTTACATTTTGTTTGTTTTGGCTTGGACACTGACAAGGACCGTAACATGAACGTCAGTAATATTGTTTTACTGTTTTAATGGTTTTTAATTCATATTCCATTGAACAAGCACTGTATACAAAAAAAAACGACCACTATATAAATTATGTCGATCCATTATAAATTTTAAAAAACATTGATGTATGCCAAGGTGGTCTGAAAGCACATAATTATATTGTAAATTATTAATAGGCAATCTGCAATTTACAGGCTGTGAATATTGTAATAGTTTAATGTAAAATGAAGGACATTGGGGTTAATTTACTAAAGGAGTAGAGCTTGTGCACTTTGCAAAGCGAAAATGCACTTAGATTAGTGAAAAAGGTGACACTTTGCCATTCAATTATGCACATACAGGAGGGACAGGATAGGCTCCATGAACAATTGGATGGACCAACCCATGTGATTGCATTACATGTTTTATTTTTGACCTCCCTAAGATTTCACCCATCCTGCGTTAACTCAGATGCTGACACTCACACTCAATTAAAGTTTTCTTAGCAGGCATTGAGTAAGCCATGGGTAGTCAATTTCAAAGATGCAAACTTTCTCTACTCTGCACACTGTTTTACAAACTACTTGGTACCCTAGGATGAACTACTATGTTTATTGTAGGGTGACCTAACCCTTTAAATAAAAGTATAACTTAAACTGGCACTAAACTCAGGAGTTAAATCTTAAAAAATGCATTCAAGTAGCTTAATTATTAATAATACTGTATCATTTATTACATGATTTGCGTATCACTCAGCTGTAGATCCTCAAATTATGTCTGAATTGATGCTGACACTGTCTTTACTTCTGGAGGGTGGCCACTTTTGTCCTCCTCGATCCCTATATGTGTTGTAAAGTAACCACCGCTCCAAGCTCACGCCTGTGATAGTCTATAACTTCAATACAAATTAGTAAACTAAACATTAGTAAATTAAATTAGATTAAATTAGCAAAATGTGATGCCATGTTCACCTGCAGCCAAGATGCACTTATTGCAAGCCACTTAATGACCACTTCATTAACATGTAATACCATAGATGTTAGGCCAAATGCACTGTTCGGACATAGAAGTGAATCGCTAGCCCTAAAGGTGGCCATACACTTTACAACCATCGCAGGACCTTAGTCTTGCGATGGTTGTAAAGTAATAAAAAAAACGTACGATCTGCCCATCTTGGACAGGCAGATCGTACTTGCGATCATCGCAATGCTGAACGGGCAGTGTGCGCGTGCGCACACCGGCCCGTGCGGCATTGATCTTACGATCATGCTAAAAACCAGCCGCAAATCGTACGAATCTCGGCTGGTTTTCTAGCATGCTCCTTAGACAAAAGACGTGCGACCGTACGGTAAAAACGGTTGCACGTCTTCAATACACTTTGCGATTATTGTACGATCGCGGGATTTCCCGCGATTATCGTGCGATAATCGCACAGTGTATGGGCACCTTAGGTATTGTCATAAGATGGATAGGATGATATCCCCACCCCTTCTAAACTTCAACACCAGCAGACACTATTTGGTGTCACATTTTAGCTGTGATCAAGGAAGGAGTAGCAGGGAGACCTGCGCTGTGACAGTGAATATTAGTGGGCTTCACACAGACCCTGTCTATTTGCCCAGAATATGCAAGCAGACAGGGTTTCTTTAAAGTTAAATGGTGCAATAAAATCTTAAAATATATGCTCCTATTTAAAATACTTTACCTTAAAAATCCCATGGCCTTTCAGCTGCATTTTAGTTTGTAAAAAAAGAAGGCCTTGAAGTTATTATTATTATTATTATTATTATTACTATACAGGATTTATATAGCGCCAATAGTTTGCACAGCGCTTTACAATATAAGGAAGACATTACAGTCACAATGCAATTCAAGACAAGATGGAGAGGAGGGCCCTGCCCGTGAGGGCTTACAATATAAAAGGGAGGGGCAAGTAATAAATGAGGAGGTAGCTGCGCGGGGATGATTGTTTGAGAAAGTGATTGTTCAGTGGTTAGGTTGAGGTGGGATAGGCTTCCCTAAAGAGATGAGTCTTAAGGGATCGCCTAAAGGCAGTCAGTGTGGGAGATAGACGGACAGGTTGGGGTAGAGAGTAGAGAGAAGTAAGACTAATCTCAATCGGGTATGTTATCCTTTAGGATATAAATCAATCATTAATTTTTTTTTAACATTATTTTTATAATACCAAAAGGCGCAATGTTTCAGAAAGCAAAGCACGATTCACATTATGTAAAGGCAAACAGCAGAAATAGCAGAAGGCAGCTTGTAGAAAACTATCAAAGAAATACTTCTTGTGTACAAAATATGTTTTCATTATGAAGTTGAGAAAAACTCTTTGTCCTTCTGGGAAAAAATGAATTGCTCATCAATATCAGTTTATCAGATATCTCTGGCGAATACTACTCTATGCCAAAAAATAATTGAATACAAAATGCCAGCCACCTTCGTTTTCTCCTTTCAATATTCTTGTACAAACTGTAACCAATTTTCTGACAGAGAGTCAAAAAAGATAATTGCGTTTTTGTTTGCAGCCGACAAAGAGATAGCATTGCCCTGCGTGCCAGCACCTTTGTTCTTCAGCTATCAACATCAGCAATGCACATAATTAATTATCAATTATCCTCTTCTGCAACCATCAGAATAGCCATCTTGTATTTTTTATTGTTTATGAATTCAGCAGGTTGTACAAGCAAGCATACAGAGGAGCATTTAAGAGTGTTTCTTGTTAATAATTACACTAACATGATGAACAAAGTTGCGGACATAGAAAGGAAGACTTGAACAGCAATAAGATTTGGGCCCTTTTTATTGCCAAGAGCTGTTGTTCTATTTATATGCTAACCCTCCTGCCAAGCTGCTTTCTGTTGGCTGTGTCTTACCTTGCTTTTTTTTTTTTTCTACAGAAAACTAGCTTGGGAACTATACTTAAACCTATGAGGTTCTTTTTGGTGCTATCCCAGGCCTTGCTGCTGTATGCCACCAGGGCCAGATTAAGAGCATCATGGGCCTTGCGCTGTTGTTCGATCGGACAGGAAGCAGCAGAGGCGGCTCTGGCCACCTAATATGCCCGAGTAGGGACTTGGCACCTCTGGCTGATTGTGTTCAGCCCGGCTAGCCCAGATTGCCATTGGGCATACCAAGGCAATCCGGGCTTGCCATGCCTATTTTCAATGGTGGGCCAAGTAGCCCCTATGTTAATCTGGCCCTGTATGCCACTACTAACTGACCCAATGGTGTCAGGTACCAGTTGTCTGACATATGTGCCTACTGTATGTATGAACTGTGTTAGTTGTGTCAGATATGAGGTAGAAGGCCATCATAGGGTCTCTCTTCAGGCTTTGCTGATAGCCCAGTTTGTCTTTTGGGGTGTTTGTGCAACAGTACCCGTTGAATATGCATTATGTCCTTTTCATATAATTGTTTTTTTTACTATTTCTGCTAACCTAAAGTTAGTGCATTTTATGTAGGTGAATTGTACTCATGAAACACTTGAGGATTTTGATGTAGGAGATATGTCCTAAAAAACTTCCACAAAGTTTATCAGATGCATATATTATCCCCAACTGCTCTCCCCCTGCCATTACTCCTCTGTCACTATTACCAGCAATCACTGGCTGACAAAATGACAGCTGGTAATTGCTTTGTATTACACAGCAGGAGTGGCTGTCAAAATGTAGCCGTTGCTTTATAAAATGATCCTTGCATATAGTTTGCAATTGTCAATGAGTAAATGCAATAAATCAATCTCTTGTTTCATTGCATTTACTATTCCATTCAAATGTAGAGGTGGCCTTACATTTGAATGAAACCCTACAAGTTCCTTTTTTTTTTTTATTAAATGTATTCCTATTTAACCACTTACTAACCTTCAGTTAACCCTATCAGCCCTAATCAACTCCTTCCTCACCTTATCCCCTTATTTTTCTTTTGATTTTTTTATCTTTATTTTTTACCATTGATTTTTTTTAAAATTCATTTTGTATGCTACTCTTTTAGTGTCTCATGACAAAAGAATGCACAAAAAGTGTTTTAATTTGATATGCTTTGTACCAGAAACATAATTTGTGTGTAATTTTAAATGTGAATTATAGAAAAAAGTTATTTTTCTATTTACATTAAACCTAACATTGGTCAAAATAAATTTTTCTTTTTTCACATCTTTTTCTCTATAGATTCTATAGACAATAAAACAATTTTTGAAAAACAATATTGCCAAAAGACAACCTAGCCCCCCTAAAAAAAAAAACCAATGCATGTGTTACTTGCATACATACATACATTATCTCAATGTATGTATGTACTACAAAGTTATCGCCATGTAAACAGGCAATGTAAAAATGAGATAATTTAAAGATAAGTTAAAGTTTTTAGAATAACCATTTTGGTAGTTAAACTGTACCTTTTCATAGACCAAAAAGAGGGAAAAGAGGGATTTGGTTCCAAATGAGGGACAGTTGGGAGGTATGCTTATTCCTTCTTACAAAGTATGAATGTATGGTTACCGAATGGCAAACACTTGGTAAACACATGGGAAGGACACCTCAAATACCCATCTACACGTACCAAAAGGCCTGATTCACACCTAGGCGTTTTTCGTCAGTAGAAAAATAACTTCAAAATGCCCAACACAAGAAATCCCATGATTTTCAATTCACACCTGAGCAGCAAAACTCCAGCAAAACGCTGACAAAAAGTACATGAGCTTCTTTTGGCAGTTTGCTGCTCATTTTCCCCCCATGGACTTCAATGGAAATGCCAGGAAAAGCATGTTGCACGTTTGTTTTTGAACATATGTACGCATGTTCATCCATTGACCACAATGTTTCTAAAGCTACCAGTCAAAGCACGCGTCTTCAAGTGCAAAAAAAGCTAGCTGAACCCGCACATACAAACACGCTAAAACGATGACGCCTTGGTGTGAACGGGGACTAAAGCTCTCTGTCCTTTTGTAGGTTTATACATGGAACTAAAGTCTACAATAATTGAAATATTCTGACAAGAAAGGGGTTATCAATTCAGACAAAACGACATCTTGCATGTAGTGTTAATCACAGAAAACAAACAACCTTTCTTCCAAATAAATAGTTATTCTCTCCGAATTAATAAATATGCAAATGTGCTCTGTTTTTATTAACATCTTGGCAGCCCCTCACTAATAAATATTTCAGCTTTTCTTCATCGGCTTGTCCTCTGCTCCATATAAAATGGAGAGCCAGTCACTTCTAGTGTTTACGTGTTGTTCTGCAGTAAGGCTTTAATTTCTAAAGAATGTAAGTAATTGTTGAATCCGCTGAGTGTGTCAGGTTGTCGCTGAACATCTACCGCTAACGAGGAGCCTAATTAGAGTAAGTGACAGGAGAGCTAAGCTGAGGTGGGCATTAGTCCATTGGGAACTTGAATCTGACAGAGTAATAACCCCACACTGTGGTCTAGTAAAAGTTACTGACAAATATATATGACAAACCCAATGGTAAATTACAGTACAGTGTAACTGGAATGCTGTACACCCGATTATAAAATATAAGGATATTGAAGGTCACATAGAAATGTCATGACAGACAATCTTATATTCTGAGTACTTAATAGCAATTCATTAAATTTCAAAAGGAACTTTAATCTTAATTTCAGTGAGGTACAAACCACTGTGTTTTATAAGTTCCAGCCTAAAACGTTTATATACCAAAGATTTTGTTTATTTTTTTTGTCAGCTATAAACTTCATCATAGTTTTAGCAATACAGCTTACATCACTTAGGGGTGTATTCATAAATAATTCATCAAGCCATTTGCCCTGTGAAACTTTGTGAACGTTAGTTCTGTGCGAGTGGAATCAAATTCAATTGTTATTAATATTTTTTTTAAATCAAATATAATATTAGGAAAATACCGCATTATGGCCACTAGATGGAACTGGGGATCATAGAAAAGAACTATAAAAATAAATGGGCCTTCAGATATTTATCCCCCCGCCACATATGTGAATGAATAAGGGGTATCCATTGTTCCTCATTCACAAAAAAACTAAATAGTAAATAAAACCAACAACACCTTAGAAAAGGCCCTTTATTAAATAAATAGATAAATGCCTCATGATGTTCCTGGTGGAATGTGAACACAGCGAAGGGGAACCTGGGTGATGTCATTGACCTAATACAGTCATAAACATATTTGGCTAGTAACATCACCCAGGATCCATGCCGGCTTGCTTACCATATGAAGCAAGCCGGCGGGAAGCCATTTATTTAGTGGTGGTAGTGATGCCACCACTAATTGTATTACTTCTGGCTGCAGCAGCCAGGGGTTAAGGTGCGAGCAAGCTGGTTTCAGGCTGTACACATTGTCAACCGAAATCCAAGGCTTATCCCTGTTTCCAATGGTCTTCTACAGTTGCCTTTCTATTGTGGATGCCTAATTGTACCCCAGCTGAGTATGGCTGCTGGACGGCTATTCACAATGGAGGAAAATGTTTGAATTTGCCAGAAAAATGCCTTTACAGTAGATATAAACCCTCAATCAATTGGCAATAAAAAATACTTGTTTTCACATTGGTTTGCATCCTCTGCTGCATGATGCCCAATGATGCTGTTCTCCAGCACAGCGGTCGCCAACCTTCGGACCTCATATACCACTAAATTCATCATTTTAAATCCCGTGGAACACTAATATGAATTTTTTTACAAATATATATGTATATTCTCACATTTTTAGTTTCCTCATATATAAATATATTCTCATGTGTGTGTATGTATATACACAGGTAAATATATATATATATAAATATATATATACACACACACACACACATGAGAATATATTTATATATGAGGAAACAAAAAATATGAGAATATATATATATTTACCGCTGCTTGAGTAAGTGAGATTGAGCCCTGGAGCCTCTGTGCCACTTAAATGACAGCCCAGCATGCACGGCATCAGAGGGGCCCAGAGACCATCAAAATTTTCTCGCGCACCACCAGTTGGCGACTGCTGTTCCAGCAGACTCTTTGAAGCTCCTCCTATCTATATCATTGTAGTTCAGCAATGGCTGCATGGTATTTCTAAGGGTGGCTTTCCTGGTGGTGACAACAGTGGACAATTCCTGCATAAAGTGTGTTCAAATGGCCACTTGTAGCCTCTATATCCCATGTGACAGGGTGGTAATGCAGGAGCACAGTGGGGGGATAGAGACAGAGGGGTTGATTTACTAAAGGCAAATAGGCTGTTCAATTTGAAAGGGAATTTTCAGGGGAACGTTCTCCTTAGTTTCGTGAATGAGGTTAAGGTCTGCTGACTTCATTCATTCGAACATGTGTGTTTTGTTTTTATTTTCCTTGCACATGATTGGGCAGTCTGGGCAGTCTTTGCAAAGTGACATTTTTCCACATTTACCAAGCTAAGGGAAACTTGCCCTGTAAAAGGAAACAGCCTTTTTGCCTTTAGTAAATCAACCCCAGAGTGTTGTCATCCTATAACACAAAGTGCCTTAACAAGGTCCATTGTGGCATCTTAAATGAAAGATCCACAGTTTAAAATGTTGAAAGTGACTTTCGAAGTTACAATAACAAATTAAGGCTTACATAAGATTTTAATGACTAGATTCATTTATACTTTAGGCACAGTGGTATGTTGTGAACAGTCCCTGCTGAAATAATTATAATTGTCCTAGTCCAAGCATTCTATAGTGGCATATCAAAGAAGAACTCCGGGCAGAAACATTCTTAACCCTTTCAGTGGGGCTACCCCTGCACGACAAAGGCTAAGTGCTTGTTTGTGTCTAGGGATGAAAATAACAAAGAAATACCTCACCTGAACCTTGGTGTCAGCTGGCTGTAAGTCCGGTCCCTGCAGCCTCCCTCCCCCTCCTCTCTAGTGGTCTAAGGTCCAATGAGTCATCACGTTCTATAAAGTATATAGGATGTCAGGATGCTGAAGTCATTCCATTGTTGGAGAGGAGGAGGAGACAGGCTGCAAGACAGGGTCGGATTTACTTTCCCTGCCGCGACCTCCCTCCCCCCCACACACACACACACATCAATGGAGAATGGCAAGCGGATGGCAGGGTTAGTTTTAATTTTTTTATTGTTTCTTTATTTTTTTTACATTTATTATCACTATTTTTATTTTTTTAAACAAAATTCTTATTATTTTATACTTTTTAATCACCTTTTTATTTTTTTATTTAACTATTACTTATTAGTTTCTACTTTTTTTCATTAATTTTTTTAATCAATTACATTTTTTTCACTAACAAGCACCTGTGTGACAGCATTTGGAGGTGACAGGTTCTCTTTATTGACCCTGTCACCTCCAATACAGGAGTTCTAGCACAGCACTGTGCTGGAACTCCTGTGAGAGAAGAAGTGCACAGCTCTCCCCATTCACTGTGTACATTGAGCGGCAGAGCCTCGGTGGCCTTGTGGGGAATCCAGGCCTGCAGGTGAATAATATATATCTTTTTTTATCTTAGACCCTAAACGAAAACGAGTACTTAATCCTTCCAGTGAGGGGGTAGCCCTGCTGCAAGGGTTAAGAATATTTCAGTCCAGAGTTCTTCTTTAACTACTGCAAATTTCTTAGAAAATCATAGTGTGAAAAAAACTTTGTAGTGTTTGCTCTCTTGAGTGTTCAATGTATTGTCACTTACTTGTTTTATCACGGCCTGCTTTTTCACATGTTGACAGATATATTTACCTTTTTTTTCACATAGACAGTGACCTGCAGTAAGTGGGAATAGGCAAATTACAGGTTTATGCTACCTAAGAACCACCTGTTCAGACTCGGCTTCCTTTACCGGAATCCTCATATTATGCTGTTGTTCAATTAGGACCTACATAGACCAACTCAGCCTCGGCTAGGAGAATGAAGAGCTTGCTCTACTTGGAAGCATTTCTGATTTAATGGGTTTTTCTTTCTTACAAACATTTTAATGGGAAAGTTGGCAGAAAGTTTGGAGTTAAAGTAATAATATTTATTGGCTCACTCAGAGTGAAAATGCAAGCTTTTGAAAAATGTTAGGCTTTTTCATTAAAACTTTCTGCTTTAATCCTTAACTAACATGGTATAATAGTATGCTTCTATTGAGAATGTTGGAAATATGGACTATTGGTACTAGCTTTTATTCTGAGAAGACTTAGCAGAACACACAATACAAAGTGAGAACAATGACAGCTCTTAAGCAGAATGATTTGCTGTAGCTTTGGTATGGTCCCAACCAGGGCATCCGTCAGAAATTTTGGGGCCCCTTACACGGCTATAGGCCTGCCCTGCACTGCTAGGGCCAGGCCTCCGCCTCCTCGCCCTTCACCGTCGGCCAATAGTCATGTAAGGGACCCGAGCAGGCCCCTAAGGCTGCCCGGGCCCCTTACATGAGTATCGACCGTACCCCCTGATGGCTGCCCTGGTCCCAACACCAATAAAGACTGTGCAGAAGAATACTTAGTCATATCTCTCACATTCCTTGACTTAAAATGGAAATCAAGACATTCTTTTTTATCTGTAGCAATCATTACCCCTAATAAATGTTCCTTACCATTTGCATCATTGCCTCACATTTTACATTATCAAAGACTAAGGGGTCTATTCACTAAGCTGCCGTAGGCAGCCGAGTGAATGACCGACCTGAAGCGAAGTGAGCCGAACTCTGTTCGGCTATTCACTTCAGGCTGGTACGGCTGATTTCATTGTATTCCTGATAAAATGTATCAGGAATACAATGAATAGCTTTGCAGATGCTTAAGAAATAAGAAAAACAGCTTAAGTTAAAAGAAATTGAAAGGCTTCAGCTAAGATGGAGAATCAAGGAACAAAATGGAATCTTGGTTTCTTTCACAGAGCGCTCAATACAACTTTTAGATGGTAGCTAAAAAATGGGTTTATTAACATAGGTAAAATATAATTCCTATTTAAACAATGTGAGATAATAGAATACATCAAAATCGAGGATCCTCTATAATTCTGAGGGTCAGGAGATCTTGAGTAATGCACAATGCAAACCAACAGCATAGCCTGTTTCTTATTCATACTCTGCAAGCATACCACTTTATTATTATATCATCTGCTGATATATAGCCCTCAGGAACCTGCTGCCTGAGGAAGTCACTTTTATGGCGCTCTGTATGGAAATGTAATTTTCAGGGAGCATAGACGTGTTTATGAAATCTTATCAGCAGGATTATGAACAGCACACACGCCCAATCTCAGATTCTCATTACAGGCTCACGAGTCATGCAGACTATGCCACAACTCAATGAAATTCAAGACATTGATATCTCAGGATCAAAAAGGTGATGAAATCTAACGAAGAATGCAGAGTAAAAAAAGGCCACTAATAAGTGTTTTATAAATTATTATTGTAAAATTCAGTTTTGTAAAATCATGATTTTATATTATATTTTACTTGTATTATATCAATGTTCATATTATTTTCATGAAGAATAGTGCCACTTTACACTCAATATTTACAGTCATACACTATAGCTTTTGCCACATTAACACAAACCAATCACTGCTCCGAAGAGCTAACAAGGGAAATACAAAGTATTCCTTTTACTTGGATGGTAAAACTCATCATCCAGCGACATAGTGGCCGATGAGTTACTATTACTGATCCCTTAAGAAGCATACTCATGTTTACCTTTTAACTTTAGCCAATGGTCACACCCAAAAACAAGACTGTGCTTAGCCTGTTCATTTGGGTATGTGCATATAGACATTTTTATTCTATCATTAATAGCAAGGCAAAGACCATAGTAGATTTTATAAAAGGTTTATTAGATTTCCTTATGTATCAAGCTACAAGGATTCTTACTGAATTAGTTAATTAAACTGACAATGTAGGGAATGGAGCATAAGGATCTTCCAGAATCCTATGCTCCAGAAACAATAGTGAATCCCTATGAGAGTTATCCATTCTGGTGAATATTCTCTTATAACAACATTTTTTTAAAACAGAAGCTCTGCCTCACCTTCCTCCCCTGACCGCACGTCCCTGGTGCTCAGTATTTTAACAGTAGCATAGGGAGTACAGGAGGCACAGATGCAGAATGAAGAGGGGGCTGTGAGAGAATACTGGCTCAGTCTTTTATCTAACCAAACAGGTAGGAAGCATGGGCCACATGGCAAGGAGGGCTGCAGAATGGCAAGGGGGCGGTGGCTTCAGTGCTGCCTGTACCCCCCCCCCCCCCAGAG
>NW_017306303.1:2463734-2465300 GCF_000935625.1 Nanorana parkeri
GGGGGCTTTAGTGCTGCCCGTTCCCCCCCCCCCCCATAGGAATGTCCATAATTTGAACTTCCGCCTGGGGAGAGCTACGGCCAGGACTGACAGTAATAAACATGACATTTTATTTACAAAGCACAGCACCAATTTTTTAATGGGGACAAATGCTATGTGCATTTTACCAAGCCTTTTTAATTTCTGTTTAAGTACTTCTTTAAGGCATATTTTTGGGGTACAAGGAATGTGGCAAATATGCGCAGTGTATACAATAATTAAACTCTATTTAACCATCTATCCTCAACCCACTTCCCACAAAATATTCTCAGTCACTGGTAGTACAGAAAAGCCCACAGTCTCTTGCCTCCTGGCTGCAGTTTTTAGAAGGTAATTGCCATTGATTAATGACCTCAGGGGGCCGTCAGATGATGTTCTTAAAATGGACCGATTAACTAATGTTTTAAGAGGGAATGGCCATTGCTCGCAATCCTTTTTCTACGGTGATACTAGCCAAGATCCCTGGCGTCACCCAAGCATAGTATTGTGTTTTATTTTGTCAAAGTCTTAAAAAAAGGAAATTAATAGTCAAAATCAGGCCAGCAGAGCAAAACCAAGTAGGGGAATAGCTGGTAAGCAAATTTCAAAATACTTCACCTCTATTTGTGATTACTAATTTTTGTAATCAATATTATAATGCAACCCAAACAATGGTCCAATCTAATGAAGACCACGTGGCCCATACCTGTTGCTCATGTCACATAACCCATATGTACCCATTTGTATTGAACAGTTCAGAACACTATGCCAGTTTCTGGGTGATACACCATGTCCTATGCATTTCGCTCATGAAGCCTATGTGACGAAACATGTTGGGTAGGTCTAAAACAGGATATATCATCACATCAGCCGCCACATGCCAGAAGTGGTCTGCTGGTAGTAAGTTTGTGGAGAGCAGCGCTGGTTTGGACAGGAGCCAGAGAGTTGCCACGGCTATACGATCTCTTTGCTGGTACACATGGTGCTTAATAAACATTGAAATTACAGTGTTTATACTGCTGCTTTTAACTGAATGTTGCTAATTAACTGAATAATACTATGGGCATGTTTTTTCTTGTATTCTTGTGAACAACATCGGGGAGTGTACTTATGATTGTAAGCACTGGCCTATTAGGAGGTTCACATTATGGTTCTGTGAATACTACAGGATATCACTAAAATGTTTTTTACATTTTGTGATGAGAGGTCTAAGATTTTTGGTGAGTTGCATCCCAAATGATGGTGGAGTTTGGGTGTAGCACCAATGAAGAAGCATTTATAATCCACATATGGAGTTGGTCCTTATGCACTCTGGTGGAGCTGGTGAGCACGAAAAGTGATATCATACAAAGACTGTGGGGTCTATTCACTAAGCTGCCGAGGGCAGCCGAGTGAATGACCGACCTGAAGTGAAGTGAGCCGAACACTGTTCGGCTATTCACTTCAGGCTGGTACGGCTGATTTCAGCCGTACATCGTCTGAAATCAGCCGTACATCGGCTTGCTTCGCGTGGCTTCGGGTCGGCCGAACATGCTCAGCATGTTCGGC
>NW_017306303.1:2470662-2547194 GCF_000935625.1 Nanorana parkeri
CGGCGGGCTCCGCCCAGCTGTCAGAAGCAGGCTGTCGGCCGGCCAATGGCCGGCCGCTCGGCCAGCTTCGGCTTTCAGCACGGCTCAGCCGAGCCGAGCCGATGCATATGTGTTAGGCTCGACTGAGCCGCTCGGCCATGTTCGGGAGCTGTACGGGGTATTGTGAATAGCCCGTACAGCACCCCTTCGGTTCTACTGAGCTGAAGGGGTCCTGGGGCCAAAGCTAGCTGAAGGATCGGCCGAAGCTACGGCCAGATCCTTCGGCAGCTTCGTGAATAGACCCCTGTATTATTTGTCTTGACTTATTTGTGATTTTGTACAGCATTATAACAGTACTTTGTATATGTAAAGGTCTTTCACGTAAGGTTTCACAATATGTTTGCACACTTTTGGAGCACTGTTTGCATATGACATATAATGCTTTTTAATGCCTTTCTTAAAAGGAGAACTATGGGGTAAGTGTTTTTCCCCATAGTTCTCCTAATGCTCACGGGAGGACACAAACTAGTGTCCTCCCGTGACCCAAAGCTCAGTATTTCGCGAGCTACAACGTGCAGTATACTGAGATCGCCGCAGCCGGGATGGAACCCTACATTACTGTCGAGATCCACCCAACTGCGTGAGTGACAGCTGGCTCTGCCTATCTAGAGGCAGAGCCAGCTGTATCTGCCCCCTCCCCTGTCCGTTCCGCCAGTCAGCGCTGGAGGATCGGAGCGGGGAGGGGGGGGAATCCCTGCAGGGAGCCATAATTGATAGTCACTGCTATCTGTGGGTACATGATCGAGAAGTGAGCAAGCAGCGTTATGTGTTTGCTCACTTCCCGATCTATTGAGCCGACGTGTGACAGTTTTATTGTCACACGTGGGCTCGAACTATGAGGTTGAGTGAAAATCACTCACCTCATAGTTCTCCTTTAACCCTTTCATGACTGAGCTAGTTTTCAGTTTCTGTTCATAAATGACTGCCACACTTTTTACATTTTTGACTGTGTGATTCTTCCACAGCAGTAATATACTTTCTTACTAAATGTACCCACACATATTATATATTGTTTTTTAGAGGACAGTGAGGGCTTTATAATTATATCAAACGTGTACCTAACGCCTCACTCATAAAATATGAAAAACAATGAGGAAAAAAACGTAAAGAAAACCCTTTTTTCACGAGTTTTGATTATTATTAATTTTTTTAGAAACTTTTTTATATTAATTATAGTATAAAAAATATATTTAGATATTTTTATTTTCCTAATTTTTTTACACTTTATTATTATTTTTTTTTACACTTTGTAAACTAAAGGTCTTTGAACCTGCTCAGACGATCAGAAGTGATACATTCTATCTCTGTGCCTGAAATGTATCATAAACATAGGGCCAGTCAATTGCGCTGTCAAAACGAATAGCAGATAGGTGACTCACTCTGCTACCTCTCTGCTATCTTCAGCTGTCAAATACGGGATCGATATTTTGCACTCCCGTATTTGTATGTAACGGCTTAATTCTTTCATTAAAAAAGAAAGAAGCTTTTACAAAAGCTTAACTATTTCATTAATGAATGCCTCAACACTGAGGCATTCGTTAATGCATGGTAACTGCTGAGAATCAGCGGTTACCGGCATTACAGAGCCTTAAATATCTCGTCACGTACAGTGTACGTGGCCAGTCATATAGGCACTTTGTGGTGGGACGTACAGTGTACGTATCCCGTCACGAAAGGGTTAAAGAGGAACTTCACCCTTATCTCAAAAATTGCAACAAAGGCACCTTCAGAAATGTTTAGTAATGGCAATCTACAAACAGATACTTATAGATTTTTATTCTTTGCATACCTTATTTTTCTTTTCTTCCCCATTTTTCTCACAGTGGCCATTTTCAGTAAACGCAGATGAGTCCATCTCCCTTTACTTCCTGGAACTCTGGATCTGCCTCCTGGAACATGTGACACTGCACATCATCTGATGGGGAGAAAATGCCTTTCCCCCCGCTATCTCGCAAGATTTTGCAGTTTACAGATGAGAATTCCCAGGAAGGTACTTGTGATGTTGCCATCACAGCATTTGAGAGGCCAAGGATACATCACCAGTGTCTCACTCAACCAGGAAGTGGAAAAACAATGATTGTAAGTAAAAGCGGAAAAAAATGTTGTTTTGCTAAAGAATGTAAGACGATTTCATATCACCATGTAGCTGCATTTGTGATTTTTAGTAATATGGGGGAAAAGTCAGCATTCAGAGACTGCAACATGAGCCCAGTAATATGAGGACCTACTTACTGTAATATCCAGTTAGTCTTTATTAAATAGGTAGGCTATTGCAATACATAGTTGTTGGTAGATATTGCAAAGTCAGATTGTAATGTGTGTGGTAAGCGTTAGACTTCTGAGTCATAGGACTTATTTCTTAAATATTCTTTACTGTGTCACAAGGGGTGAAGTACAATGCTATATTTGTTACTCAACACTGGTTTGTATTAGCACTTTGATATGGAAACAATGTTTGAAATAGCAGAAGCAAGTCACTGCTATGCTGAACTTTAATGAACTGAGCTAATAATCACTTAGGGCCCCGTTCACACCAGGGTGGTTTCTTCGCACGCATTTTTCCATGCTGAAACACATGCAAATAAAATCCCATACATTCCTATGGGGGCCGCAAACGCGTGGAATCGTGTGTACAAATACGCCTGTCACTTGAAATAGTCCCAGGGTTTCTTTTGCTGCGCTGATCAGCTCGTTTTTCTCCTTAGACTTCAATGGAAACCTGCTCATCAGTACGTTTTAGCGCAATTCCACGCATTTTATATGCTTCTCATTGGACAACTGAAAACGAGCTTCAAAAACGCGCTGACATATGAGCAGAAAACACCTGCAATACACGCTGAAACGCGCATAAAACCGCTCAAAAAATGCACAATAACACTGTCGCCCTGGTGTGAATGGTGCCTGAAGCTTCATTTTGACATTTTATCACATGTGTCCAGCATCTTGGAAATTCTTGTTAAATTGTACTTCTACAAAGATGTAATACACGAATACACTAATTTCTTGAAGGGAAGTGTACCTGTGGCTACTATAATACCACTAATTCCCCTTCTATAGGTGAATGTTACCAAAGATGATATTAGCCCTGAAATACAAATTTTAATCCTTAAACACAATACAATTCGTGAACTATATTAAACATTGTCCAGATATACTTATAGTACTGAGTACCATCATAAGGCAATCATCTATTTCTGTTCTGAAGGTGCTTCAGATAATGGGAACAACTATTGTCTAAATGATGTTTTTAAGAGCCATTTATTTCTCTCATAGACATAGTTATCTCTGCTCTTATCTCAGTGAATGTCATAGAGATATTACAAGCAACCTTCCTTGTTCCTGCATATTTACAAGTATCTTTCTGGAATGAGCAATGTGCCACATGTAAATGGACATTTCTTAAAGTGAATTTTTTTTAATTTTTTTACCAAGCTGTTTTTAAGCAATAAAAGGTGCCAGATCCGCTGCTTTTAAAAATGAAGGCTAAACGAAGCTAAGCCGTGACAGATGATGAATTCCACAAATAATACAGGCCATTTGGATTGGAAGAACTCCAGGGAAATAAATTCTGAGCCCTTGCAATGGGGCTACCCCCACTCTGCAAGGGTAAAGTGTCTAGGTTAAAAAAAGAAAGTTATACTCACCCAAACCATGCACCTTACTGGCTCCTTCCAGCCTGTCTCCTCTGCTGCAACATTGGTATGTCCCTTGGTATCCTCACATCCTACACTGTGTATAGAACGTGATGACTTGAGGATCCTTAGAACGCTGCAGTGGAGAGGGAATGAGGCAGAAGGGACTGATCTAAGAGCCTGTGGATCAGGTGAGTATAACTTTTTTAAACCTAGACACTTACCTTTTGTAGTACGTGGGTAGCCCCTCTGCAAGGGTTAAGACTCTTTTTCCCTGGAGTTCTGCTTTAACTACAGCACTGGAGCTGGTTCCAACCAGACCTGACCCAAGTGCTCTCTTCTATTCATCAGCAATTAATTACTTTCATCTATAAAGGTTGTTACTTCTGATAGCAGACCAATAACCAGCACAGGTAATAAAAGCTAAATGTTTCAGCTAGTTAACAAAGATCCTGTCTCTCAGAAAACTCGAAGAGGCTGGTTTCTGAACACATCCAATCCATACCTGATTTGAGCCACCTGCACCCCACTATGCAACAGAAACTGAAATAACAGGAGGTGGGATTAATTAGTATTGGTGATGGCATGAAAATGTTAATCTTGCAAGAACTGGAACTTTAATCTTTTAATTATCAAGAAGTTCAAAGGGGTTTTCAGAGAATACTTTAAAAAATAAAATGACCCCCCATCCCCTTAATATATACCGTGGAAACAGAAGACTCTGCTAGTTCATAGCCACATGATAGATATGTGGTATTTGAAACTGAAGTGTCATAAATCACTGCATTAATCAGCTTCCTTTGTTTCATTAGCAGATCATGCTGCCTGATTGCAAAAAAAGAATCAACGGAAAGGTACTGGCCATAACTATAGTCCAACAGAAGTAACAGGCTGCTCTGTCAACAATGTAGATGTAATGGGACTTTATGCATCAATAAATGGAAATAAGAAAATCACATGTTCTATTACATTTTCTAACTTTCATTTCTATCAGTATCGACTTATAACCCATTATATGTAAGTAACGTATCTAAGTATTTTACTAATTGTACTATCTTTATGCATTCATTTTTAATTAAAGGAGAACTATGGGGTTAAGGGTTTTCCCCATAGTTCTCCTTAGGGTAACGGGAGGACATACACTAGCATCCTCCCGTCACCCTAAGCTCAGTATACAGCGAGCTACAGCTCACGGTATACTGGGCCGCCAATATATATATATATATATGTGTATATTTATTATTTTCCACTGAATTATATATATGCAGTGGATCTATTTAAAATCTATAGTTTACGTTCAAATTCACATGCTTGGTATTATTTAGTTATTATCTATGAATTTATTTTATGCTCCATCCAAATTATATTTATGCTTTACATATTTATTTATCAGCTGTTGCCAAACTCCATTGATCTAACTATCCATATAATATGTTGATTATTAGCTCTGAAAAAGGGGATAGAGATCCCTGAAATGCACTGGTTTCCCATGAATCTTCAATGAAACGTGCCCAGACATGCATATTGAGGTTGTGCTGGCTACTACTATTAGATTGGAGTGCTTGTGGATTTCTGCCTTCCATTTATGATAAGGGATAAGTAAGTTCTGTTATGACTCTTTCAGCACGACCTAAAGTTGGAATAGCTGAATATGTAAAAAGGAGACTAGATTTCAACCTGCTGGACAGATAGGAGACTGCTTAATATTAATAGGCAGTATTTTATATTCACGTGATTTAAAAAATACATTTTCCAAAGTATATTTATTTAGTCCTGACCATATTAAAGGAAGAAGAAAATATGGGCAAAAGTACGGTACATTACCTTGAAAAGAATAGTCCATTTGTGACTACCGTTCATGTTACAGCCATATGTAGGGTGTAACATAAAACATGGTCACATTCCACAGCCCCCCCATCTTCATACCACTATACCTAAATCATGGGGTCCTTCTCCCCATAGGTCTCTGTTTAGTTTTTTTGTGACGGCTGTGCATGGCTCTGCCCACAAAGCAGCATCAATCATTCACAGATCCATTCGTAGGATCTGTGATTGGAGGGACTCATAGATCTCAATGGAGCACGAGTGTGGTGATGTCGCCACAGTTGTAGTCCATTGATTACTTCAATGGAAATTAAATCCTCTATACAGATTAGGAGCTGAGGGAATAGGAGACCTGTGCACTGCACCCACAATCCACTGACCATTTTTGCAATGCTTTGCAGGCTTCAATGCGAAACAAAAAAGAAAATGTCCTTCATCAATGTGTGTGTGTGTGTGTGCTTATTCATCTTTCCCCAAAAGGTGGAATATGCCTTTTAAATAATATTTTGCTTCCTGCAGTTCTTTAAAAAAAAAAAAAATGGGGTCTTAATAATATGTTTTAATTCAATCTTTGTTTAAGCACCTGCAGTCGCTTTTATGGTAATAATGTATTAACAAATCTTTCTAAATTCCTCATATTTCTTGTTAAAGGCAAAAACAAAACCTGTTTTATGATGCAAGCACTTTTTTTGCTTCAATAGGTTTAATATTAAACTTGATAAGAACATTTTCTTTTACAAAAGTTTGGTGAATATGCATCATTTTTAGTAGCTGAGCCAGTAAAAGTGATGCATGATCCATAAAATGCACCTGAAGTTCAGAAATCCCCGTATATCATTTTTATTTGGCCAGTGCCCGTTTGAGCCCTGTTTGAGAAACGTGGGCATATTTCTTGGTTTCTGAACATCCTAGTTTTGATGCGTATGCAGGATTTTTAGAAGCTGTGTCATTAAAGTGACTAATCACCGATTCAGGCATGTATTTCACGTTTGATATATGCCACTGAATTAGCTCTACATATTAGACTGTATATGTAGGAAATGAAGCAGTGAAATCATTGGCACTCACCTGGTGACATTCTCATTACTAGATAGGGCTACATTTAGAACTGATGCTTTCTAAGCACTGTCAGGGAATGCAAACTTAATCAGTAGACTTGTGTCCCCTTAATAAATGCCTCCTCAGTAATGTTTTCATCAACTGAGTTTTTCATAAACTGAATTGTACAACGAAGAAAATATATAAATACACAAGCAAATATGGAAAGGGTCAGTCCACCCTATAACTATATCTCAGATTTTATTTATTTTATTTCAGTTGATATTTAGATAGTTCTTCTATCAGTAGGAAGCATTTGGGCACGACTATTGACAGAAAATGTTTTGGATGTATGCGGACATTGATGGTTAGACTTTAAAGGTAAAGACCAACTCCAATATTGTTTTTTTTAAATTAAATATTAATGTAATTATTAAAAAACAAAATGCAGGGGTTAAATTAAAAACGAAAACAGGTCTCACTACAATACTCACCTTCTCTGCAGTGCTGTCCCCTGCAGACTCACTATTCCAGTTGCCCAGCTTCAATCCTCAGCCCCATTTGGTTTACATGACTACCTGTGAGTCCAGGGCTTTAAGGCCCCTACCCCCTAAGGGAAAATCATCAGGCGACCCAGGAACCCACATAATAATTATGTAGAGAGTGGCTTCATATTACATGTTGTTGTTCTCTACAGCATTGAGGGCCCGCCCACTGATAGGGAAAGAAGAGGAGGAAGAGGACCCATATTTTCACGCAACCTGACTGCAGGCCTTCAAGAAAAAAAAGTGCTGGGTTGTTCTCAAAGGGACTGGAGCCTGGAAGTAGAGGGGAGTTGAGAGGTTATGTTTTAGGTGCCAGCTGTACCTTTGTACAATTGTAGTTTAATCACTTTCTATCACCCTCCTGAGTGTTGCCCACCTGGACAAATATATACCCTTCTTCTTGACCAAATGATCTTTGCTGTTTGACTCTATGTGGCACCACACAATCTTTCCAATAAAAGCATCTCACCAGGGCCCCAGAGAAGAGTGCAGTTGTTATTGTATAAATTAAATAATCTGGTAGGTTCTGAGATCTCTTGGGGATTCTGTTGCTGAGATATCTGGAATTGAGTTATTGTCTGTACACCTGCTATGGCCATTATGAGGGGTTCCAATTCTCCCTGTTGTATTTTTTTATTTTTTTTAGCAGGTAGTCTTTATTAAAGTTTTATCAATACATGACAAGAAGGCAAATCAGTCTGTCCCCTGCGGGGTATATCAATGTACAACATTACCACAATAAACAAATGCAGTTGTTTACAAGACATACGTTTGGGGTAACCTGGTTTTGACTCGCGATAAACTAGCGAGGATGCATCACATTCACCTATTAACATCTCATGGTGTTCTGAGCTTGATGTGGTTGGGGTGGCACTACAAGAATCTAGAGGGGACTGTTGGATTTTTTATTCAGCTTATACTATGGAATGTTCAGCAGGAGGTGCTTGGACAATCAAAGGTAGGCGAGAACATTCAAAAGTCCCATGCGAAGAGGTGGACTTGCCCTTTAAAAAAACCACCATATCTCTGTATTTCTAAGCTGGCCACACACTAAAGCTTGACACGTGGGTGTCATGGCACACATTGACACGTGTTTCTACTTTTCACTCTGTCCTGTATGATGCAAAGGTCAAGAGAACATTGTGTCACAAAGCAGAATATACACAAGCTCACAGCAAAGCATTTGATTAGTTATGTGGCTGTTCACACTATCCTAACAATCCTATTCTGCACACGGGGGAGATCATAAAAAAACGTTTTAGACCAGTTCTATCTCAACTGGTGTAATTTCCAATAGCAACCAACCAGCTTCTATCTTTCCTTTTTTTTAACACACATACATTTACACTGGTCCTAAATGACCCCTGTGCTGAGTGAGTGGTCCTCTGTGTTTTAATAGTGAAGGGGGAGTTGCTCAGCACAGCACCTGTTCCTATAACCAGAAGATCGCTGCAGCACACTAGCTTTGGCTATTACAGTGTTTTACAGGGTCCCGTGGCCCTGCCAGGGATAATATATATATATATATACTGTGCCAAGCTGGACCAAGGTAAGTATATATAAATCTATAGAGCTGGAGCTCAGCTAGTTAGAACAAAGCTGAGACACTTTTTAATAATTTTTAATAATGTGTCTTTTCCTGATATGTAAAATGTTTATCTTGGTTGATTACAGCAATGGGAAGTCGACCTTTTCCAGATGTACAGTTATAATTAAAATTATACAACCTCAATTGCAAATCAGGTTTATTGGCAAAATGTGCAGACTTTCAGCTGTTTGCAATGAACAAATCAAACAAAAGTAATTGAAATAGATAAACACAACGAATGTTTCCAGTGGTTTTCCCAAATTCAACTGAAAATGCAACTTTTAATGACTTCAGCATTCTCAACATTATTCAACCCCTTCATGGCAAGCACCTTTAGTACTTAGTAGAGCACCCTTTTGCTGTTATGAGCTGCTGCAAACAAGATGCACAGCAAGCAACCAGCTTCTGGGAGCATTCCTGAGGAATCTTAGCCCATTCAATGGCCTCAAATTCACTGATATTCTTGGGTTTGTGTGCTGCACCCGCCTCTTTTAAATCCCACCAGAGATTTTCTATGGGGTTCAAGTCAGGTGGCTAGTGACCAATGTAGAATCTTCCAGGACTTCTTCTGCAACCAAGCCTTGGTGGAATTTGAGGTATGCTTGGGATCATTGTCCTGTTGTAAGGTCCAATGACGCCCGAGTTTCAGATACCTCACAGACGGCATGATATTTTCTCTAAGGATTTCCTGATACTTCAATGAATCCATTTTGCCTTTCACACGCAGCAGGTTTCCAGTGGAAACGGATGCAAAGCATCACTGAGCCAGCACCATGCTCAACACTCAGAGTGTTCTTTTCAGCATATGCTTTGTTCTTCTTCCTCCAGACATATCGCTGATCTATAGGGCCTCAGTGGCTGTTGCCACCAATTCTTTCCGCAGGTCTTTTGCAGTCACCTGAGGGTTTTTCTCAACCTGTCTTCTCAGAAATCTGGTTGCAGCCATTGATAGCTTCCTTTTTTTGCCCCATCCAGGTAGTATAACCAATATTCCTTTAACTTTGAACTTGCAAACTATGCTTGAAGTGGTGTCTCCGGGAACATTCAGTGCCTTTGCTATCTTTTTGTATCCTGTTCCTTGATTGTGAAGGGCGATGATCTCTTCGCTTAACTTTTTTGACCATTCTTTTCATGTATCCATATTTCTAACATGCAGTCAAATGTGACACTCAACAAACCCCTAGCCAATTCAGGTATTTAATGTGTTCTCACTCAAGCACACTTGATGCAACTAATGAAGGCCTTGTTTAGTTGTATTCTGACTCCGATTGTTGTATTAGCAATTTATCCCTTGCTGAGACTTCTATATTTGGCCTGTATAAGCAGATATAAACACTGTGGACAATCCTTATCAGATAGCTGAACTCAGCAAGTACCTTTTCATCCACACTTGCTTTATTGCTTGCAGGGGGTTAGTTAAAGCAGACAACAGGATACAGCAGATTAATGAACAGATGGTATTTGAAGGTCGGAGATAGTAATGTTTCCAAGCATGCAATGCAGATTAGCATGTGGTCATGTTACTGTCAGCCATGGCACTCGACACTGAACAAGAAAGGGGAAATAGATCACAGATGGGAGGGAACACAGAAAAACAGTGTAATAACCAGAATGACC
Source organism: Nanorana parkeri (assembly GCF_000935625.1). Taxonomy (NCBI): domain Eukaryota; kingdom Metazoa; phylum Chordata; class Amphibia; order Anura; family Dicroglossidae; genus Nanorana; species Nanorana parkeri. The sequence continues at coordinate 2,480,946 of NW_017306303.1, forward strand.
ACAAGATGTCAGCACATGAACCAGCTACAATGCAGCTCACAATATATGGCTTCAAGAAAATGAACTCTATAAATTCTCATTTCACATTAATGTAAATATTGACTATGAATTGTCATATTTCATACAACTATAGCGGCAGCACAAGTTGCATCAGGTGTGGTTAAGACAACACCTGTTTTGCAGATGTGTGCTCTTGTGAGGGATTCTATTTAGGGGATTGAATAGTTTTGAGACTAAAGTCATTAAAATTAGCATTTTCAATTGAATTTGGGGGAAACCACTTGAAACATTCTCTGTTGACCTATTTCAATTGCTTTTGTTTGATTTTTTCATTGCAAACAATTGAAAGTTTGTACATTTTGCCAATAAACCCGATTTGCAATGGGGGTTGAATCATTTTAATTATAAATGTATAGGTGAAGATGATCTGCCAAGGGGCTCAGCAGGACTGCAGACAATCCCTCTAAGCCGTAATTCTTTGTGGCTGCCTGCCACTGCCAATGAATGCCTGTACCTGTGAACACTTGTGTATGAAGATAGCTCATATAATAATACAGTCCATATGCTGCTCTGATAAACTTCTTTCCGCTCTAATGTACATCGCAGTGCACACCTATAGTACATGATTATATTTTTGCTAAACCTTTCTTCTTAGTGGACAAAGTAATGTAGTTGACACATTCACCTGAAATACAGAGAAAAAAGGGAAGACTAGTGTGATGAATTGTCAGGGGACAAAGGATATTTATGGTGTGGAAACTTCCAGAAGCATTGTTTCAAGACACAATTATTGAAAGCATGCAACTTTTAGCATCGACAAGGGACTTCTGGGGACACAATGCATATGCTTGCAAACAGCATATCAGGACGGCTGTGGCACACAATTCCTGCTGCTGTCAATCGAGAAATGTGCCCTGAAGCCAGCGATCTATACACATTATTCCCTGTAGTCGGCTTGCCAACATTTCAGTATAATTTCCAGGGACGATCTGCTACAGGACCGGGGTGTTCACGCTCATTAAAGGACACTTCAACCTTTTTCAGCATTAGTGTATTTGGAAAGCTCCTTCTGTGATCCTAATGCTGGCCACACAGCGCTCAATGTTCCTGAGCTGGACAAGAGAAAGCTTTCTGTGTATGGCCAACTTAGGACTTACACCCTTTGCTAATAGGAACAGAACAATGCACACAGGTCAATGTATGTGTACACTGTAAGCGTGCACACAGGTCAATGTATGTGTACAATGTAAGTGTGCACACTGGTCAATGTATGTGTAAGATGTAGGTGTGCACACAGGTCAATGGATGTGTAAGATGTAGGTGTGCACACAGGTCAATGTATGTCTGCAATGTAAGCGTGCATACAGGTCAATGTATGTTTAGAATGTAAGTGTGCACACAGGTCAATGTATGTTTAGAATGTAAGTGTGCACACAGGTCAATGTATGTTTAGTAAATAAGTGTGCACACAGGTCAATGGATGTGTACAATGTAAGGTTGGAGAATGTTTAATAAATTGAATCTAGACAGAAATGTTTAGTATATGTAGAATCTCCATCTTTCTAGTTCTGGGTGGACTGGGGCATGGTTTGTGCCCTTGCAGGATCTTTAATACTTTTCTTGGCTATGGCACAGAAACATCCCACTACCCCAGTGATGCCTATGACAACTCTGTTGTGAGATCAATTTTCTGGATCAATCTCTAGACTCTACATGCCATTTATTCCTATAGAGTATTGGAGTCAATAGACTTCTATGGAGTTTAACTTGAATACAATGTTTCATGTTACACCTATATTCAGGGAATAACATGAAAAATGGTCACATCCCCCACCTCCATCCCGCCTCCCCCACTTACAAGAATTGCGGGGTTCTTCTTCCCACAGACTCCTGACAGTTTTGTAATGTGGCCGAGCTGTGCATGGCTCCTTTCACACAGCCCCGTCATTTATCAGAGATCTTTTGACAGGATCTGTGAATGGAGAAACTGTCTACTACCGTGGCAGAGAGACTTGTAGTTCTTGATGGAGTACAAGTGCAGTGACGTCATCTCGCTTGTAGTCCATTCATACTTCCTCCTGTCCCTCTTACTGAATGTCCATACCATGGTACAGATCTGGACGGGAGGAGGAGTCTTAAAGGAGAACTATGAGGTGAGTGATTTCCACTCACCTCATAGTTCTAGCCGACGTGTGACAATGAGACTGTCACAGGTCGGCTCAGTAGATCGGGAGGTGAGCGAACACATACCAGGTTCGCTCACCTCTCGATCCTGTCACGGCTCTCTGCCGTGACAGGGGAAGGGCTGGATTCCCCCCTCCCCGCTCCGATCCGCCAGTGCTGACTGGCGGAACGGACGGGCGAGGGGGCAGGTACAGCTGGCACTGCCTCTAGATAGGCAGAGCCAGCTGTCAGTCACGCAGCTGGGCGGATCCCGGCACAATTGTTGGGATCCGCTTCAGCTGCGGCGTCTCAGTAAACCGCGAGCTACAGCTCGCGGTATACTGAGCCTAGGGTGACGGGAGGACGCTACTTAGTGTCCTCCCGTTACCCTGAGAACTATGGGGGAAATAAATAACCCCCATGGTTCTCCTTTAAGGAGCCCCAGCATTGCACCCACTGATTGCGGTTGAAGTGCTTTACTGGCTCCAATGCAAAATATAATAAATACACATGTTTTATTTATAAATATATCTGCCTTTTTTATTATTTGGAATTTGCTTTCAAAGCATTTGTAAACCCAATGACTAAAATATCATAGAACCTTTAACATGTTAATGTGGTTTCCAAATTCATTTTGAATACTTTTAAATCTGCAGCTTTTCCTTAAAATAATACCCGGTAATCCTGCCATGAAGATCCTTCTGCAGGCACTTCCTGTTTTCAGGTGACAATGTTGTTCCTGCATCCTGCATTGCCACCCTCTCACACAGGCTTCAGAGACAACAAGAAGCTGTTTCAACACACATTGCGCAGGCATAGTCTACATTTCTCAACATCAGCATATCCACCCTGAGAAAGGCCATGCAGGCCACAACATGCCTAAAAACTAAGTGACTGCAAAGAGGCTGTAGGAGATCAGCAGTACTGAGTAGCAAGAAGGCATGACAAAAGGTGAATGCTGTATTTGATCAAAATAAAAATCACGACAAATATTTATTATATGCCGTACTATAGTAAAAATAATTGTCACTCAGTTGGGCTATACATCTACTTTAACCTAAGGCTAGTGAATGATTAACAATGATGCTCGAGGCATCATGGAATGGGGGTTTTGTGTGGTCCTCTTGGCAGCAGACATAAAATATTCAGAGCCAATTCTTAGGAGAGCATGCATACAGTATATCCTTACATTATGCATCGGTATCCTTATATCTGCATTATTGAAGAGCCTGTTACTTCTAAAATATTGTAGTAAAGTCTTTTCTGTTACATCACTAATGTTGACCTGATTGTCGGACACTTCTCACCAGAATGGAATATTGATTCTTCATGATGAGTTGCTATCTTTAAGAGGATATTCTCTCTTATTAGATGTAGGAAAAGTGCCTTGCTAATGAAATCCTACCTAACCCACTATAGGTTTTGTCATTTTCAATAGATTTCTCTATGTGAAAACAGGGGAGAAAAAGCTCATTACGAAAAACAGAATAAAGAAAAAAAACAAGCCTGTGAATTGCTTATTAAACTCTCCACCTTTTTTGTCTTATGAAGAAACAGAAGGTCAGCATTGGTCATCATTGCCTGAAGAAATGTACTTGCCGAAAAGGAGAAGTGTGAAAATGCAATCAATTAAGGTAATAAATTGAATTTATAATGGAGGTATTTGCTGAATTTATAATTATTTTATTATTTTTTGGTCATTTTGTATCACTAGATGCATGTTAGATTCACTTTTGAGACATTTTTACCTTTGTTAGTATAAGGTCTAATGACTTAATAGACAATTATCATGAAGGTCTATATGACTGAGCTATAGAATATTCAATGTTGTGTTTAGCGCCCTCTAGTGGAGTCATCTAATATGCACATGTATGTGACAATTCTTTTTATTTTCAGAATAAAGTGTCTTTTTTCCACTTCTGGATACAGTGGAAAGGATTAGAACCTTTGTCCTTACATCTGATTTTTATTCTATTTTTTTTATATGGTGCGGACATTTCTTGCCCTGGTGACCATATACACTGCGTGGCCCAAAAAAAAAAGTCACCACCTGGATTTAGCTAAGCAAACAGGTAAGAGCCTTTCATTGCATAATTACTGCAGTCATTAATATGTTTCATCTGGCAACAAATGAAGTCAGCTGCCTACTTGAATATACACAATGACCAGGTTTTTCATCAATTAATTTTTTTCTTCCCTGATGGCACATTGGACATATTCCAACGTCACAATGCCAGGATTCATCAATCTCAGATTGTGAAAGAATGGTTCAGGGAGCATGGGACATCATTTTCACACATGGATTGGCCACCACAGAGTCCAGACCTTAACCCCATTGAGAATTTTTGGGATGTGCTGGAGAAAATTTTACACAGTGGTCCGACTCTACCATTATCACTACAAGATCTCGGTGAAAAATGAATGCAACTCTGGATGGAAATAAATGTTGTGACATTGCATACGCTTATCGAAACGATGCCATGGCGAATGTGTGCTGTAATCAAAGCTGAAGGCAGTCCAATTAAATATTACAGTAGGAGACTTTCTGTTTGGCCCGGCAGTGCATATTCCTGCCTTCGATCCCCCCTGGGGATATTTCCTTTCACTTTCTATGTGATGGGGACACATCATGCATGCATTGCATTAAAGTAGACTTAAAGTCTCCATTTTTTTTGCATCTATCTACTGCTAGCAAGCAGTAGATAAATGCAAAAACATAAATAAATAAACAATTACTTACCTGTGCCTGCACCGCTCGCTCCCAACTGCAGAACACATCTTCCAAATGGCCTGTGCAGGAGAAAGTGTAGATGGGTGCATGCGCACTGGAGATCACCGGTGAGGAGAAGAGGAGATCCTCAGTAGAAGTCAATGCACGCAGCCAGGATTGTGCACGCCGGACAGATTCCGTGGGACACAGAAGTCTGCGCTGGATCAGAGATCGGCACCAGCGCTGGAGGGACTGTTGGAAACCATTGTAAGTAAGAAGATAATCGGATCAAGAGGCATCACATTAGGGAAGTATTAAAAGCAGAAAAAGAATGGGGGGGTGGGGGGGGGCGTGACTTTAATGTCACTTTACGGCAGACTTTTAATTTTGAATGGGCTGCCAATTCACAGGTATGGTCAAAAATGGACATGCAACATTGTTTCTGCCACAGCACGGCACAACACATGGCAGTGCATTACTGTGTGTTGTGGTGTGCATTGTAGCAGCACATGCTCATTAGAGTGCCATAGCATATTACAGTGCCATTAAAAATAAATGTATTTTGTGATGTTATTTGTTTAATATTACAGGTATTTATATAGAGCAGACAATTTATGCAGCGCTTTACACACTGCACATTCACATCAGTCCCTGCCCTCAAGGAGCTTACAATCTAAGGTCCCTATTAAATACGCATACAGAGCTAATTTAGACCGGAACCAACTAACTTTCCAGCATAGTTTTGGATTGTGGGAGGAAACCGACACAAGCAAAGGGAGGACATGCAAACTCCTTGGAGATAGTGCCCTGAACCAGGGACTTGCACTGTTGTAATGCATGCTGTTGCAATGCACCATGTTGCAAAGTTGTGTTTCTTCCCCCACTCCATCAATGAATGTTTTGGGTGGACTTTCAGCCTAAAATGGAACTTAATGGCTAAATTATTAATAAATATTTTTTTTCTTCAAAAATTATCCTCAAGGGCTTTAAACATTATAATTCTTTAAATGTTTGTGTCTCCATTTATTGATAATAGACTGTTTACATAAATGATTTAAAATTAGACAGCACTATGATCAGGCATGAGCTTTAACCCTGAGATTCATTGTATTAGAAGTGAATGATCATGTTCACCCATGCAGATGAGTAAGCTTCCAGGTTGTCACCTTTCACTGCTTGGTGACTTATGTTGATATCAGGTGTTCTAACACTTCATTGGCTGCCTGCTTGTTCTGGATCTACAACTAAGTAGCCAGTCAAAGATAAGAAGGTCTCTTCCAAGGATTGTTCTATTCAGCAACTGCAGCTCCCATACTCCCATCCTGGCAGATTCTCTGACTTTTCTAGCAACAAAAGTCATTAGCAAACCAAATCCTTATTTAAACACAAAGGTTTTTTTTTTTATTTTAGTGAGAACTCATAAACCCGACTATTATACAAACGCCATTTCAGCCACTGGAGGCAATGATCAAGCAGCAAGATTTATGTGAGCTTTGAACAGACACTCCTATGGTCTCGGCAATCTGAGCTCTGTCTTTCTCCACCATACTCATTACTGCAAGGTGCCCACAGATATAGGAGACGATCCTTTGTGAAGTGCCAGTCACATAGTCTTATCACTTTTCTTTTATGCAATATACGAATACTGGCGGTTTCTATTGTCAGGCACAGATCAACAGCATGATGTTGGCAATTTCCTTTGATGTCTTACTTCTTCTGCTGGATGAGGTCAGTAAATATTCTCACACAATGCTCTAGCTAAACAATGAACCAACGCAAATTCCGAACTAGTTTTGTGCGCCATACAGTTGACTACCATCCCTTGCTCCTTGCACTCATATACATGGTCAGACAACCCATGATGTGAAATCGTTAATGTCTGTGTATGGGTACGGCAATATTGTCATCCCATCTCCCACCTGAACCATCCAATATTTGGGAAATACTGAGCATGTATTGATCAAATACAGCAGGCCCTTTTATATTGTGTCTCTAGCCTAAATTTTAGGTCTAAATTAGGCAATTTCAGTCTAAACCTACCTGTCTATCAGTCAAAACTAAGGCAAAAGATTGTAATCACTTGAAATCAGTTAAATACAACAGGGAACATGATCTTTGCTAATTGGAGAGTTATAGGTCTGCCGCAGCATGTCGGACCTCTGCAGAGAGACCACTGCTTCTGCCAGTGAAGGCCACCTAATGCAGCCTCCTTTGATAGTGTGGCAACGATGTTGCACTGCTCCTGAATTCAAAGCAGCTCTCATGTTGGCTGTGCCTGCTTGTACTACAGAAGGATGAAAAATGTTGGAGGGGGAGTGGCTACCAGCATTCTCACAGATGAATTCACAAACCTGTAGTTTAAATGTCCATCAGTACCTGGCAACACCTAGTCCTGTCCACTGCTTTCTGGATTGACAGCACTGCCTCTATTGCTAAACCACTCCCACTGTGAGCTGCAGTGTTTGGGAGGGGGGAGCATGTGAGACACAAATGAAGGAGGATTTGGCTCACTCGAGGAAGGTAAAGGAAGTTTTGGTCTACTTTACAAGACTTGTGCATCACATACTAACTGAATCTGGTACTTGTTTAGCTGTCATGCAGGAGCATTTAGTTGTACATTAAAAATGAGTACTCTTTTTTGAACAAGTCTTATGTCCTATGTATGAAAAGTTTGCTGACAAAAAATGCCTTGTTTCTCATACCAACCAGTCGGAATCTTCCTTTCAATTTCAGACTAGTACTGCAGAAATTACAATTGGAAACTGACTGGGTGACATGTTTCTTATAGCACAAAATGTGTTAAACTTTGCTAGAACATTTAGCATCATCTAGACCAGCTAGCATTATCTTGAACATCTATCATCAGACCATCTAGCCTCATCATGAACATTAAGCATCACCTAGAGCAGGGGTGCCCACTATTTTTTGTATTGAGATCTACTTTTCAAATGAGCAGCCCAATGAGATCTACCAACGATCTACCTCCCTCCTGCGTTCTGAAGTCAATGGCACGCCAGCCATGTCCCCACGCATGCAGTGCGTTTGTCTGCACCAAAATGCAGCACAAAACCACAATTCCTGCGTTCTGGTCCAGTGTGATCGGAAAAAATGCTGCATGCGCTATTTTTTCCGATTGCACTGGACTGGAATGCAGGCATTGTGGTTTCCGCATTTTGGTGACTTGAATTCACTGCCACGGCCCCTCCCAGCCCAGAATGCAGGGGGGGTTTACCATGAGATACAGTGCGTTCCAGCAGCTAACGGCGCTGGAACGCACTGTACTGTAACTCGTGTGAACAAACCCTAAACACCGCCCTAAAACATTGCATTCTGTGATTCAGGCATTATCTGAGTTCAGGTGCGGGAAGGGGTGTGGCAGTGCATTGAAATTAATGTCACCATAGCCATGCCCCCCACCGGCATTGCAATCGCCCTCACCTGAACACGTGGTACATTAGTGCCTCTGTTCCGGTTCAGTGCAATCTGCAAAATTAGTACAGCATTTTTGCAGATTGCACTGGACCGGAAAACACAGGCACTAATGTGCCTCGTGTTCGGTTGATCGCCCCTGAGTGCAGGCAACCGACCGGAGTGCAATACAGTGCATTCCAGAGCCTGACCACTCTGGAACGCACTGTTTGTGGTGTGAACCAGCCCTAAGGCCTCGTTCACACCATCCTCAGTGCGTTCTGTCGCTATTGTGGCCGGAACGCACTGGATCGCATTGCTCCGGCTCAGTTTGTTGTGGAGTGGGAGGGGGTGTGGCGGTGTGTTGAAGTGAATGGCACCGCAGCCACGCCCTCCTGCCGCAATGCGATCGACCACACGGAAACGCAAGGCAAATCAATGCCTGCGATCCAGTCCAGTCAGAAAAAATGCTGCAAACACTATTTTTTTTTCTGACCGGACCGCAGGCATTGATTTGCTATGCGTTTCCGTGTGGCCGATCGCATTGCGGCCAGAGGGCGTTGCTGCGGTGACATTCACTTCAACACACCCCCACCCACCCCACAACAAATTGAGCTGGCCGCAATGCGATCAAGCTGGCCACAATAGCGCCAGAACGCACTGAGGCTGGTGTGAACGAGGCCTTCGAAGTCTCAACTACGCAGCCTCTTAACTATACTCTCAAATCCCACTCAACCTGTTGGTTGCCAATAGAACCTACCTGCTTCTGGCTCTTCAGGTGTGGTCCCAACGTGCTTGATGCTGCAGACTGGGAGGAGCAGGTCAGATGTGCCCAAAGCTGCGGGCGGGGAGAGGCCAGTCAAATGTGCTGCACACTGAAGAGAGGGAGGAGCAGCCGATGTCACTACGTGTGGGAGGCAATTATTATTGGACGCTGACGAAGACGGAGGGGCGGGCCAAGTGTGCGGACCAAGTGTCTCGGTGTCTGTGCGGGTAGCGGCGGCCACCTACGCTACGTGTGTTAGGAAAGATTATTGGCCCGCTTCAGGCAGGAGGGGAGAGCCGAATGTGTCGGATGCATTAGCGTCCGACACATTCGGGTACACAGAGCGTGGGACAGGGAGCCGACCCGCGATCTACCAGCGGTAGCTTTGCGATCGACTGGTAGATCGCGATCGACCTTATGGGCACCCCTGACCTAGAGTATCTTGCATCATCTAGTAAAAATGTAGGCAAATTGCATGCTGATTAAGGCTGGAGTTTATGCTACCCTAGGTGCATACTGATGCTAAAAGTCTCTTTTTACGTGTCCGCCCCTTTTGTCCTGTGACATGATTGTCATACTCTTGCTGTCTATGTGATCACTATGTGATCTGTACAATTCAGCAATCAAAGAAGAAAGCAGTTTGTTACCTGAGCTACAGGAATGTGTGACTCCTTCAATGAGCTTGCACCCCTCCCTGGTTCAGTTCTGAAGCTGGATTTGGCCCTTAAGTGTCTAGCAGTTCTCAAATAAATGAAAACTTAAAAAAAAGAAGTAAGCACAGATATTATGTTAAGTATTAGTATTAGCTTCAGCCAACCTGTTGATGCAGGAACTAAAAATTAAGGTGATCATATACGGGACACAATTGTGCAGTTATGGTACAGACCTTGTATGGACAGCAAGCAATCACAATGATGGACCTTGGAGATTGGCACGAAGGACATGAAGGCTTAGAAATATCTCAGATTTTTCCTCTGGGTATGAATCTGATATTTTGCTTATAAATATTCAAAACCTTCCATAGAAAACCAGCTTAAAGAGACCCTGCGATCAAAATAAATAGCCCCCCCCAACTACTCACCTCTCCCACCCTCTGTGCTGCAAAATGCTGCTTCATTAAAATCTAATGCTTTGCTTAAAGTGACACTAAACTCAATTTAGTTAAATGTTAAAAGTGCATTCAAGTACGTTAACTATTAACAAAAATGCATCTTTTTTGTGTATCACTCCGCTGTAGAGCCTAAAATTCTCTTCTCCCGCTGATCAGCCAATCAGCGGGAGAAGAGATCAGAATGGAGCAGATGACTAGGCTGTGACATCTGCTCCATTCTGACCTCTTCTCCCGCTGATTGGCCGATTGGATGATGACAGGCTTCCTCACCAGTCACTCCTGACTGGTGAGGAAGCCTGTCAATCATCCAATCAGCCAATCAGCGCTAGAAGAGGTCAGAATGGAGCAGATGACTGAGGACTTGGAGGAGGAGTTCGCGGCCATCTTGCTTCATTGAAAACACGATGGAGGTCCTGTGTGCGGCGGATTCGGGTCCCTGAAGATGGCGGACGCGGCACAGGTACTCGTTTTTTGTATCGGAGTATTTGCACAAGTACGAGTACTCATGCAAATACTCGGTATCGCTGCCGATAACGATGCTTGTATCGGTATCGGTGCATCCCTAGTTGGCGCTATATAAATCCTGTATAATAATAATAATCTGGCAGCATGGGCAGCGGGGAAGGTATTTACCCTCTTCTTTTGCATGGACAGGTGTTTGTGTTAATTCATGTTCACGACAGGGTCCCTTTAGCTTCACATTATGTTATTTTATATATCTCATATAATATACATACAGTATAGTTCCAAACTGTGAAGTGTGAAGGCTTTTTAGTCATCAGCATGCTGAAAACTGCAATTTAATGTCTTTGAATCACAGCCAAAAGTCAATAGAAACTCAAATCTAGATGTTGATTTCTTTACAGAATCTTGGTGATGCTAATCATGTGCTCCGTCGTATGGGTGAGAATGCTGTTGTAAGCACCATCGTTATTAGAATCTTCACATAGGCTTCCGGCTCCGGCGCCTGATGTAACGGACACGGAGTGAAGAGCTCCCGCGCGCCAGGAATAATCTACATATAAAGCCGATATATAACCTACTTAACTCATCCCGGTTCCTCGAACACCGAGAGCCACAAAGCATGGACAAATTCCTTGCGAAACGGTGTAACGGGCCCCGAGGTAAGAGGACGCCTGTACGGGGAAAGAAGCCGCAGCAGCAGCTACAGCCCAAAATGGCGGCCGTCTCCGATATCCCTGACATCAGTGCCTCGTCGGAGGAGGATTTACCCTCCATGTCAGATCACAGCCTGATAGCCGCAGAAGTGTCAAAACTACTTCGGCCCACTATTCAGGACGCGGTTAACAAGGCGATTTCAAAGGGGATCCAATCCCTGCGTCAGGAGCTCTTGAACCAGGCCCAGAGGATATCAGAGGCAGAAAATCGAATAGCATCCCTGGAGGATGGGGCGGAGGCATCCTCATCCCAAATACGCACTACCACCCGCCAGGTGCAATTTCTTGTGGATCGTGTGGATGATCTCGAGAATCGCTCAAGGAGGAACAACATTAGGATCATAGGCCTGCCGGAAACCTATCGCCCGTCGCAACTCCCAGTCATCTGCGCGCACACTATACCGGACATACTAGGCCTCGATCCCCACTGCAAGGTTGAAAGAGCACACAGGGTGGGACCTCCGAACCCGGAACGGAAAACGCCGCGGCCGATCATAGCCAGGTACCTGGATTATAACGATCGCATGACGATCCTGCAGGCCTTTCGCGCCAAAAAGGAGCTCCACATCGACGGTCACCGCCTTCTCCTCTTTGCGGATTACTCGGTGGAAGTCACCAAGAAGCGTAAGGCATTTATCACCATATGCTCGCTCCTCTACCAGAAAAAAGTCCGCTTCACCTTGGCTTATCCAGCCAGGTTTCCAGCCAGAAACCCTGAGGTTTCAATCGGAGGATGGCTCGCCCCTCACATTCCAAGACCCTGATGAGGCGCGGAAATACCTGGACCGCATGGAGCATTCCGTTGCCCTACCCCCGACAGATCGGTCCCCCCTTCCGCAGAGAAACAGCACTCCGGCTAGAAGACCTGCCGTGCGTCTCCCGATGACACCCACAGACTAATATAGACATATACCCTATAGCTGTTTCGGATCATTGTAACAGGTGCACTCGATCACTCACCTGTTCCTCGTTCCAGGACTCCTCCCCCACTCCCTAGTTAAGGCTGAATGTTACACTTGCCTGACGTTCGAGCAAGTGTGAAGACGCCAGGCAAGTTCCTGTTTCCCAGCACCGAACCTCTTCCTCTTATTGGGCCGGACAGAGCCCCTCCAAAACCACCAGCACATCCTGCTTTGACTTCCCTGCAATTCGGTCTCCACTACCTCCTTCATCCCCAGCTTCAGCAAGGACTATTACAATCTGGACTGCAGTTACTCTAAAGATCCACCGGAGGGCACCAACATTCTCCTTATCATTCCTATCAACTAAAATAGCAGTAAGCATACCACAGACTGTGATTTCCAAATGCTTGCATATTGATAGAACTGTGCATAGGGATAACTTGATTGCTCCCATTGATTGTTGTCATCCTTCACCCCACTAATCTAAAAGGACTGCTCCCTACAATAAAACCTCATCTATTTTTCATGCTAAGTAATTGTTGCCTAACTCATTACCATAAGACTGTAAATTCACTGTGGTGTAGGATTGCACCCCCTCCTCATACTTCTGCAGCTGTGATCCTCCACCTAAAATAAGACCTGTGGGGTCTGGTTGTTACAATCATGCCCCGATCTTGATTCAGCTACAAGACCACATACCAAGAGGAGACTCATTCATATGGCGTTTCACTTCTCACTTATACTCGGATCCCCCGTTTAAGGCCATGCTGCTGGAAGCATGGCAGGACTATGAGTCCTGCAATAGAGGCCACATTGACTCCCCCAATCTATTTTGGGAAACGGCGAAGGCGGTTCTGAGAGGCAATATTATGTCTTATGTCGCAGCGAAAAAGAGAAAAGCTAAAACACAATTTCAACTAGCCAGTGCGACCTTACGCCAAGCGCAGCTAAATTACTCACACCACAATACTCCGGCACTAAGAGAGAATTGGTTGAAAGCGAAACTGGAGTTTGACCAATGGAACATGAACCAATATTTATATTATTACTCCCACTCTAAACTTACTTTCCACAAATTCGGGAACAAATCAGGCAAATTGTTAGCGAGCATAGCGAGACAACGTGCTCAGAAGTCACATATCTCAGTTCTTCGATCTGAGAATGGAGACATGACGTCATTTCCATTTGGAAGTGGAGATGGTTCATCCGTGGTCACTGGCTGCACTTTTACATTGCCCTTTTTCTGCCATACCTCCACTCCTGCGATCTAACATTATTATCCGGGATACTGTGGTAGCTTGGAGGGAGGCCCATAAAATAGCGAAAATGAACCCATACTTTTCCCAACATCTAGGCCTTAGAGGCAATCCATCCTTCCCGCAGGGGGAGGAATATGATGCTTTTACCAAATGGGAAACTAAGGGTCTAACCAGATTCGCTCAATTAATCTCTCCCACCACGGGCAAGAGGTTAACGTTCAGGCAAGAGGTTACCAGATACCTGCAAGTGACTTTCTGCATTTCATGCAGGCCACGACTCACCTAGCTACAATAGGCCACAAGACATCGCAATCCGCCAATATGTCTCTCATAGACAAGATCACAGTTACTGAAAGACAGTCTATCTCAAATATATATCTTCACTTGAGACAAGCACATGTTCCTCCTTTAACGAGCTCTAACCTGCTCAAATGGCAAGAGGTTATTCCTACTGAGGATATAGTTGATAAAGTGTTGCAGGGTTATCGCTCTATATGTAAAGCGATGGCTAACGAGCAATGGAGAGAGACACAATTTAAGATCATGCATAGGGCCTATTATGCATTTCAAATTAAACGTAATCCTTCCCATACTAAGGGGTTCCTGACTCACTGTCCTAAGTGCCTGGTGCAAGCCGCCCCAATATTCCACTGCTTGTGGGCCTGTCCCTCGATTCAGCTCTTCTGGGAGAAGGTAAAGGACTTTGTGGCCTTAGTGGTGGGCCAGCAGATTCCACTGGATGCTCTTCTAATGCTGTTTGATTACTGGGAGTATCCAGCTGACTTAAGCAGGAACCACAGGCAGTGGATAAGCATAGCCCTTCTGGCGGCCAAACGTTGCATAATGCAGGAATGGCTCTCACCTCACCCCCCGACAGTGCAGAGGGTGAAGGAAGTTCTACTGGATCTACTCCATCTGGAAAATCTGGACGCTGAGACCCAAAGAGAGGAGGACAATAAAGTAACTGCATTTCTTAGCAGATGGATGTCCTTTATAGATACCCTTTTCAATCCCCAGGAAAAGGAGACATTTTTATCTCCATTTAACTTTTCCACTTTTATACTACAGACTAGGCTGACGGGAGCAATACCATTAAAAAACCATCTAAATATAGAACAGGAAACTCCATAGAACCCTACTACCTAAGAAATGCATAACCCTGACGTAAAGGGATGCTCCAAGGTTAACACGTATGTATAGACGAGAGAACTAGAGTCACACTAAAGATATTGATGGCAGGAGACAATAACGCAAAAGTTAATACCAGGTATCGGCCAGATCCTTGGCCACCAGTGGCGCAAGGAGCGGTTAGGACGCAACTCTGAGTGTAACATAGAGGTATGGTACAACATGGTGTACACGATCTGCGAGAAGCAAGAAAGCAGAATTTCAGCAGTTTGAAAATGACAAAAATAAAGGGAAAAAAAAAAGGTTAACCAAAGATATGTTAATGCAATGTATGTACAGATATTGTGTGTATAAATGTGCCTTGGAATTTCACATCGCATAAATATGTATGTACGATGTCTTCTTATTTCGCAAATAAAAAATTGTTATTAAAAAAAAAAAAAAGAATCTTCACATAGGATGCAGTCGTTAAAACAGATGAGCTCACAAGCGTTATCAAGCAATAATAAGCAGACTATCTATCATTCTATTTCTGGTAAGTAATGTAATACCACACATTCACAATTTAATAGATTTGCTTGTGAGTGGGGTCTACTTATGAAATAAATGATTATCCGTGACCATCTGGGGACATAGAAAGAGTAGATAACGATGAATGCTTTAACCTTTGTTGACCTTATATTTACAATGTTGCCTTAAGATCTATGACTATGCTAATGCGCATTTCCTAGACAGCTCAATCAGCAAGCATGACACTATTTTATTTATAAAATGCCATCATTTTCCGAAACCTGCTGACCTTACCAGCTACAGGGAATGAAAATGGTAAAAATTACAATCCACTGTTCACCCTGGATTGTGAAATATCCCCAATAGCATGAAATATTTAATCTATAAGTACTGTTACAAACCTTGAGACTTATCTGAATTGATTTCTGTTAACAAGATCCTTTTTTAACTAAAAGAATGTTTGCACAGTACTCCCGAATTTAGTGTCATTCTGGGTTCTGAATTTCTCAGCATCCATTCTCATTTAAAGAGAACCTGTGACTTCTTATTTTGCAGCTGGGATACTCAAAAAGTGGCTTTTAGGTAGCACAGTATGGAAATGCTACCAACATCAGGTTGGCAATGTACTGGCCCTTGGCCAGTGAAGATAAGAAGAAAAAAAAAAAATAACAGCTTAAAGTGACACTAAACTTAAAAGTAAAATCTTAAAAATGCATTCAAGTATTATTATTATTATACAGGATTTATATAACGCCAACAGTTTGCGCAGCGCTGTACAATATAAGGAAGACCATTACAATACATTTCAAGACAAGATGGTAAGGGGGCCCTGCTCCTGAGGGCTTACGATCTAAAAAGTACCCTAAATGTTAACATTGCTGTATCTTCTCTGTGTATCACTCAGCTGTAGATCCCCAAATCATCTCTGAATTGGTGCTGACACTGTCCTTCCTTCTGGAGGGTTTGTTCCCCTTGGTCTCTGTGTGTGTTATAAAGTAGCCACCACTCCAAGCTCGCTCCCGTGATGGACCACAATCTCAATACAAATTAGTAAACTAAACATGAGATTTTAGTCCATCCCGAAAGCCGTGATGATTTGAGGATCTACAGCCGAGTGATACACAAATAAGATACATGTTTGCTAATAGTTAAGGTACCGTATTTTTCCGTGTATAAGACGCTACTTTTTCTTTTCTTTTTTTTTTTTTAGGTAAACATTTAAAAATGTTTACATAAAAATAGAGGGGCGTCTTATACACGGGGGCCGAGAGGAGAATCGCGGTTTTGAAACTGCCGAAAGTGCCGATACCACTGCAAACTACCGTAGCCTCACGAGTGAAACGGATTGCAGAGACAAGCATAAGTTTTCCTCCAATCATAAATCTTTTGTACCTGAGGTCAGCCGGCGCTCGGGAGAGCGTGTACCCAGTGCCCGGAGCTGTAATGTCGGGATAGGACGTGATTGAGGTGAGTGTAATGCATTATACCATTTAAAATATTGATTTCAGGATTTTTAGTAAGAAAAGTTGGGGGCATCTTATACATAGGGGCGTCTTATAGACGGAAAAATACGGTACTTGAATGCATTTTTAAGATTGAACTCCTGAGTTTAGTGTCACTTTAACTGCAAGTGATATCACAGAAATTGTTTACTGCATGTCTGGATTTTAAAGTAAAATGCATGTATAGTCAATTAGTTATTTTGGGATACAGCAGGAAGACAGCAGCTATGTCATGTTTTTATTGCTGTCCCTATTGCATAGAGTCACACTCATTATTTGTCCTAGTGACCATTTCGACCATCACAGATTGGAAGTGCAAAGTTTTACAGTTGTCACTAGATCATTAGGTAAGGATAAATCTTCCAGTGGGGTCACCTGTTACAACTCGACAGCGGTTTTTCACGGAAAACCACGCGGAATGAAACCGTGCAAACGTTAACATACACGCGGATTCCTCACGTTTACGGCTATTATGATAGCTGAAACGTGCGGAATCCGCCCATAAAACCGCGCCTGGACTATTTTTGCGGGACGCAAGGTTTCGAACCGCGTGGCCACCGCAATAGTCTAATCAATGGGCTTTGTAATGCATTGTTTTTTTATGTTTAGCGCGGTTCCACGCGTATACGCTGAGAAAATGTGTGAATGGAGCCTAAAGAAAACATGTGAACGGTAAGTAACTAACTTCTACATTAAACTTATCACCTAAATACAACAACACAGTAATCCTATTCTTGAAAAGGCGCAGTGTATAGACATATGTGTTATTCTAAGTGCTATTTTCAAGTCAACATAAAGCAGCCGTCATCTAGGCATATATAATGTGTTTTCATGAGACTGTGAACATGCATTTTAAACAGCATGCTTACTATTCTGGATGAGAGGGGTGATAGGATTACTGAGCCTCGGGCCATCCTTCAGGAGTTCAACAGGTACTACCAGCACCTCTACTCAAAAATCCCACACTATGACGCGGGCTGCCTGGAGGGGCTCTTGGGGGGTTTATCCTTGTCGACTTTGGGTGCTGCTGATAGAGAGTCTCTGGATGCGGATGTGTCGACTCCCGAGATACTGGCGGCCATTGCCTCATTCCCTAACGGGAAACCACCGGGTCCGGATGTCATTGGCTCAATACATAATTAAAATGCATACTGTATATGAAAGCTTTTTGGTCTGCCAAAGGATTTGTATTTCTGCCTATCAAGTCCTAAGATATACACAACCCTGCCAGACAGCACTGCCAGAAAGGTTGACCTTTCTCTACTACCTTTAAACAATGCAAGCAAGAAAGAAGAGTTGCTCTACCTCCTCCAAACCATATCCACTATTGGGAACCACGGTGCGAATGCGCAGTATGCAGGCTTTGCGCACATCCCCGGAAGCGCGTGCGTAGCGCTCCTGCGCCATTAGGCATCAGGTGTGAGCCTTGCTGGGGGAGGTTCCCAGTACACACCTTCCATCTCTCTCGCCTGCCATTGGTTCCCGGGGAGGGAAGCCTCCTAGTTGCCTTGGTGACCGGGGGGTGATCTTACTCCCCCTGGCTATAAAAACCTGGCCTGAGCTCTGGCTTATTGCTGAGTTATTCCACCTCATGGTGTGACATACGAAGCTCCCCTCCTATGTTTCCTTGCTGCCAGTTTCCTGAACCCTCTGCTGACCTCCCGTGTACCGCCTCTGACCCTCTGCTACCTGCCTCGACCTCGGATTACCCTCGACTACCTCTTTGGATTGCCTCTTGTTACCTTGCCTTCGGACCATTCAGGCTGCTTCCTGCCAGCGGGTTCCCTCCGTGCTGCTTGCCCGCAGACGCACCTGATACAGCAGAACACTGTTGAGACCATTCCTCTGCTTTCTGCCCTTCCCTATCTCAGTTTGAGTTCTATTGTGCAGATGAATACACTGGGGGGAATTTATCAACACTGGAGCAGAAAAATTTGGAGCAGTTGCTTATGGCAACCAATCAGCTTCTCTCTTCAGTTTGTTCAGTTAAGGTTTGAAAATGAAAGAGAGAAGCTGATTGGTTGGAATGCACAGCTGCTCCAGATCTAGTCAGCTCCAGTTTTGATAAATTCCCTCAGTGTGTTGATACTGATTTGAATTTGGTACCTGCACTACTTGAATGTTAAAAAATAATTGAATATATTGAGTGAATAAATAACTGCTTTAATTGGTATTTTTATAGTTACTGAGGGTTCAGTTTTAAACTGACTTTACTCTTAAGTGACACTAACTATATGATGTTATACAGCATTTACTTCTGGAATTTTCAGGTGTCATTAATGCACTAATGTTAACCACTTCATGTGGGATCACGTAAATACATGTCACCCGCTTGAAGTGGTTATACCAAGAACACGGCTGCTGATGTAGCCGTGTTCTTGGTACCATTATAAACAGCAGACGATTGCTAATCTGTACAACGATCCGGCGTCTGTACAGGCGCTAGGTCGCTTGTATGGTGCGGCGATTTGTCTCCCTCCCCTTCCCCGGGCTCCGCTGTCCTCCCGTGCAGGCCCAAGACAGGTGCGGCAGGTCTCCTCTGATGGATCGAAGGGAGATCAGCAGGTTTCTAGCCACTGATTTCTCCTCCAATCACTGGATCCGTGTGTGCACATTCTCTGGCTCCTACAGCCAGGAGAAGAAGCTGGTGAAGCAGATTTTGGCTTCATCAGCTTCTTTGGGGTCCCTAGGTGACATTAGAAGTCTGAAAGACCTCTGATGTCCACATAAAGCAGACCTGTCACATCCTATTTGCTATTACATATGAGGCTTGTTAGCCCCCTGTGTGATAGCAATAAAGTTGAGTGTAAAAAAAAAGTAACATATTAAAAAAATGCAAAAAAAAGGTTTTAAATTGTGCCACACATGTTACATATTGCTGTGAGCGTCGGAGTAAGACCAATAATTCTAGGGCCATCAATCACTGTTAACACTAAACTGATGAGCAGTATAGCATTTAAAGCGTCACCTATGGGAAATTTGAGGTATTGTAGTTTTTTTGCAGTCTCACAGACACAAGCAATTTTACATGTTTGGTATCTATTTATCGGGTGTGACCCCATCTTTTATATTTTACAAAAAAAATTGGGTATTATATTCTGTTTGGGAGTCTGAAGCTGCTTTCTAGCCAAAAATTCTGATTTTTATCATGTGTGTGAAAATGTGGTCAAGAAGTGGTTAAACTGAAGTTGTTGAGACATACACTGAAGAGCATCCGTCCATGTCCAATACTGACTGCAGCTTCGGTCCATGTTTGATGCAACTGTACTTATTTTTATTGTTCTCCTGAAAAGACCCAGTACGTTGTATGTTCAAAGTCTTAATAGCTAACATTTCACCTCATAGGAATGTTGCACAAAGCTGTACCATGATGGTTGCACAGAAGTACATTTTATATACAGTGTATTATAATTCAAAGATAGGCAGTTCTTTGTATATTGATTTTGAATCCACGAAAATTAGGTGATAAGAATTTCAGCCTATGTATCAGCCATCTAAATCTATAGCTCAGTGGCGTAACAACCTGGGGGGCGGCCGGTGTGTCTGCTCCGGGCGTTAAGCTGAGGGGGGGGCGCCGGACAGAGCCCCCCCCGGTTATTATGCCACTGCGGGATTTGGCGGGTCTCTGTTGCTGCGGTCCGGTCAGACTCGGACTCTCTCCGTGGCCGCCCGTGCGTATGTGCGGCCGCGCCGCCTGTAGTGTCACTCCTCACGCAGGCAGCAGGCTCCTCCCACAGTCTCGGAGTCTGACTCACTGTGCTGGGGGTCAAAGGCAAGGCCTGTGTGAACAGTCAGTCGGCGGAGATCGGGGTCTGTCTGTGTCCTGACTCCTGGGTATAGCAGCTGTCCTGACTCATGGGTGACAGTCACAGGTGTTGCACTGGTCAGGTCAGTAATATGTATGCTGTCCGACTCCGACCGTATCAGGTGTTGGGGTGATCATGGGTGATGACGGGTCCCAGTCTCATGTGGGTCAGTCCGTGAAGGTAAGGGGGGCGAAAAAAAAATTCTGCCCCGGGCGCCCATAACTCTTGTTACGCCACTGCTATAGCTGCTACTGTGTTCATGTCACATGTGAATTACAGCTATACCTGAGTGTCAGAGTAGTTCCAAAGTATGGGCATTTCATGTGTGCAACAAGCCACATCATACCTTTGAAGACTGGGCATGTAGCAAGTGGACATCTGAGCTAATAGCTGCCTATGTGCATACCGTAATAAAGGTGAAGACCATCAACACGTGCCAGATTAGGTTCTTAGGTAGAGATGGATGTTTAGAATGAATAACAGAGTGCTAAAATGTAATTTAAGCACGGTGCAAAAGAGGTGCCAAACTTGTAAATTAGGCATGTTTATAATTTGTGCCAATTACAAAAATAGAAATACCTTTCTAAGCACCTACATCTACATTTCAGCTATTTTTTGGATTGGCAGCTACCTAGTGCACTGCTGTTTCTTACTTAGTATGCAATGTTCTCAGTGTTGCTCAGATTGTAATCTCTATCATGTCAAGAATGTTCTGTAAAGCTGAACTCCAAACAAACTGCTGAGTACACAGAACTACATATCTGTGAATTAATTTACGTTCCAAAAGATTTCTAGTGCTGTTCAGCTACTTTTGTTATCCACGTGCCATGACCAGCAAGGTGCTACAGTTTTTTCTGTCATACTTAGAAACAAGATACTGTCACCTGCTGGCTTGTTGTACAATGAAGGATCAGCAGTACTTTGAAGAGGTCATTCCTGCATTTAAACTGAGATCATGAAAGGAAAAAAATATATAAGCAGAGAACGATCATTAGCCCTAGAATTATAGACATCTTCTCTTGTAAAATTAGAGCTTCATAAAGCGGTCTGACTAATGACACCCTTTGATAAGTCACAGCAATAATGTTTCCATGAGCACTAGAAGTACACTCCGGGTACTTTATACCAATCACCCCTTCGGGTGGCACAACTTACAAATCAATCTGCTCACACAAGATCCCAACTACACGAAGTGTTGTACACACACATGCTGTTACTAATTGGTATATGTATGATATGACTTTTCTCCTTGTTTACTGTATATGTCACATTCACCACCCAGACAGAGATATGGTTCCGAAACCAGTAACAGCCTCATACAAGAAATGCGATCTATATTTAGCTAATACCACTGCTTACGATGTTTTCAACACTAAGGTCTGTGCACTGTATACTGAGATGTTATGTACTACAGTCTGTTGTTTTTGTGATGAAAATAATTAAACATTTATATCGAAAAAAGATTAGAGCTTCATTCCAATGCCTGCTCCAATACCAAACCTCCCTATTGGCCCTTTGACATGATTGTAGAGGTGGAGGTGGTAAGCTCAATACTATTATATATAATTTCAGATGCTTATACCTGAATCTACCCAGGGTCGGTGCTAGACTATTTTACGCCCTAGGCAAGACCAGCAACTTGCACCCCCCTTCTGCACAGCAGAGACCTGAGAGAGAAAGTTGTCTCTCTGTTCTGCTCCTCTGCTCAGTGGGAGGGTGCAATAGCTAGAAAAAAATGGTACATGCATGAATTTATAACCGGCCTTCATAGCAGGGCACACATTGGGAAGGCTTACAACAATACAAAACACAGAGGCCAGTGACACCGGCCCTGAATCTACCCCAGTGTACGCCTCATGCAGCAACACTAGTGTTTCTGGGTGTTTAGACTTTCAATTCTCCAATATATAAATCCATCAGAAAGAATAGACTTCATACCAGCAGATAACTCAAAGTTGGGAGCATTAAAACCATTCTACCAGAGTCCCTGTGAGAGAGTCAAGAAAGCTCTCCAGCTTCTACCAATATTGGTTTAAGATGAATCATGTTCCCTTATGACCATATACATTACTGGTTTTACAACTTTGGTGATTTCAGTTGAGAAAACTGACAACCAGAAATCTTCCTAACTAAATAAACCTAAAATAAAGAGCACCTGGAAGTACAGGTACAAACACTGGAAGACTTTTATTTTAAAGGTCATGACATAACATCTTCAGAAAGAATGGTAATGCCTATGGAGAATAGAGGAGAGCCCTGCCAGACATCCTTGACACCAGCTTATCTTTGGGAGCAAATAACCATAAGCTGAAATTAAATAACCACTATTTGCTCCCAACATACTGTGACATGATTGGAGAGATTGGATCATCTAATCCAGATCAGGTGACCATTACCTATAGACCATGCATAAAATAATACATGTAACATACAAGACATTGCTTCCACTGCAACAGAAAAAAAAAAAAAAAACTTAAATGTAAAAGCATTTTAACACCATGTCCTGCACTTTCCATTTCCAAAGCTGAGAGGTATGAGGCAGAATATATGTTGAAGGGACAGTTCATATTCATTTCTATGACAATACACTGCCCATAATCTGTGCATATTTATCTGTTAAATGTTTAATGCTTAAAACATATGCAAACTAAAATCTAATTTTTCAATATGTTTGGCATCATTTATTTCAAAGCAAATCATTTTTTCATCAATCCCTTGCAAGCTTTTTTGCCTAGAGACCCTGCCAGTAAGAGCACTTTCTGTTTCAGCCTGACAACGCTGACCCACTGCCTTCCAATCAAGAGTAGCATTGTCAGCCTGCTGTGCGTGAACCTTCAGTTGGCCGTTGGGTTGCCTATCAATTCTGTGGGAGGCACGTGCAGATCTGATAGGTAGCCCAAAGGCCAACCAAAGGATGCTAACAATATTACTGCCAGTTGCAAGGAAGTGGGTCAGTGTTGTCAGCCTGAAAGTAGAATGACAGACTGAAACGGAATGTGATCGAATACATATCACTTCTGCTTTCAGTGATCAAAGGGGAGTTGGGCCACAGGAAGTGTGCTGATCTCCCTCTGATCTCAGTGCAGACACCCCTTTGCTGGTCCTGTGCCCTCACAGGGGACAGCGGAGCCCGGAATAGCCGGTAGTGGGAGGGGCGCACACCACTACACAAGAATACAAGCTACACAAGAATACAAGCTACACAAGAATACAAGCAATTGGGCAGCTCTATAGCTCTAAACGTGCAAAAACGGTGCTGCCTAGGTATGAACCAGGGCTTAAGGTACAGGAACAGAGGCTGTCGTTCTGAATTTGTCATCACCCATTGGTCATGCACTGACTTTGGACACGCCTGTAGGACAGAATTTCAGCTTTTTCAGACTTTAGTGGCTATATGCTTTTTCCAGTTGAATGACTCACTAGGTAGTGAGGGAAGGATCAGAATGACAAAACTAGGTCATGTACCATTTAAAAAGTCATGACAGTTCCTGTATTTCCAGCATTGCAGGTTCACTTTTAAAATAGTTTGATTTCACAAGTTTGAGAGTACAGAAACTAGGACAAATTGAGTTTTTTTTATTAGATTTGTTTGTAGACTCCTGTGTTTCTAAGATATTACATTTTAGAAAGAGCAGATTTCAAGCTGTAAATTAAGTCAGTCGGCTGCAGCTGTTTCGGAGTAACGAAAAAAACTCATACAGAACCAGTCACCAGATTCATCAATGAACCAGATTACAATCCAGGAACAATAATTAAACTTTCTTGCAGGTCTGACTTTCTGAAGACCACAGACCCTGGCGTCTGGGGGGGGGGGATAATATTTATTTTGAAGGGGTGCCTTTATTTCATTCTTAAAAACTGCTTTATTTTCTAAATCTTCTAAAAAACAGGAAAATGAGCACCCCAGCTAGAATAGATGTGTTATAGTAAGCAGTGGTATCTTCAAGGGTACGTAACTGAAACCCAACCAACTTGTCTGGACTTCTCCAACCATGACACCTCTACGGTCGAATTTAGACCCTTGTGTGTGCAGGAACACAACTTATGCTATACTCTACTGCAAAATTTTACCAGAAGCTGTATATGTATGCTACCATTCATTACACCCCAATGCTCGTATACATTATGAAATCTGAAACATCCTTCTCTTTGGCTGCATAATACTTAATCCAGGCTGCTATAGTTCAAGATAAATAGGATAAATCTGATGTATGAGAAGAATGGAAATGGAGACCAGCTTGACAAATGGTGTAGGAGTTCTCCAAAGCTTACAATAGGCCCTTATAGAGCATCTACTCAGCATACCGTATTCTTAGAAAATCCTATGAAGCCAGATTAAGCAAAGAGCTTCTTGCAAGTGGCTGGGTAAGACTGCGGCATCTTGTCGTATAATTGTGGGCTGTGCAGCCTTCCTCTTATGCTCCAAAGTATGTAAATGAATATGCAGTGTGCTCATAGAGAGGATGGGACTGCCACCACTAAACATAGTTCTTTCTCAGAAATTCAAAGAATAAGGATGGCACCACCTATAGGGAATCGGCTAGAAGGTCAACCAGCTGCACAAGACAGTTATGATGATAAGGCTAAGAGCCATTCAGCAGGTAAAATGTACCTCTTTATAAGTTTAAATGCAAATAATATGTGACATGAATATGAATATATTTTAAGTTTAAAATATAAATTATGTGTTTTACATCCTAACGCATTTTGTAAGTCCAACTGAACTCTCAGTTCTAATTAGCTTAAAGGAGAACTATGAGGTGAGTGATTTTCACTCACCTCATAGTTCTAGCCGACCTGTGACAATGAGACTGTCACAGGTCGGCTCAGTAGATCGGGAGGTGAGCGAACACATACCGGCGTTCGCTCACCTCTCGATCCTGTCACGGCTCTCTGCCGTGACAGAGGAGGGGCTGGATTCCCCCCTCCCCGCTCCGATCCACCAGCGCTGACTGGCGGAACGGACGGTGGAGGGGGTGGGTACAGCTGGCTCTGCCTTTAGATAGGCAGAGCCAGCTGTCAGTCACGCAGCTGGGCGGATCCCAGCATAATTGTCGGGATCCGCTTCACCTGCGGCGTCTCAGTATACCACGGGCTATAGCTAACGGTATACTGAGCCTAGGGTATCGGGAGGACGCTAGTTTGTGTCCTCCCGTTACACTAAGGAGAACTATGGGGAAAAGACTTAACCCCATAGTTCTCCTTTAAGGAAGAACTCCAGGGGAAAAATGATTAATCCTTGCAGTGGGGGTAGTTTAAAAAAAGAAAGTTATACTCACATGATGCTCCGAGCCAGATTTTTCTTAGACCAGTCCTTCCAGTCTCTCTCCGCCTCCTCTGCAGCAGTCTAAGATACTATAAGTCATCACATTTATACACAGTGTATAGACACGAGGACGCTGCAGAGGAGGAAAAGACAAGCTGGAAGTAGCACAGTGCAGTTGGCAGGCTCGGAGCTCCGTGTGAGTATGATTTTGTTATTTTAGCAACTAGACACAAATGAGCACTCAACCCTTACAGTGTGGGAGTAGCACTGGGTACATTCCAGTTGCATCAAAACTCTTGCATGGAGGCGTTCAGATACACTTTTTTATACAAGTCATGAACTGCAAGAAACAAGGAGAAATTATACCGTTCACACTGTTCATACAACCAGCATCACTTACAACCATTACTCACAACTACCGGTATGTCCTACATTTCAATGTAAAGATATTTTTTTCTTGATGTGCATCAGGTCGCACCATTTTCGAGTTCATAAGGCATGCAGAGCATTGTAGTCCCACAACAGTTAAGGGTAGACATCCCTGTTTTAGGACAACTTATAGCAAAACTTTGATCTCCATTTTCTAGGTGATATTCTTTTACCCAGGAATACTTTCTGTAGCTGTTTTCCTCTTATAGTTTTATGACAATATTGCTCTCTAGTCCTCTTCTAAAGGCTGCCCATATAAATACATTAATTGATAAGTTCGGTCATCCTGTGATCATTTTTCACATAAGCATTCCATGATTCATGTGTTTATGGTTATAGCATTCATGCTTTTAAATTTGTTAAAATCTTTGTAGTCGTAGCTTTTTTTATTAGACTTATTTACTTAGAGAGCATACCAGCATTAGGCATTCTCTAGCCCTTGAAACCTTATACCCATGGAGCTGGCCATTTCAGTGAAGAGAGGATAATTAGGCCTATGATGTCCTACTGAGTCACTGATCCAGCACTGCCTCCCCCACCTGCAGTTGGCAAGGCACAGCCTGTTACTCTATATACAAATATAGGGAGATCATGGATGAGAAGATACAGTATCTTCCCAAGAACAATAGATGGGGAGACCCCCTGGCCATCCTTTATTGCACTGAAACCCATGCCATGTGTTACTTTGTTATTCCTCCAACAGAAAAAAAAATGTATAAACAGTATTTTATTTCCTATAGTGCTCTTTGTATTTTTTTTGTGTGATTGTAATTTGTGTACTATTGTTTTAGATATTTTTATTTTAGTTTCTGCTGTCCGATTCCTACTTTCTATGAAACAAAAAAAATAAAAAAATTAAGCCAACGAGGGGCTGTTTTTTGGCACAAGAACCATCCTAGGATAGTTGAAATTACCTTCTATAGCCTTCAGTGGCCATTTAAAACCAACTGCACCCTTAGAAACTGTGTATTCTACATTAATGTTGCCCTTCCTGTTGACTTTTGCATTTTGTAAAAGTGGATACATTTTCCAACATTTTTGAGAGATGGAAACTCTCAATTTTGTCCATCTCCACCAATTACACGAAGACCCAGGAGAGTCAAAACCAGTTTTCTGTGGGAACATTTGACTTTCCTTTTAATTTGTCAACAGCTGGATGGCCACAGACCAGCCAATCCTCTGTGCAATGATCACACATGGATGTATTTGGGTATTTCGTATCTAGCCATTAGAGCAGACTACAGCAATTTTGGCTGTATAAGATTTATAGCTTCATTTTACCTTTTTCTAAAAAACAAAAAGTGAATAGATTAAGATAACGGAGAAAATAACTGCACTATAAAGCAATGAAACACTTAATTAGAAATCACTGATCCTTAGCTTATAGTTGCAGCAGAAGATAAACACAAGGCGGAGTAGACCGTGCTGCGTCCCGATACATGAGTCACTCTGTACTAGATGGCTCTTGGATCAACATTTTGCGAAGGCTCATTTGATTTCTCTGTGCTTGAAAATGACAACAGACACTTATCATTACCCACTCCCTAACTATCGCTGCATTATATGCCCGCACTCCCGGCCTTCACATAAACACATTTAGAGGAAACAATATCTTTTTACAAACAGCGGCACAACAAAAAGCCGCTTGTTTGGATAGGGTCTCCAGTGACCCACAAACATGTACTAGATAGCGTTGACGTTGGCTGGCACAGCATGCGAATGTAGCAGTCTTTATCCACTAATCACTAATCACTCACTAGAGCGCCTGGATTATTTGATTTAAAGCAGAAAGGGGTTAATGAAATCCTGTAGCTTTTTGATGAGATCGGGGGCCTGCTTACAGGCTGCGCGTATGGATGTTAACACATTTCATTCACATGGTCATTTAAGGAACCCAATTGCTTCTAAAGTCATCTTGTTAATATCAGCTTTGTGTTCCCCCCCACCACGCTAAGCATCACATGGGCAGGATAGATTTAACTTGGATTACAACTGGCCTTAAAGCACTGCTGGGAGATCGTGTACACAAGCTTTTTAACCGGGCCTGATAGACAGTGAGGGAGAGGAGTCGCACAGAGAACAACAATTGTTAAAAAGGAAAGTGCAGTGTATTTTTAGAGAGAGCATATCTTGAGCTATTAATGCAGTGTTTACATGACTTTTACATACTGGTGTTTCTATATCTGTGTTATTGTATTAACCTTTCCCCTGCCAGAGCCGTTTTTTTTTTTTTGCACATAGGATAAACCCCCCCCCCCCCCAAATGCAGCAAATGAAAAAGACCAAAATATTACAACTGCCATCATTTAATTTTACACAGTATCTGCTTTAAGAAACTGTGTAGAATTAAATGATGGCAGTTGTGATTTTTATGTCCTGCATTTTTATTATTTTGGTGGAACTGTTTATCAAACCCACATTTTCAGTAAAAAAGACCATCAAATAAATTTGTAGTGCACATAAACACAATATAATACCTGGTAAAGTGTAAAAGATGAGGTTGCATCAAGTAAATAGATATCAAACATGTCAAGCTTTAAAACTACATGCACCCATGAAATGGCGAAAAACCATGGTATCTTAAAGAGTCCATAGATGCGGCTTTAAATGCTTTTACAGGGGAAAACTTGTTTTGCAGCAGACTGCCTTGTCTCTGAAATGGATATACAGTGTCTGTGTGTAGGTTCTCCAACCTGAGTCAGCACTACAGGAAGAGGTACTCAGCTGCAAAGGGAAGTTCTCCCCAAGCATGAGAAGACATGAGGATTTAAAAGGAAGAGCAGCAAAGAGAAGGGGAACTACCATGGATTACAGTAAGGCACACATTACAGTATTGGTTTATGTTAAAAAATCTGAGGGTTTAATGTCACTTTAACTGTGAATAACCAGAGAATTATTCCCTTTTTTCTGGTGAAGGGGTGGGCAACTCTGACCCTCAGCTGTGCTTTAACTACAAATCCCAACATGACTCTGCCTCTAGGAGTCATGCCTGTAACTGTCAGTCTTGCAATGCCTCATGAGACTTGTAGTTCCACAACAGCTAGAAGGCCAGAGTTTCCCCACGCATGTTCTGGTGTATGTGGCAATAGCCATGTATGGCTCAATTTTCCTTTTCATATGTAAGCACCCCTGACGCATATTTGTGCCCATATGTGCATAACCACTAGGGCAGGAGATTTTTTTTCTTTTTTAAAAAGGGGTGTTTTAAAATTAATTTTATTTTTTTTTCCAGAAAATATTTGACTTAAAAGTAGTATTAAATTGTCAAACTTTTTTCAATAATGAATCCAGATCAAACAAATATACATTGCCCACCAAAGCATTGCTTTACATTTTTTTCCCCAAACACTTACAATCATCATGTTTCTGAACAGCTGCTTCCAAGTCTCACCGCTCAGCTTCCCTGAGCTTCCAGTTCAGTACAACATCACAAAGGACAGTGCAGACTTCAGCAACTGTTCATCTACTAGCTTGGAGCAGGGAGGAGAGGGGGCCAGGTGGAGGGAAGAAGCTTGATTTGCTGTGTCTGTGTGATTATAGAGTTTATTTTGCCCACACACACCCACACTTCCATACGGCATACAGCATACAGATGCAGCAAGTGTGTTTTTTTATGCACTAAAATCCCAGGGGTGTAAGTGTAGACTGCTTAGATATCAGCCACATAGGGAGCACATTGGTTGCAATGTGGCAGCAGACCTATGGACATGAATTGTAAAAATAGGTAGTAACGGCTCCTGGCTTTATTGTATAAGTGATCTGGGCAGCCATAGAGCCTATGACACGGGTGTGTCTATTTACTCGGCACAGTAAATGTACAAAACAAACAGGAATCAAATTGTGGTAAAGTGCAATACAATTTATTTTAGTTTATTTCTTTCCCCTAAAAATATGGATTTGATAAACAGCTGTGCAAGTATTGTGCGACATAAAAATGGCAACTACCATCTTTTTATTTTACAGGGCCTCTGCTTTCAGAAAATATTTATTTTGGGGGGATTTTGTCATTTAAGCAAACAATTAAAAAATTGCTCTGGAGGTGAGGTGGTAAAACAATAGATTTTCTTTAAAAAGAAATCCAGTCTACTAAAAAGAAATGGAAAAAAAAAAAGGAAATGCTAGATTCTATATATACAATCAACAGTTTTTACAGTTTCTGAGGTATGAGGTCTTTTATATGTTTCTTTTAAACTAAGGGGCTGTTTTAGATCGCATTCATCCAGTGTATAGCTGAGCAAACAATGTTTGCAGTGCATTCCCACAACTAGGTGGAACTGAGGAGCATAGAACATTTTCCTTGGCACCATGGCGGTAATGAGCTGCTAACATCGTTTGCTCAGCTATACGCTGGGCTAACACGCTAAAATTCAGCCCCAAAAAGAGTTAACGTTTTTTTTTTTTTAGTTCTAATAACCATATGCCACAATCCCACATAAATATGGGAGCAGCCATTGCTGACCTGGGTTTTAAAGGTTGGGCTCCTGGGCTGTCATTGGTTCTTGGTTTTGCTAGCTCCTAAGTCAAAAGAATGCAGCTATTAAAGTGTAGAAGGTTTGATTTCCTGTCATACATGATTACTACAGGTCAAAGACTCTCTGTATACAGTAGTTTATCTGTAAAAAAAATAAGTCAAAGCAACTGGACAGCAAGTCCAGTTGCCTTGACTTATTTTTTACAGATATACCATGACCTGGATGAATGAGAACCTTCACAGACTCTCTGTATAGTTAATCCAAGGTTTAGAACGACTGCACCTCTCAGCCAGAGAACATGCGGTCGCTATTTCCAACATGCAGTAACCCAAAGTAATCAGTTATCACCTCTTATCAGTGTAGAGATTATGCTGATTGGATGCCAGCAGTTTGTTTTAGTAAAATATAGCATAGAGAAATGGTGATATGCAGAATGTGACAACTAGTTAAATGTTATTTACCTGTATAGACCTCAAATGAAGATGCACTTTGGCTGCTACGGCTTACTATACTGTGAAATGATTGTGTCGACCTGCAAGTGAGATTATCTGTTCTAAACCTGATTCTGCATCACTGTGTCTCAATTTATGT
Source organism: Nanorana parkeri (assembly GCF_000935625.1). Taxonomy (NCBI): domain Eukaryota; kingdom Metazoa; phylum Chordata; class Amphibia; order Anura; family Dicroglossidae; genus Nanorana; species Nanorana parkeri. The sequence goes on from NW_017306303.1 coordinate 2,512,147, forward strand.
GCCAAAGCTCCATTTTTGCAAGCTAACCCCTTTTGCCCTAATTAGAGGCAGGATTGAGGTGTGAGGGGCATTCCTATTTAGATGCAATTATGTGCATGGCTGCTCAACTACATCACTCAAATGAGATTCTGTTATGTGCACAAGATATGAAAATGAGCTACAAGGGTTAGAGAATGCTCACATTTCACAGATTTTGTTCTATATTGCAGTGTTTTATCTGTGTAAACGGCCTCAGAGGTGTCATTATTTATCCATGTTGGAGGAGTCTTATATACCTCCAACAAAGGACAAATCCCTTCTGTCATGCCCCCAGTGATGTGGATCGCAAAGAATAAATATACAAAAAAGCGATTGCTTAAAGGAGTTGTAAGGTGCCAGTGTTCTGCCTCAAGCAGAAAAAGTAATTAAGCCTATCTAGCTGCAGTATCAAAATCCACTACTAGATGGAGCCTGAATTAAATATATCTCTGCTTATAGCAGACTTATAGCAGACTTCAGACTGATTTTGCTTTAATAAAAACTCCCATCATTCCTCAACCTAAGACGAAGAACAAATGCATCTTGGGGGTTCCTCTTCCTCAATCTCCATTTTAGAGATTGAGGAAGAGGAAGTCATAACCACCTGTGCAACATGTTCGTAGGGAAGGAATCCTATATCCTCTTTAGGCAGCATCACTAGTTGAATTGGACTTGTTTCTCTCTGTACTTATAAGTTGTCACTGTATTTACACATTTTACATGCTGATTGTATGTTTCTAAGTTTTTTCTTCCTAGTTTCACCCACCCTATTTGCTAATAAAGCATCAAGATTTCAATCAGTCTGGCTTATTGCAGAATAGGAGGGTTGAGCTGCATGTCACATTACACACAGACCACAGGGTATGTGTAGCAGGGACAGAACACCCAGCATATACTATTCTGTTATAGCATCAGCATTGTAATAGGAATACATAATAGAGTTGTATTTCATAATGCAATCAAAGCTTACTTGAAAAAAATCCCATCCTGGATTCCTAATGTGCTTTGTATCTCTTCCCCTGCTGTATGATGTGATGCAATCTCGATGTCTCAAGACTACAAATCCCATTATGCATTGCTTCCAGCAAGTAATGATAATGTTACCTTCTGAACTACACTGTGTTGAAGTTCAGAAGGTAGGCTCTATGAGAGTTGTAACACAAGGAAGTGCATCTATTTACAGGGCTGAGTAAAATTGTGTTAGTGCATTGTGGAATTAAATCATATGAGCATCTTCAATAAGTACGTTTACAAACTTCTAGTTCGATGATAAGGTTATTAGGAGTGGGATAGAACTTATGGAAATTATATATATATATATATATATATATTATATACATATAATTTATTTTAATTGAGATATATCCTGTACATTGGACCAAAGAGAGAGAGGCATCTGTTTTCATTGCCATTTACTAACTAGAGCAATTCTCACTTCCTGTCTCAGTCTCCTCCACTGCATCCTATGCTAGAGTTGGGCCTGAGAGGCACCTTCATCATGCAAACACCAAAATTCATAGTATTCATCCTGAATGGCACCCCAATGCACATATAGAGTGTAAAGAAGCGTAGCTGCCCTTCAGCACACCATAAATCACAGATGTAAATGTTTTACACTGCATTGTAAAGTGCTGCTTTGACCACAATTAGCAGATAATGATTTTATTCATGCATTGACCACAGTTTACTAGTGTCCATAAGAGTCCATATACAGTTAGAAGACAATGAACAGTCCAACAGGGTAGTCAATACATAACTGACTAGTATCACTACAAACCGTAAAATCTTTACTCATGCTGTCTATACACTTGGGCAATTTTGTAGCAATCTCAACCTTTTCAATCAGCATTCAACAGCCAAAGTAACCAAAACTTTAAGTCAGGGCAAATTTACAAAATAAACCCCCCAAAAAACATATTCAGTATATATCTGCAATACATGAACATTTCCCTGTATAATTTCCCTTTAAAAATGTTGCATATACTGCAAAAACGTGGATCTGCTAGAAATTCAGTGTGCTCCTAACTTAGGGTTGCCACCTCTCTGCCAATATATAAATGTGTATCAGCCCCATTTCTTTTCTCCATAAAAAAAGATATGATCACTGACAAGTTCCAGGTTCTATGTGCAAAATGATCACTTTCCATGAATGTTATCACCTTGTACAAATCTCCTGGAACCAACCTGCTATTATGTCCCTTTCTCAATTAATTTTTCTCTATATATCTTCACCATGTGCAAATAGTGAAGAAGCTTACAGTGGAGCCCTTGGAGTACAATGATGATGGACAAATCTCTAAAAAAATCGTTCTTAGTGAGAGATGGATCCTCCCTGTGGACAACCTAAAAAATGTGACACGTTAGTAGATCTTTCTCTAAGAATGACATTAAAGAGTATGTAAAGCCAAACCTTCTCTTTTCAGTTTTGGATTGAGTGTGGAAGGGTTAGAACCTTTGGCAAGTTTTATTGCTGCCTATGTGCCCACTGAGAGAATTCCCACTCTCTATTTATCTTGGTGCCCAGTGAAATAGGAGATGAGGGGAAATCCTCCAGTGGGGACACCTGTTCAGGTAACAACTGTTCTAGAGAGGATCCCTCTCCTTCACCACAGGAAGAAGAATAGGACTAAGAGACCCCCCCCCAAAAAATCTATCTATCCATCATGGCATGTTTGACATTAATCCATTTACTACCCTATACAAAATCCTACATACTACTACCGGACAGTCCGGTTTTTGAGTCTGGTGTCAGCTGACATCCAGCTGACATCCAGACACAAGACACTAAGTGCTGATGCTGGCACTTTCAATTTTTTGACAGATGCAGCTGCCTGAGTTGGGATATCAGGCAGCTGCATCTGCCTGAATCATCATCTTCCTGTGAGCCAGGCGCCTGTAAACAGGCACGGGCCAGCACGCACATCCTCCTCTGGCTCCTTCCTGATAAAACGCTGACCGCCTCCAGACCCCTGGTGAGACCCTCGACTTTCTACACAGCCACCTGAAAGCCAGCATAGCCCACCTGAGAGTCCACATAGACCACCTGAGAGTTCACATAGCCCACCTATTAGCCCACATAACACACCTGAGAGTGCGCACGGCCCACCTGAGAGTCCGCATAGCCACCTGAGCACCCGTGGACAGTGGCGTAACAACCGGGGGGGCAGCAGGGGTGCGGGCCCCGGGGCGAAAAGAGAAGGGGGGGGGGGCGCCCGGCCGAAAATGGCACTTTCGGCTAAATGCCGAAAGTGACATTTTCCTGCCGTTTTGTCGGCGCGGCCGTGATTCCTTTCATCCCCGCTGGGACACAGAGCAGTGCCCAGCAGGGATGAAAGGAATCAGAGAGAAAATGACAGCCGGCCGAGCGCTGCGGGACGAGCGCTGTGAGCGGCCGGTGTCTTTCCTCCCACACCGCTCGGCCGCCTATCACAGTGCAGCAGAGCGGTGTGGGGGCGGAGACAGCCAGCACTGTCACAGGAGGCTGGGCTCTCCTCTTGCAGCCTCCTATGACAGTGTGTGTCAGAGAGGAGAACGGGTACAAGCACTCAGTGATCGCTGAGTGTTTGTACATAATTGAGGACCTGGTATGTATACTATATCCTCAATTATGAATGAATGGGAGTGATCTACATCTCCTCCTGTTCATTCATAATTGTAGTTATAGTAAACATACCATGTTATCAATGAACAGGAACACTCATAAAGGATTCCTGTTCATTGATAACAGGGGACACAGAAAAAGAGATTGAGGACTCTGTGTCCTCAATCTCTTTTTCTATTTTTAAAGGGAAATATTAGGGGTCTGTTTAGACCCCCAATATTTCCCCGAAGCCCCTAAAAGTAAAGTAAAAAATAAAAATATTTCATTAAAAAATTAATGAATTAATAGAAATTAATTTTAAAAAAAATGAAAAAGTTTCTTAAAAAATAAAATTTGAAAAATTAAAATAAAAACATGTGTGTGTGTGGGGGGAGGTGCAGGGTACAGTTCCAGTGGTTGTTTATATAATGGGGGGGGCAAAACAAAATTTCTGCCCCGGGCGCTCAGAACTCTGGTTACGCCACTGCCCGTGGATTCTACCTGAGAGCTGCACAGGCCACATGAGAGCCCACACAGGCCAACTGAGACCCTGGAGACATCAGGGCACCACACTGGAACGCCAGAGTATGTAGCTTCTAATTATTTTGTATTGCTGTATCATGTATTGCTGGGATTTGTAGTCCTCTATAAATGGTCTCCTGGCTGTCTATTCTCGCTCTTTCTCCTGGCTTCCTTTTCTCACCCCCCCCTCTATATTCTCAAAAAAATATAAAAATTGCCGCACTCAGCATTAGAGTGTTCGGGTTTCACTTGAAGAAAAGGTGGCAACCCTATTCTACCTCTATGTTTGGGATGACAACAAAGTGCCTTTGCTGAACTAAAATCCCAAGCAATGTTGTCAGCTCTGCCTAATCTCTTCCTTGCTTGACTACAGAACATCTCTCCCCTCTCCTCACTTCCTTTCTGCTTCCTATATATATATATATATATATACACTGTATATCACATTTCCGCTGCTGAAAATCAGGCCTGAATGTTTTTAAAGATGTGGTAAATGGCTGCTTGTTTCATCATTTTTTCCAGCATTTTCTGTGTCAATTTTGTGTCAGCCTGCCAGGAGAAAGATAGTAGGACCCTTAGATTTACCCATTTGTATAGTTCACTTATTAGCGGTGTATAGGACTGTGCAGCTACAAAGATTTGTGGTCATGAAGGCAGCACAACAAAAGCGGCCTGGAAGAACAAGTTATTAAACTCTGGCCCTATTTAAACATCGGTTAAAGGGAAGAGTGTACAGCTTTACTTAAAATAATTCAGAGCTTCCAACTGGCCCTCTTTTGGAGCCAAATCCGCCTGACCCTCTTTCCTCCACAGCAGTCTCTTTTATGTCTGATAGTTAGATCTGTAGAAATGTACTGTGTATCTAACAAAAGTGTTTATATTGCTTTGAAAGTTTGAAGTCCGAGATTTTTATTTCTTTTTGGAAGCAGCAATCTAATGTAATGTAAAAAGAAGTGAATTGCTCCTGTTTCATCAACAGAAGTCTTATTCATCTCTCTGTACTAATAGGAAGGTATAGTATATTTTTAACAAGCACACATTCCAAGTAATTATTGCAGCTCTTACCTTAAAACTCATTTTGGTTTTGACTTTCCCATTTGTATATGCTTGTTCTTCCACACTGCAATAAATTGAGGCTGGGTTCACACTTGGGCTAACTGTGACCGTGGGGCAATTGTGCGCGAAACCGTGCAGATTGCCACACGGTCATGGAATCGCACACCACCGGTGATCAAGCTGGAGGTGCCATTCTTTTCTACTGGCACCCCACTTGTGCCAGGCCAATAGCTTTTGCGAAAAAAGTAGATGTACCTTTTTTCAGCAATTACTTCGCAGATATAACCCCATTGACTATCAATGGGGCCACGCGGCAAACGCTGTGTGCAACCGCACACGAACGCGTAGTCCCGGGACGCGTGTCCCGGGATCGTCCAAGTGTGCACTTGGCCTTAGAGATCTGTAGAGGAAATACTGGAGGAAGCTCTGTGTTTGCTTCAGCCTCACTCAAACTCTCTGCTACATTGTTTTTAATGAGTCAGCCAACTGAAAGATTTGTAGAAGCAGGACCTGAGTTTGTAATGAGCATATATGGCTACTTCCATGCAAATATACAATTACAAACTCTACTTAGAATCATTTTGTAATAATAATGTACAGCAAGCTGATTTATTTTACACATATATGTAAAAAAACTGAATTCTATACATTCCCTTTAAAAGGAAAATCTGCTGACAGATGGAAAGGATTTAGGCTGGTAGTTGTGTTGCTTGTATGGCCAACACCACAAGACATCTTATCTCTACAGCTCGCGGTATACTGAGACGCCGCAGCTGAAGCGGTTCCCGACAATTATGTCTGGATTCGCCCAGCTGCGTGAGTAACAGCTGGCTCTGCCTATCTAGAGGCAGAGCCAGCTGTACCCGCCCCCTCCCCCGTCCGTTCCGCCAGTCAGCGCTGGAGGAGCGGGGAGGGGGGAATCCACTCCCTCCCCTGTCAGATCTACTGAGCCGACCTGTGATAGTTTCACTGTCACAGGTCGGCTAGAACTATGAGGATGAGTGAAAAGCACTCACCTCATAGTTCTCCTTTAAAGTGACATTGACAAGTACTTACCTTATGTGATGCCTCTTGATCTGATAATCTTCTTCCTTCCAGTCATTTCTAACAGTCCCTCCAGCGCTGGTGTTGGTCTCTGATCCAGTGCAGACTCCTATGTCTTTGGCTTCCCACGGAATCTGTCCAATGTGCATGCTCCCGGCTGCTTGCATTCACTTCCACTGTGTCTCTCCTTTTCTCCCCTCCGGTGATATGGACAGCACTTGCGCCCGCACACACTTTCTCCTCCATGGCCTTTCGGAAGCTGTGTTCTACAGCTGTGAGCGAGCGACGCAGACACAGGTAAGTAATTACATATTTGGCCACTGTTTTTATATGTACTGGCATGTCTCTAATGATTGCTGTAAAAAAACAAAAACGAGACTTTATTTCTACTTTAAAGCTGAATCGAGCCTTACCTTAACTACCTCCCGGCCAGCCGCTGTGTATACACGGCCGGCCGGGAGCTTCTTGGATGTAACTGGACGTCCTGTTACATCCGCCCGCTCGGAGCGCGGCGCGCGCGAGCGGGAAATCCCCGCTATCTGAAAAGAGGCAGCGATGCCCGAGTTTAAGTTTCCCCCAAAAAATTTTTAAAGTTACACAAAAATGAATAAAAAAAAACAATTTTTTTTAAAAAGTCCCCACCCCTACATACACGCATGTAAACATGCGTCAAGTGCGCATACCTGCGAAAACGACGATTGCGCCCATTACGCCGCGCATGTTACATATCGCCGCGAACGTCGGAATGAGAGCAATAGTTCTAGGGCCATCAATCACTGATAACACTAAACTGATGAGCGGTAAAAGCTTTTAAAGTGTCGCCTATGGCCAATTTTAGGTATGCTAGTATTTTGCAAGTGCGCGCAATTTTTAAGCTTGATATGTTTGGTGTCTATTTACCCGACGTGACCCCGTCTTTTATATTTTACCAAAAAAGTGGGTAGTAAAAAATAAAACCTGCAGTGGTGATTAAATACCACCAAAAGAAAGCTCTATCTGTCCCCAAAAAAATTTTATAAAATTAGTTTCAGCATGACGGAATAAATGTCAGTCAAAGTACTGCAGCGCTGAACACTGAAAAATGGCCTGGCCAGGAAGGGGGTCTAAACACCTGGTCTTCAAGCGGTTAAAGTAGGCTATACACGGTGCGAATTTCAGCCGGTTCTAAACGGAGATTCTCACGGTGGGTGCCCCTATCAGAATTCTTCCACCCAGCATCCCTCGATCAGCTGATTGGCTGCAAGCTCCGTTTGGCCAAGAATTTTCCAACCTGCTCCTTCAATCAGCTGATCGAGGGATGCCGGGTGGAAGAATTGTGACAGGGGCACCCACCATGAGAATACAGTGGACATTCGGGTATTCTGCCAGTGGGCCGGGAGGCACTGTGAGAATACAGTGGAAACAGCAGGGGATTTTTCCACCCATGTTTTTAAGCGTAAATGGAGGAATCTGTTACATTTTCTTCATCCAGCCTGCAGGTTGAACAAAGCAAATATAACCGTGTCGACCCAGCTTAGTCTTGCACAGTTGTAGAGGCTCCTCTGCTATACTGAAATTGCTTACTGATTTCACTGTTTGCTGTGAGCTTCTTGCAGTGTGCATTAGAGACTGGAGCAAGTCAGATAGATGCCACCCCATTTCCTGCTAAGCGGAAGTCCAGCATCACCTGGCCCAGGCTGACTGTGCCTTGCCTGCTCGTTTCTTTTATTGGATTTTAGCTCTTTCAGTCATGGAAACTCAGCATCACATGTGGTTGTTAAATAGGGCAGCCTGCATGCAAAAGAATATCCAGTCTTCCAGAATGGCATCCACCAATGAAGAATTTTTTTTGCATAACTCTTCCCAACATCCAGCCTACTGCTTGCATCAGGGCTGATGGCTCTTGAGAGCAGCGTTGCTGTTAAGGTTTCAAAAAGCTATGCATAGCATCCCCTCCCACCAACCAACATCTGTCTGCATTTCATAGAAAAGCACAGAGACCTACAGATTACCCCACTGTGTCTAAAATAAGGTATGTAATCAAAAGAGAAAAGTTGATAAGAGGAAGGAGGAACCAGGGAAGGCAAAATATAAACAGAATAAACTTCAGATTTAGGCTAACATATTTTAAGGGTCACAAACCTTCTTGTAAAGATAGACAAATCTGCCCCATATAGGACAATAAGTGGGGAATAGTACAGAGCAACCACTGAACCATTCTCAGCCCCGACTGGAAATGTATGTAAGCCCTTGTATTTAAAGCTGGCAAACCTCTTTTAGCACCAATAGCCTACATTAGCAAAATGGTTAGAAGTATGTTTAGGTTTTTTCCCCCTAATAAAACTGTTTCAGGTCATTGATACTTCAGGGATTCCATGCATGAGCAGTTCCCTTTATACCACAGCATTTTGTTTGGGCTGACGTCTGACTTGTGACCATTTCAAAATACAGTTATTTGATTTACTTTTTTTGCTCTGGATCATTGTCTTGTTACCTCTATCAAACCTTAGGGTGTGACTGCTAATATGACATTTTACTGTGAAATTTCTAAATTTATTTAACTTCATTGTTCCTTTTATGGTAGAAAGCTATTCAAGCCCTGAGGCAAAAAAGTAGCCCCAACTTAGATTTTTGCTCCACCATTCTACACATCTGAAATGAAGTGCCTTTCCATTTCCGAACAAAGAAAAGCACATTTCTGTCTAGGAATTCAACTATTCTATCTCTTCTATCCACAAAACATTGCCCCAGAAGCATTAAAAAACATCCACATAGTACCTTGGAAACTTGAAGCATGTAGTCTTGTTTCTTCTTTGAAGAGCAATTATTTTTTCATGATCGTCTCCCAAGAACACAACACTTGAAGAAATACTTTGGCACGTTCAAGAGGTTTCTGCAGGTCTATTGCTGTTGTCCTAGTGCATTTTCACCTCCTTCAGCAATGCATGCTGTATTCATTGAGTGACTGTTTAGGGAATCCCCACTACTAGGCGGTGTAGCAACAATTCTACATTTCTTTCTGTAAGCTCCTCTGTAATGTTCCAATTTCATGGGTAACACAGGTTAATTTCCTTAAAAAGAGCGGATTTGGTCCTTAAAGGAGAACTATGGGGTTAGTGCTTTTCCCCATAGTTCTCCTTAGGGTAACGGGAGGACACAAACTAGCGTCCTCCCGTCACCCTAAGCTCAGTATACTGAGACGCCGCAGCTGAAGCGGATCCCGACAATTATGTCTGGATCCACCCAGCTGCGTGAGTGACAGCTGGCTCTGCCTATCTAGAGGCAGATCCAGCTGTACCCGCCCCCTCCCCTGTCCGTTCCTCCAGCCAGCGCTGGAGGATCGGAGCGGGGAGGGGGGGGAATCCAGCCCCTCCCCTGTCACGGCAGAGAGCCATGACTGGATCGAGAAGTGAGCGAACACCGGTATGTGTTCGCTCACTTCCCGATCTACTGAGCCGACCTGTGACAGTCTCATTGTCACAGGTTGGCCAGAACTATGAGGTGATTGAAAAGCACTCACCCCATAGTTCTCCTTTAACCAAACTTTGTTTACCTTTTTTTATTTGTCTGGCCACCATCAAACTATACATCTTACATTAACTTGTTGACCGGTTCAATTTCCATCTTTTTAAGATGTCACTACTATATATACCCTATATGTTCCATATACACTTTCCATCAACCTTCATTTATTGAAACTATGTAAAATTGTGTGCTTTTTTTGGCAATTAAAGTGTAGCTCGAGCCAGAATGTTGACGTGCAGAAATGGCAGAACAGCTCCATCCCTTACTTGAGGAGTAAGCTCTAAGAGGGACACAGATCACAATACAATTCTTTTTTAGTAGAGTAGGGAAAGGATAGAACCTCATCCGCTTGTTATTGCGGTCTGGGTCCCTGATAGAGATTGTCTCTCACTTACTGTCTGGGTTGCAGCTATGTCACAGGATAGGAAGAAAATGGAAATGAGGCCTCACAGCAATGAGGCATCACAGCAAAACCCTGAAAGAGCTTCTAACCCTTCCCTATTCTAATATAAAAAAAAAAAAAAAAATGTTTTGGCTCCATTTTAAGTCTTCATTTATTAAAGGGTATCTATGGTCAAAAACTATTTCTACATTGAATTTCCATAAGTTCTATCCCACTCCTAATAACCACATTGATCTAGAAGTTTGTAAACTTACTTACTGAAGATGTTCATAGGATGTACTTCCTCAATGCACTGATGCAATTTCACTCAGCCGTGTGAATATGCACTTCTTTGTGTCACCACTTTAACCATACCTGCTGTCTGAACTACAACCCAGCGTATGAAAATGTAACATTATCATTGCTTGCAGGAAGCTATGCATTATAGGATATGTAGTCTTGAGAAATCGAGATTGCATCACAACAAGCAACAGGGGAAGAGATGCAAAGCACACTGGGAATTCGGGAAGTTATTGAAAGTGATGGGTATATGGAAGGTTCTCACTACATAAAAGGAATTGTGTTCAAGTAAGCTTTGATTATCCAAAACAACTTTAGTGTGTATTCCCATTAAAATGCTGTTGTTAGAACAGGATTCTGGGACTTTAGAACTCCTTAGAGCTCAGCAGCCTCAAATAAACACCATGAGAGTCATTAGCCATTCATGTAATATTCTAGCTGGTTTTAAAGACTTTATAAATACCTTCACTTTCAGCCAAATCGACAAGGTTTGTCATATACTGTAGCTAGTCACTTTCAGTCTCCATGAGACCAGGGATGTGACAAGGATATGTCTTTTTCTTAAAAACCTCACTACTAAAAAGTGTTTCCTTTTCCCTGTGCCACTACAGGAGCCGGAGGGAGGAACTACAGCAGGCAGCAGGGTAGCAAGTATTCAACACGTCTGAAAGTGCCTCAGGGAATCTGCAACATGGTACAGTTTTAGGAAATTGACCGCAGGAAAGTATATACCATTTTGGTTTATAAGCGTTACTTTGACCCCATAGCGACGGTGTTGCTTGAAGGTAAAAACGAGGGATGCACAGATACTTTTCGAGTACCAGTGCAGATACTTGGCATTTTCATGAGAACTACCAGGGTTGCAGCGGTTGCAGCTGGGACCTGGCTCTGGCGCTCCACCACTGTCCTGAAATCATTAGTCTGTATTGTTTTAGAAAAACTGTCACATGACAATAAACAAAAATGTATCAGTACTCGTACTTGTAAGTACTCGGCAAGTACCAGTACTCGTACTTGCAAAACTGGTATCTGTGCATCCCTTTATTTATATTTATAAAAACAAAATCGTACATTAAAACAGAGATGTACAAATCCCAGGAGCTCCGTGTGCGCCTTACACATGACAGCTGCCTCCTAATTTTTGAATTTTTCTTTAGTCTAGTCTTGGAGCTCAAAAGTATCGGTACATGTACTCGTACTTGTACCAAGTACTGTACTTGGTATCTGTGCAACCCTAAACAATATTAGCCATCTGTATATACATTAATCGACAAATCTGTATTAATTCTCAATATCCTAGCACAGATCTGCCATAATACCAGTCAAATAGTTTCCATTGTTAAACATCCAATTTTCAGAGATCCAACTGAAGATGGCTTAGGATATTCAAAATTAGAAAGTTTTTTTGTATGAACAATTATACTGTATATCACAATGTTTAGCAATACTGTGAGTTAACGCGACTAATTGGGTATATTTCGCTTCGACATAGCTGACATCCCAGATCCACTTTCTAGTCCAGGTATCTGACAACATCTAAAGAAATAAGCAGAAAGCCAGATGCATTTGACATATCTGGTACACAATACGCATTTCTAACCACGCCATTAAAATACTTTGTATATTTGACGGTCAGTAAGCTCCTCTTTTTCTATCTCCTTGTTACAGGATAGAAAAGAATTCCAGATCTTTCTGTCAAATGAAGCTTCTCCAACAGCACAGGCATTGCAATCTACCAGCCAGCCTTTGTTTGAATTAGATAGGGCTTTCTACTTCACATAGCAGTCAGCTGTATGATGAATTCTGGATATCCGTCATTGTGTTTTCTTCCCATTATATTTTCTATTTTTCATCATTTGCACACAGTGGTGCTGAGTGTGCAGTTACCGGCTCCATAGCATCTGCCTGCCCTGCCTAAGAATGAGTGACAATACACAGGACCCTACCTCAATCCTGGCACACCCCCTGATCTATTTCCATTTACCTGACACAAGCAGTGTGATATACTGTGCACAACACTCCAAGGGATGAACATAAATATCTACCTGCATGGATGGGAATGTGGTTATTACACAGCGCTAACCTCTGCCCCTTCACACTGTTCTCCAGATCTCACTGCTGCTATCAAGGTACAAAGTCAAACAGGAATTTAATTTATCGCTGCAGTAATATGCGATAAAAAAAAACACGTCTGATGTCCATGAAGTCTATGGAAGTATTCTCCACACTAGTAATAGGCAATGTGGTATACAATAAACGTTTAACAGCAGAATCACTTTCCAGAAATAAAAATAGGATATTGAAGCATAATAGCACATTTGATTTTAAGAAAAGGCAGTTAGCCACAATACGGTCATAATTGTAATAGAGAGCAGTAACCCTATCCACTTTTGGTTATACTCCAGGCAGGTATGCACGCCTGAATTTTACTGCCCATTCATAAAATGAAGTCTGTGGTGTGGAGTTAGCATATTTCTTTCTACTTAATGTAGCAGGGACAGCTCTGTGATTGGAGGAGAGCCAATCTTGTGCCTTTGAGAGGTCACATAACTGGGTTTTCCCCCTAGCTTTTTTTTTTTTCTTCCTTTTTTCACTTATTCATTTGCACTCTGCTAGTTTTGGAGTCCCAAAGCCAGCAGCACACAGCTGCTTTATAAATGTACCCCTAAGCAACACAAATAAAGCACTCGAAATTATTTGTTAATAATAATAGTAAACAGTTATATAAGTAGTAGAAGTAGTCAGTAAACTTTTAGGCCCCATTCACACTTGCTGTGTGTGTGAATGCATGCCAATTACTTGTGTGAATGTGTGAATTACTTGTCAATGGCACCGCAAACGCGTCAGGCAAAATATTTGTCTTTTCCCACTCATTGATGTGTGACAAATGTGCAAAAATGCTTGGTCAAAATATGCGTGAAGCTAGCAGCTCAAACTGCTTTATGAGCTACTTTACTACATCGGTCACGTGTAGGGCAGCCTATTGAAATGATTGGGCTGAGGAGCAGCAAGGATGGATCCTCAATCACAAGCAATGTAGAGAAGAGTCACTGGCACACTGACTGTGATATAACTTCATCCTTTATTGATGCAGGTCAATCATATCACAAAGAAAACAACATTTTGGGGCCACAAAGGGGCCCTTCACCAGGCAAACAATGTGACACATTGAAGGGACCCTTTGCGCCCCTGAAATGTTGTTTGCTTTATGATGTCTTGCATCAACAAAGGACAAAGTTATATGCCGGTGACTCTTCTACATTGTGCATTCTGACATGCCGCATGTTTGAACAGGGCCTTAAAGTAAACCTGAAGTCACAAATTGGAGATTTGCTATGTTATACATCTAGAAATATCAATTGTGCCTGAGCATTACCCTGAAAATAGGCCTTTTAGTCTGGAATTTCTTTGGAAAAAAAACATATTGCACTTCCCAGTTCTGTGCTTGCTAGGGTTTGCTCTGGGTACTCCCATTTTCTACCCACATTCCAAAGACATGCTGGTAGGTTAATTAGTTAATGTGTAAGTTGGCCCTAGTATGTGTGTGCATGTATGATTGCATGTGAGATAGGGACTTTACATTGTAAGCTCCGTAAGGGCAGGGACTGATGTGTGCAGTATGTGTAGTGCTGTAGAATTTGTCGGCACTATATATATATATTCCTGTAATAAATAAAAAGTAAGGACAGAGAAATTGTTAAATATCCTTTTCCTTCTGTGAATGGTAACTCCTCTCCAAATATTAACTGTTACCTATCATTTTTAAGAGGAATAACTCTATACAAGCACATTAGTGTTGGCATCAGAGTTCTCTCGGTCCATCTCTACATGTTTTGTTATAAATATTACTCATAACTAATGCCCAGTTAAGAAGAAAAGTATTTAGTGTGCTCTGAGCCTATATTGTAGTATTTTTCTTATTCATTCGCAGTCACATGAGTGTTAATCATAGGCACATCACTTCAAAAAAGAATAAGAGGAAACGAGATTCATCTGTTAATACACCTTTTTAAAATTCCATGGCACTCTTGTTGCAGTCTGTAGCACTGGACAGTTTCCCATGTTATTACAGTTAGAGAACCATATATCAATGCCACCACAACAAAAATCCAATTCTAGAACAACATTAAGCACTACATGTCCTTTTAAGTCCAGCAAAATAACCACTTATACAGGAGATGGAGGTGATTTCATGAGTGTGGCTTCTGCCAGAAGGGGGTCAGGTCCCCTGACACAGAAGGGTTTTACTGGATAAATACACTAAATGAAAATAAAAACTAAATGGCATGCCACTAGATTATTTTTGCAAGAAAAGCAACAGGCTGGCATTGATAACTGGGTACAGGTCTTCCATCATTAAAGACTAAAATTTATTTCAAGATACAGATGCTCAGTGATTAGCACTGATGCCTTGAACTGCTGAGATCATGTTCCACCATGCTACTACATGATGCACTTAATGAAGTATGTGTGCTTTCTCTGTGTTTGTTTCCTATATGTGCTCCAGGTTCCTCTTATGATATAAAAGTGTGCTGTTATGGTTAACATTCTACACACATTATTTTATTTATTTATTATTTATTTAGGTTTTCATTAGACACAGGATAGTTAAATCACTTATCAATCTTAGATGTGTGTGTGTGTGTGTGTGTGTGTGTGTGTTTGTGTGTGCGTGCGCGCGTGTGTATATTTGTTTTTCTTTTTTTTCCAGTAGAGGCTTTGGAGAAAAAGCAGGAGTCTGAAAGAATTGGATTGAGATAGAGATAGTGAAGGAGATCAAGGACACATAGCCCTCAATCTCCCTCGCCACTGCTACCTGGCACTTATTAATGAACACAAAAATTACCAGCACTGGCCGCTTTCATGAACATTCACAAATAAAAGTGAACGTGTTATTCTGTTTACTATCCCTTCAGTTATGAATACACACAGCAGTGCCCAGTACTGAGCACTCCACTCCAGCGTTCATTCAGGAAACTGAAAGGATCGGTAAACATGAGACATGTTTACCAATCCTCTGCCCGCCATCCCAAATGGATCAGCTCCTCCCTGTGTAACAGACTTACCCGTCCACGGTCCAGCGCTGTGTGGAGGGGACGCGCACGGCCAGCTCGGCTTCAGGCTCCTCCCATTCAGGGCCGTCCAGGACGGCAGCCAGCTCCTCCCATTCAGGGCCGTCCAGGACGGCAGCCAGCTCCTCCCATTCAGGGCCGTCCAGGACGGCAGCCAGCTCCTCCCATTCAGGGCCGTCCAGGACGGCAGCCAGCTCCTCCCCTTCACGCTCGGCGAGGAGGGATTTAAGGGAGCAGATTTGGCTGTTCAGCGTCCGACCGTTGTGAACGGTGCACGCCGAACATCCCATAGGAGTTACTGCTTCTAGCATCCTGCACCACGAGACCCAACAGTGGACCCCACAACCGCAAGTAGCCAAGCAAACCACATTGTAGTGAGGGGTCTTGCTGCCACAGACGTATTGCTCATACTGGGAGATCTGTGAAGGTTTAATTGTACTGCTGTGCTGGAGGACTTGCTGTACAGGTGGGGAGTGTTGATTCAGCCAAGGTCTGCCTTGACTCTCCTGCTGCTGACTGTTAACCCGCTCTATGCTGGTGACTTCCGAGGGAGCTGTGTCTGTGCCTGTTAGGTTATAACCTGAACCTGGGACTTGATCTGGGAAAAATCTCTATACTCATATGTATTGTATGAACCTGTGGAAGTGACTTTGTGTTGATCTATGTAGTGATACCTTGCTGTGAATGCTAACAGGACTCAGGGGATCTGCAGAACTTAGTTCATCCTAGCTTGTGGAGGATTAACCAGAGACGCATGTTGTACACACCTGCCCTAAACCTACTATACATATGAACACAATAGGTTGCCCAAGTGACGGGGGATGATGTGACTGACTCCAAACCCTCCATTAACCACTGCATGGAGTGTGAAGGAAGGAGTCGTAACTGAGCCCCGCCAATACATTAACTACCTCCGCAGTTGAGTGTCCAGACATAAACACACGGGTCGTTACACCCTGCTGTGTGCCTGCAACCCACTGTCTCTGCCAGGAGAGGTGGAAGTAGAGCAGTGGGGATCAGAGAGTATACAGAGATAGCAGGAGGGAATCAGATTGTAACATCGTTGGGGAGGATCAGTGACAGGCAAGGCACAGTAGGTGGTGGTAAAAGGGGGGAATGATAGTTATGTTTTGGCATAAATGGCTGCAATAAGCACCTTATCAACATGACAATCACAGTTATTAGCCAGAAGAATCTAGGGGATACTTTTATTATAAGTTCATGGTTGCTGAACTGATCATGAGCTTATAGCAGAAAGGAATGCAGACACCATAGGATTTACTGATCTGGCCAGCTGAAAGTGATTCTGTTCCACCATAAGCCTTGCATCAGTGGCAGCAAAAGGGTTAAAGCATGGTCACAGATGTGTCCATGCGCAACTAGACTGTAAAAATCACATTTTACAATATATATTTTGTGTGGGAAAAATAGTTATGTCTCCTACATTGTCGTTCTATAAAACACACTGCCCTGTTGAACCCTCATTAAAACAATGATTCTTAAAAGAGTTTGCTGTTTAAAGCTATCAAACTTAGTGTAGATGAAAGGCAAGATTTAAATTACAGAGGGGATTCTGGACTGGAGATGACTGTCAGAAACGTAAAACAATAGCCACAATATACTACATGGTAACAAAAAAAAAAAAAAATCAATTGAATAGTCACCCGGTTTCCTATTTACTACTATTGTAGATTAGTCATTATTTTAACAAAGTTTTATGAGCTTTTTGTCAGGTATTTTAGGTTTAAGAAACTGTGAGGTTTCAGGTATAGTGCTTCTCAATACTCTCTTAATCAGTAATTAAGCAGATCTAACATTTGTACACGTAATGGGTAATGCCATAGATGGAAAAGCACTATGAATCAATGCTTGCACCAAGGTTTCATAGAGTTGTTCTTACATCCTATCTGTTCGATTAGGTTATCCCAGACTAGGCAGTAAAGGTGTCTATAGACTTTATATGACAGTTTCTTGATCCAGCCAACGTTTATGGGTCAGCCCTGATAAAAAAAATTATTGCACAGTAACTACTGTTTTCCCGGGTGCTGAGACTGATCCACACAGTGTAAGAGTTCTCAATCATGCAGGCATATTGAACATTTACTAATGTTGATAGCCAGCTTTAGGCTAGGGTTACTCAGATGATTTAATCACTTGCTACCAAGAGACTTAACCATTCTTTGACAATTATGTCATTGGCAGCAACCTGATTTTAGTGTGACATAAATGAGGCTTCTGCCTCATGGTTAAATTGTTTAGTAGCAAGAGATTACAATCACCCTTGTAGTCTTAGCCCAATAGCTGAATTTCCAACCGGTATACAAAAGAATGATATGTTTAATGCCACCGTGCAAATACAAACTTTAGCTTTGGCATAGATGTGTAAAACATTTAATTTTGTAGTCTTGGGACATCTGAAATATCTTTAAAAATGTAGTCTACAACCAGCTAGAATACTTGTAATTAAAAATCAAAGGTCATCATGCTTGGCTTCAGCTGCAATAGTTGAGATAAGCCATGCAAATACTTATTGGGTGAGTGGACTGTTTTGTTGACAGACAGTTTTCCACCATTTGTTCATTAGTGTCACACCAAAGCAAAATGCTATTGTCCCCCACCATGATTTGGAGAACTGAGTGGTAAGTAGCTACTTTAGCATTATAGATCTGGAGCATTTTGGAATTTGGCTTAAGTGCCTTAGGCAACTAGCCAAGCCAATCAGTGTTGCAAATTTACTGTAAGAAGAGAGGCATGCTGTCGTAATCACACCCTTGTGTATTTTTCTGTGGGGTCTCATTATAATGGTTATTAAAAAGGGGATATGTGGCAGTTGTTTCAGACCACAACCTACAGGTCTAATGGACTGAATTAATCTAATTGCTTAGTACACAGGTGGGTGCTTGGCAGGTGAGATATAGGGACACTTTGGCCCAAATGTATGAAATTCTTGGCCCGCAGTTCAATATAGATTTGTATTGTTTCCCCAAGAGGTTTTTTTTCTTTTCTGGATAGCGGTGTGAGCATTAGCAGATAGTTGCCTAACCACCATATCAATTCCCGGTAAATGTGTACAACTAAGCACCCAAGTCCAGGTCCATGTCCTAATAATTTGAGGCTGATAGCAAAGGAGGGGGAACAATACAAGAAAGATCTCCAGTGAATTTGTGTTCACAGTAAGTTCCATATTATTGCAACAGTAATATGATATTTTATGCCATTCACTATGCAAAGTCAGTAGCAAAAACCTTTCCCAGTTGACCCTTCAGAAAGACAGACAGGTCACTCAGTATGCTAACAGCATATCAAGCAGATTGCTATCTTTCTAGCGCCAGCTACCTGTTTCATACCAGGACTCCTCATGGGTGTCCATGGACATGTAACAGAAGACAGCAGTAGCAGTGATTAGCATGCTGCCTGGGTTGCTTAGCATGCTGGATAGGTTCAATGTAAAGACAAGAGTTATCAAGGTTACTTTATTATAACTAAACTTTGCTCTGTTAAATTTGCATGCTGAAACATATAACAAAGAGGTTTTCAAGGCTAAATTACATTTTGATCAGTGTTTCAGACTGCCCTGTGTAGTATTACAAAAAGGTCTTCCTACACAACTCTTCTGTTCCACCAGGAGCTAGAAATGACATTCATATCCTTTTGCTGAAACTTTCTTTAGGTAATATATGATATTTCTGCTTGCCAGTTTTATATAATGATGCTTTGTGAGCACTGTTATATCTGAAAAAGTTTGGACATCAATTCAGCAAGTAAAAGTAAACAGGAGCATGTGGGAAATGTAGCCCACTTGTTACTTACACTAAGAGGTTTAACATAACAAGACCACTAGTAAAAATAAACATATAACACTGGTTGCACAAATGAAAATAATTCCCTTGTGTTAATCATCAATGAAGGCATTACGCATATTTTGAGAGTCATAAGACCACTCCCACTTTAAAATAAATCAAATCAGGGAGTAATTGGGTTTGATCTGAAAAATATAAATTATGGTTGCTAAGAAACAATGCTATGACCTGCATCCTATGTCTCATTTTAAAACTGGAACTCACAACTATTAAAATATCCCCCTGAAATTAAGCATTTCTTATACTAGCAAATTCTGTTTAACCTAAAGTTGTTTTTTTTTCTTTAATGAAACAGTAAACCTTGGCTGTAAGATGAAACATATGTTGGGATCCACCATTCCATGACCTCAAAACAAGAGCCTGTTGATTTATTCATTATTTTATGTAGTTATGAAGTTGTAGCTTTCACAGTTTGAGATACAGTGTTTGCATTGTAGTTATATACATCTAAATGTATGTGGAAGTTTCATTTCTAAAATGTATACCCTAATCCAAATGCTTCCATTCAGGAAATCCCCTCCTGATGTCTAAAGAAACTGTAGTACCTTCACCCTACTGTTGCTACATTGGCTTCCAGAGTGGGTCAAGCCACACATTAAAGGTTATTTTATCATAATGCAAAAGCTTACTATCATGTTTGTCCCACAGCATTACTGCACCTGAAACCAGTCCTGTCCTGGCTAGTTGTAAAAGAAGCAGATTTGAGGGACACCAATCTGTTGCTACACTTACAGGGCTGTACCAATTTTAATGAATTGTCATGTGAAAAGTGCAATAACCCATAGCAACCAAACAGCTTTCAGATTAGTGTTCACAGTTAAAGAAACTTTCTATAAACTACTGACCTTTTACTTCCTAGGTATACTTTATACCTTGATAAAGTAAATGAGATAGTGAGCTGGATTAGTGTTTAGTGTATTTCTTTTGGTTAAAATCTTAAAAATGGCCACAATTTATGCACATTTGTAAAAGACTGTAAAATAAAAGATTTTCTAAATATACAGTGCGGCCAAATTGGCATAACACCTACTTTATATTTGTTACATGTTTCCATCCACATCGCATATATTTATAAATATATAGCACATATCTAAAAAATTGCTGCTTACCTTTTTTAAGTGCTTTTTACATGCTTAAAAACCTAACTATTTCCCCCCTATGCAATGTTAAGGAATGGACTATAGAGTTAATGTTTATCATATTTAACTGTACTGGCAGCCCCATTATCAGTTGAACCCAAGATGTTAACACTATCTATACTAACAAAGGGTTAAAGATCTCAAGGCTTGTGCTGTTGACCATACATGGAACAATGTGGTCTTTCAATACAACTATTGAGTCAATTGAATTAACATTTATATAGTACTAATTTGCGCCAAATGCAACTTTCAACTAATAAACAGTTGTTTTCATAGAAAACAACATGATCAGTCCTTCTGGAAATGAATTATATGATTGAATGAAAACATATTGATCTTTTTCTTTGTTCCATCAAACAATTGTGATTGAAGGATCATTTTAAACAATCAAATCTGTGATCAGCAGAAGTGGTTTTAGTGGTGAGCGGTGTTCATAATCTATTATCAATTGATCATTTATTGCTGCATGTATGGATATGAGAAGATGTATTTTTCTTAAGCTTACTGGTCCTTTAATAAATTCTTTTTTTTTCCAGTTCATGATATTAAAATTCTGCACATACAATAACCCCAACAGATGTCTAAGCTGCTCATGTGACAACTCTTATCAGAACATGATGCCCGCTGAACAAATAAAGACAATATTTAAACTTGACACTTTTATTATATGGCTTTAAGCAATGCATTATGTAAAACAGAGTGGTGTTCCTGTGTAATGTCCGCATTATAACAATATATTTGTGTATTTAGGAAAGTATTAGAACATCACAGGCACATATATGGTTACCTGGAGTGCCAGTGAATGCCATCGTTGACGGATGTTTGTTTGCTTACTATGACACCCCTGTGGTTATCAAAATGCTCACAACGCATCATTCCTGCTGTGATGTTATGGACTTGATTGAGCTGTGATTGTCCTCCTTGTCCTTCATATGTTACTTTATAAAAAAATGTTTATTAAGTTTTTTGACTGTTTGGTGTGTTTCTAACATTAAAGGAATGAAACCTCATCATTTCTGAACCCACACTAGAAAGCAAAGTGTATCTTAGGCACAGTTCTGTGAAAGCTGTTATTTCTCTTTACAGGAACCTGTCAGAAGAGATATAAATGATCTACCACTGCTCAGGACATGCGCTCAGGTTTGCCATCCTTGGCCTTGCCACATAGATTAGTAAGTCAGTAACCTGGAACAAGCATGCAGCCAGTTAATCAAAGGAACATCTGATATGCACATAGGTGTACTGCATTAGTGAGTTACCAAGTAGTAAAACAAGGATGAGGATGACAAGTCACCTATAAAAACAATCTCAAGTCAAAGTCACTGCGCTAAAAAACTTACAACTTATACATAAATATACAAAAACAATAAAGTGCCTAGTGATAGCCCCAACATACAGTAATATGCAACCTCCCCTATAGTTAAATTCAATACAATCTCAAAACTACATGTACAATGTGTTGTGATCCAGATCACATGTGCAACTCCACAACTTGGTCTAAAAAAAAAAGGGCTCTTTAAGAGGATATGTCAGCAATATATAAAGTGCAAATGTTCAACATTCCAAAAAGGTATTTCTTAGTGTGATATCCTTAGTGTTTCTGTGTATTCAATACACTCACCAGACTCCTTTGACCACTATTAAATGGTCAAACTGCACTCAGATTCAAATCCTTAGCGAGCCGCTCTCCCAGGAGAGCTGATGGCAACCTCCGTTGCAGTCAATATCTCCTTTTCAGTTTGCTGGGTTTTTTTAAAACCTGTTGGTGGGTTCAAGTTGTTCCAATTCCTGGCAATCCACCTTCTAAATGGCCAATATTAGCCTCCTCCACACATTTCTCCTTGTAGTTCATTCAGTGCCCCATGGAAAAAAATGTAGATACCACATAGTGTGAAATCCTTAAAAACGTTTAATCATAGATTTTTTAAAAACTTACATTCAAGGCTTAATAGGCAGAGCTGTAACATTCCTCCACTGGCAAACAGCTTCTCCCCCAGTGATCAGCTTGATGACATCAGCGTGTTAACTCCTCCTTGACATGTTTCATCATGAAGACTTTTTCAAAAGGTGAAAAAATCTTCATGACGAAACATCAAAAGGTGAAAAAGTCTTCATGACGAAACATGTCAAGGAGGAGTTAACACACTGATGTCATCAAGCTGATCACTGGGGGAGAAGCTGTTTGCCAGTGGAGGAATTATACAGCTCTGCCTATGAAGCCTTGAATGTAAGTTTTTTTTTCAAAAGGTGAGAAAAGGTGAAAAAGTCTTCATGACGAAACATGTCAAGGAGGAGTTAACTCGCTGATGTCATCAAGCTGATCACTGGGGGAGAAAATGTTTTTTGAATTTTTTTATTGTTACTTTAATTTTTTTTTTTAAATTTCACACCTAGCTTTATTGCTATCACATAAGGGGCTAACAAGTCCGCTATGTAATATCAAATATAATGTGACAGGTCCTCTTTATGGAGACATCAGGGGTCTTGCAGACCCCTAGTGTCACCTACGGACCCCAAAGAAGGTGATGAAGCCGAGATCTGCTTCACCAGCTTCTTCTTCTGCCTCTAGGAGAATGTGCCCAGTGACACCAGAAGTGATGAAATGCACCTCACTTCCGATGTCCAGTGATTGGAGGAGAGATCCGTGGCTAGAAGCTGCTGATCTCTCCTCTGATCTGTCAGGGGAGACCCTCCACGCCGGTCCCGGGCTCACACGAGGGACAGATGAGCTCAGGAATCTAACGGCAGCACCGGCAGCTGCAGAGGGGGACACAGCACCGTATTGTACAAGCGATCCGGCTTCTATACAGACGCCGGATCGCTTGTATTTAAACAGCAATCATGGTTAAAAAATAAAACCACACACATAATGAAACACACATATCCCACACTCATTCAAAAACACATACATAGCTTCATTAAAAAAAAAATGACACACACTCATTAAAAAACACACAATAAAACACACTCTCACAACTAATAATAGTTAATTAAAAAATGTCCCCCTCTCCTGCTTACCTGTTTTGCAGGAAGGGGGGCTGCATCCCTGGGCTTCAGTGAAGATTCAGTGTGCTCTGCACTCTGGCTGGTGCAGACATACTAATCGCTCCCTGCATGTTCGCAGAGGCACCACGAGGGAGCAATCAGTATGGTCTGCATCAGCAAGAGATGCAGATCATACTGATTCCCCATCTGGGAATGGTTTTCATTTAATATATTGCCGTTTTGGCAATATATTGAATGGGATGTGGGCACTTACCAGGTTTAAAGATGGCCTCCGCTACTCGTGGCGGCCATCTTTAAAAACCTAATGTGCAGTGGACACAGGGGGGACAACGGAGGCTCGCACAGCATCCGAGGTTACGATGTGGAGTGTGCGGGCCCCGGCTTCCTCCGGTGCTGCGGGGCCCGGCCGCCTTCAGTCACCTGTACGGCCGTCACCGAGGTAAGGTTTGCGGGCCCCTGAGGCTGGGCGGGCCCCTTACTTGAGTATCGGCCGTACCCCACTGACGCCGGCCCTGGCCATCAGCTGTCCTTGGAGAGCGGCTCGCTAAGGATTTGAATCTTGAGTGCAGTTTGACCATTTAATAGTGGTCAAAGGAGTCTGGTGAGTGTATTGATTACACAGAAACACTAAGGATATCACACTAAGAAATACCTTTTTGGAATGTTGAACATTTGCACTTTATATATTGCTGACATATCCTCTTAAAGAGCCCTTTTTTTTTTAGACCAAGTTGTGGAGTTGCACATGTGATCTGGATCACAACACATTGTACATGTAGTTTTGAGATTGTATTGAATTTAACTATAGGGGAGGTTGCATATTACTGTATGTTGGGGCTATCACTAGGCACTTTATTGTTTTTGTATATTTATGTATAAGTTGTAAGTTTTTTAGTGCAGTGACTTTGTCTCGAGATTGTAAAGAGTGACTTTAGGATTCACTTGTTTTCCCTGCTGCTGACACATTGCATAGAAAGGAAACACCAAAACCGCGGATTTTACACACAATTGCAACCTATAAAAACAAGTCTTCAGTGCCTGCACCTAAATTTCTATCTCAACAGGCTTTTTTTTTTATATACTTCTGTAAACTGAAAACAATGGCATTTAAACTATAGGTTTAGTTTAGAACTAGATATTTGCAGCCACCAGCCCTTTCACCTTTTCTAGGCTAACCCCCTCTGAAAAACAGGTGCCTACATACTTCTTTCTGAGAGTGATGGACTCTAACTGTGTTTACATTGGACAGAGGTACCTAGGCACATGGGTGTGGGTTTGGCTTAGAATTGGTTAGTAAAAGATGGAAGAAAGAATGAGAAAATTTGAATTCCAAACTTAACTAGTACTTTAGACTGACAGAAGGGCATGGCCTACTTGTTGAGCTTTTCTAAGTTTGATCTGTGTTTGGCTGCCCAATCTACATCCCTGTACTTACCAGTATCAATAATATCTCAATAACCATGATTCTGAGTTTGTGAACATGTGTTCAAAAGATATAGCACTGTTCTCTTTTTGAGGCCCCTGCAGACTCATTCACTCGCACTGGACCAGTCAAGGATTATATTAAGGGAAGAATAACTCCGGGGGCCATGGTGATGCTCAAAGTTCTTGATTTGAATACTGTTTATTGTAAGTCAATTTCAACTTTTTTAATCTTTCCACTTTTTTCACAAGAAGATCAGCAATGACAGCCTTCATATTCCTCTGAGTAATGTTTAATTTTAAGGTTATCAATCAATCACAAACAGTATGCATGCATACTTTCTGTACCTGGAAGCATCATTTTCATATTTTCTGTCATCATCACAAGCCAAAATGTAAACTTTGCCTTCCAGATCCATCAGAAATGCTTTATAAACATGTCAGAAGAAAAACACAAATGCCTATGTACACTGACCTTATGCATGATCCAACTAAACTGGTAAGGGGCCCATAATTTGGAAACAGCCCAGGGCCCAAAGGCACAGTTAATCAGCCACTGCACTGGACCATGACAGAAAGGAAAGAATGGCTGGTACACCAGTTTGGGTGTGCAGACTGGATCGCAAAGAGTAACTGACAAACAAAACAGAAGACAGTGCAGCTTAAAGCAACACGTCTGTCAAAACTCAAACTTTTGTACATTATTGGCAATTTACAAAAGAATTTGTTTGGAATGGAGAAAAAAAAAAGATTTTTGGTTTTCCAGAGTTCAGCTGGATTGGCTTGTGTAAAATTCATAAACAAATATGTAAATGTTTTGGCAAATCTTTTCCAACACTCAATTTACTTCCTATCCAGGTATCCCACAAAAAAAATGACTAACATATGTGTTTCTGTTGCCCTTTTTCATTTCCAATGGCAAAGCAAAAGGCTGCACAGCAAAGTTACATTTATGTTGAATATTACAATGTCTGTACTGGAGTGGATATTCACATACATGGCTATAGACATCAGTTACAGATCTTTCACAAATATAATGCAACTGTTTTTTAGGCATCATTGCCCTTTAAGCGTGATTAATAATGTAGTACAGCCTCACAGTGGACCCTCTTACTTGTTTTTAGAATGAGTCTACTAAGCTTGAATAGCTATTTCTTTGAAAAGCTGTTAGCTTGAATAGCACTGTTCCTGCAGACTGTACTTCCAGTTCAGTGACATCACCTTCTCCAAACAATCCCACTACACAGCCAGAGCACATACCACAACAGCCAAAAAAGACCATTACAATAGTAAAAGTAACGCAATTAATAATTTCAGTCATTCTAATGCAGTAAGTCATGAATAGTTTTCTCTGTTTAGAACAAAAAATATATACAGAGCTAGAAACGACTTCCCAAATCCTTCAAAGCACTCCCACCTTTTTACCACTCCCTTATCTGTTAAATGCATATACACTGTCTCAAAATAAAGGTTGAATGTATTAAACAATCCAATTCAGTTTAAATGGTAAAGAAGAAGGAAGGGAAATTGTATTGTATTTTATTAATTATATATTTACATTCTTTCTTTCCACATGTACGTAATATTTGAATGATTTAAAAATAAAAGTTTAATTACATGACAATAATAATTATTATTTGTATTATTACTTTTACTAGTATTATATAAACACATCAAAACCAACATCGAGCCATGTGAGCAACATATCATGAGTTTGCCTCACCTATTTATAAACAAAGTGCAATGCAGAAAGTGTGGTAATCCATCATGAACAAATAGAATTTACTTTACTGGACTCACATCTGCACATGATAACTGTTTGCTATGGGCGCTGCTTTTACACTTCGGGCTTCCTGCTTGTAAGTATAGACTTTGCTTCTAGTTCTCCTCCAATTATTTAAAATGATCCCATTGGCCTCCATTTAAAATTAGTATTATAGTTTACATAGTAATTAGGTTGAATACAGACACAGGTCCATCAAGTTCAATCTTTGTGTGTCTGTGTGTGATTGTGCATGTGTGTGCATATGTGTGTCTGTGTGGTCCAGTTTTAAAGAGTACTTGTACCCCTGTATGTTATGGTCTGTGAGGAAGGTATCTAAATTATTTTTGAATGAATCAATATTCTCTGCCGACACCACTGCTTGTGGCAGAGAGTTCCTAAATGTAACGCTCGAACTGAAAAGAATCCCCTACGCCCTTTGTGATTAAATCTTTTCTCCACCAATTTTAGGTGGAGAATTATCTTCAACATTTGTAGCTTGGATAGGACTGGCCACACAGAGGGCCACTTTGATGCAGCTGGCTAGCTGAGAATGTATGATTTGGTATAGAACAATCCCTATTTTAGCTAGATGTGCATTTAAGGGATGTTAAATATATATGAGGGAATATACTGTATATTGTGGACATGGAAGATAAGCCGTTTTGTGGAGTTCCAATGCCCATTTCCTAGTGTTCTTTTTACCAGTTACAGCAGCTGTGTATTAATAACATCAATGATTGACTTTCAGGGGAAAATTCCCAAACCCCCTTTTATCACAGCATTAATCAGCAAAGTTAACACATTCAGAGTAATATAGTGCTGATTCTCTCAGCAGCACAGTATGTTGGTAACACTACAAGAGCGGAGTGCCTTATTACATTACTGACTCAATAGCATTATGGTGTGTACAGAACAAGTGACAGATACCCTCAGCATACTAAGTTATAGTCAAGTCACAAGGGGAACTGTGCCGAGAACATGCTGATTCCACCAGTTCCTAGTCAATCCACAGCATCTGCAAGGTTCTTTGTTAAATTCTCAAATTATATTAAACATCCAATTCCAATGACACATTTACCCTCCAGTTTGACAGCGTGCTCAAGTCATAAAATATGTAACTGGCTGACTATCATAACAATGGCAGCAATTACGGTAAAGATAAAGGTCACTCTGCTGCCTAGACATGGAATAGGCAGCCATTTTGTCTACTGGGGACGTTATCAAAAGAATATTGAACTATCACTAACGGGTGAAAGACACAACTGCAATGTCCTTGACTTTATTAGTATGGCAAATTCCATGTAGTAGCATACACATTGCTTGCATCTCCCTTATTTTGCTTGTGACAAACTCTCAGCAGATGCCAAGTACACGTGTATCTGAGTTCAAGCCACATGATATACCTCTTGCTGTGCCAATAGCAAGCAAGTGAAATGTATTTCCCATTAATCAGACTTTAGAGAAGCAAAATCTGACTAGCTGATAGGAGTTGCTATACGGTGGACATTATTTACAACTGCTCTGTGCAGTAAGTTACTGAATGTGCCTGCGAGTGTTCATTTCATACAAACTGTGTAAAGGAGGGTAGTCTTTGCCTTTGTGCATTTTAAGTAAGATGCTTAGCTAGCTATTGGAAAAAAGCACACCTTAAATTATTATTTCATATCATTGGTTTGTGTACTGACTGCCAGAGAAACAAGAAGCCTATAGCAGATAAATACATTTAAATGGCATTACATCTAAGCACCCAATTAACAGTATATGAGCAGGTATAAGTAGTGCCGACTAATAAAGCGTTCCTTGTTTCAGCTTTGCAAGATCGGAGTGTTTTCTGAAGTCTCTCTTTGTATTACTTAAACATTTTCTATTTTCATACAGGCACAGAAGCTTTAATCATTTCTTCTATATACATATATCTTTAAATTCTTTATCATACAAAATATGCTGGAGTCCCATTAATTTATTAATACTCTTAGGCCTCACACCTTATTGCCCTCCTGCTTAGATCATCTAGATCAGGACTGCCCAACTGCAACTGTCAAGGTCCACATTTAAGCCATGACTTTGCATTACACATAGTCTTATGGCTTTCTGACCTATTTATGACAAGGTATTAATAAATATAAATAAATGGTAATAGGTTCATGGCCCTCAAGGACCAAACTTGAAATCACAGATTTGGATAACGACTTAACATTTCCTGTCTGTTATTCTGTTTTGGTATTACAGAAGCACAGAAGTACAGAAGCTAGCTATATAGTCTTGACAACACTTGAAATAAAGAATAAGCTATGGGTATGAAGGCTAATATGTAATGTTTTCATAGTGAAAGGATGGCACTTAGTACAGCTTAGCTGAATGAAACATGAAGTAACCCATTAGATGTGCAAAATGAACTTTGCAAAGTAGCTCACAATTGGAAACAGGATTATCACAGAATAGGTTTTTGGAGAGATTCGTTTAATGAGTAGCTCACCTATGTAACATTTCATTGAAAAGAAAACTCGGATGACTGTACATGCGTTTCTTTCACCTGCTTGATTTCCACTAGACCACAAGTTTAAGAATGAATAGTGTTTATGTAATCTGCTTTGGCTGTATGCAACTAATATACAGCATTACTCTACGCTGATAATGCAGCACAATTACTCATTACCTATATACCTGTTAATGTCCATGTTTTTACTGATTGCCTTAAAGAACTGATGTTCTAACATCTGATATATACACGATCCTATTCCGTCAAAACAATACACATGTTATATCATACTGTGCTTTTTAATGTGATTTATCAGTTTCAATTCGATTGTTGAAGATTATATACTCAAGGACTTTGTAATTATTGATAAATGAAGAAAATATGCAGACTCTAGCCTATATTTAACATAATGTAGCAAAAAAAAACTATATGAAGTGAGTTTGGGCAAAAAAATTAAATAAATTAAAATTATATTTTGTCTGATTTTAAAAAACAACATAGAAGCCGTCACTGATATTTCCATTCTGTGGGTTATACAGCAGAAGCAAGGCAGTGTAGTTAATGCACAGTGTACGAGGAATCTTATTAATTTATAATTTATGTTCACTGTGAATATAAATTATTTTCATGATGGGTACACTTACTCAATACATGAGCTAGGAAATGATTGCTGATTTAATATTATGTGTGCACTGTACTTTACATAAACCCAATAGTGCTCTTCTAAACCTTCTTTTCCCAGGTCTGTACAACGTATTCGGGGCACTTTTCAAATAGAGTACATGTATCACACATTCATCCCCGGCCATAGTACTTAATTTATGGGGATTTAGATGTAACATTGCAAGGTTTTAAAGTACAGAATGCAATCATAGGCAGGAACTATTATCATGGCATAAAGTTGTGTAGCACAGCCCTGTATGAAGCCCTGTATGAAGGACCAGCTCTCAACAACACATTTTAGAAACAACATTTTAGTTGCCAGTGTAAAAAGAAAAACAGGTTTTAATAGAGTGACTTGGCAAAGAAAATAAAAACTCACAATCACCAGTCATGTAGAGAATGGATGCTTATAATGCTTCTTATAATGATAAACCTAAGTTCTAGCTTAGTGCATTGAATGTCTTGTTGTAGTATACTCCATAAATCTGCAAGTCTTCCTGTTTTAGTGGTATCGTACTTAGATTCGAATAACCTTGGACTCTGAAAAGCTAGTGGTCAAGCCACATTGATCATATTGCATTAAATTTGACACTGAGTCCTGGTTACAAAGGCACCTTTTATGCAATATATGGATTTTTCAGCTGGTACTGCCCTGTGGGCCTCATATATATTGTTTGATCTACTCCATTTTTATGCTAAGGAGTTAATACCTATCTTATTAGCATGCACATCTAGTACCCTGTGATACCCTGTTAGTGTGAATAATTCACTATTTATAATAGGATATGGAGCAGGCTCTTAACTCTTTATTCCCAGTGGCTTATGGACCCTGTACACAGACAATCATACTTCATCGCAACAAAAGTAAATTGCTTTTCATTACATTTTGAATCTAGAAAACAAAATACAGTAATGCAAATTCAAAGGCTTTGTGCAGTGCCAGAACCCCTAGCAACCTGACTTCATTCTTCTGATCAGACTATAGTGAACTGTGATTTGACTAGCTGCTATTGGTTGGCACAGTTTGCACACTGTCCCTGCACTTTGCACTACCTGTGACTGCGATTTGACTATCTAGGCTGCATGTGGAATGTGACAAATAATGAACATTTAACTATTTAAATTCATTGCTGACAATAAAAGACATCACACTACAACAGACTACACTGAGGCTAACTTTGAAAGCTGCAGTAAAGTGGCTATCAAGATAACCTTTTTTCAATTTCCCAGTACCGGTTAGAGAATGGAGGGATA
Source organism: Nanorana parkeri (assembly GCF_000935625.1). Lineage (NCBI taxonomy): Eukaryota > Metazoa > Chordata > Amphibia > Anura > Dicroglossidae > Nanorana > Nanorana parkeri. Next base: position 2,543,213 of record NW_017306303.1, read on the forward strand.
CATGGGGTTGCTATGAGCAACTGTATTTTTTTTTACCCTTTGCTCTAGTTTTCATTAATAAACTCCTGAGAGTCAATAAACTCCTGAGTGACAGGAAGAGCTGTCCACAGCGCAGAAAACAGACCAAGGTGCCCCCAGCAACCTGTGATTTCCTGCGCAGAGAAGATAAGAGGGCACCACACAGAGTTCTGCTTGTTGAACATACTGTGACCAGTGCCCAGCATATAATGCCATTTTCCCTGCAGCTCAGAGAAATCATCAACTGACTGCTGGTTGTAGGATAGAGAACAGACCTAAGCAAACAAGTACTTTTCCTGCACATGCCAATAAACCTGGGCTCAGCACTGTGTTTAGTCTGCGAGAAAGAAACAGCAACCCACACAATGAGTACTACTAAGCAGGAGGCTCGCTTTCCCACCTACTTCTTTCCTGCTCCAGATCTCAGTTTTCTTCTCAAACAAGTTTTGAACTGTTATCTACATTTTTTTTCCATCATACATTCTGAAAAACAAGGTATGGCCTGATCACAAGTCTCCCACGCTCCTCTCTGCATCTTCAGACCCCCCAGAAGTGTTTCCCACCTTGTCTGCCTTACCTTGTGCAGAATCCACTGGCAGAACATGGCAAATGCCCAGGTGAGGAGATCCATTGTCTTAGGAGAACTGGTCTCCACTTAGAGAAGAGAACGGTGTGGAATCTTCCTAGCTTAGGGCACAGTCACCTGTCCAGAAACTTTGCTTGGTCGGATCAGGAATAAAACCTTCCCCCATTGAACCAGCCACGCTGTCTGTCTATGGTGAAGGTGAGAAGAGGACAGGTAAGGTGTGGGGTGGCCGAGTTTTTTTCTTTGGAAAAGAGGGAGAGGTAGATGGAAAGACTGAGAACAAGGGGGGGAGTGTGAGATTACAGTGTTATCCACTTGCTTTGAGGATGTGGAAGTGTGATGTGTTACGGGAGAAAGTCCAAGGAACGAGTTTCAAGGTCCATTGCCACCCCCAGCCCCTCCAATGGTGGGAAAGAGAGACCCCCCTCCTTTCATCATTTCCTATTCCTCCAATCGTCCTCTCCCTGGAACTGCCTTGTCCTAGCCCCTTCATCCCTCCCATCTGATGCTCGGCTGTCTGAATACTGTCTCAGCAGAAGGCAGGCACTCTGCGATCCGGCTGTGGTGGAGATATAGAGCTGGGCTGAGACAGGAGAACATCTGATAGCAGCAGTCAGCGTTTTATCTGATTGTTACATGTACTACAACACCTCTCAGCATCAGAGCTCAGCACATGGCTGTCTCATCTGCCATCATTGCATTGCCCTTTGCCATTCACAATCCACATGGACCGTGCCATGATCGGCATATGAGCAGCGGACTGGCATCTGATGTCTCTGCTATACCTGAGAACGTGTTATCCATCCTTTACTATCTGAGCCAGTGCACGCTGCCAGTCTGTTATCCACCCTGCAAAATATAGCAGTGCCAGTCTGTTATCCACCCTGTAATGTATAGGAGTGCCAGTCTGTTATCCACCCTGTAATGTATAGCAGTGCCAGTCTGTTATCCACCCAGTAATATACAGCAGTGCCAGTCTGTTATCTAGCCTGTAATGTATAGCATTGGCAGTCTATTATCCACCCTGTAATATATGGTTTGCCAGTCTGTTATCCACCCTGTAATATATAGCAGTGCCAGTCTGTTATCCACCCTGTAATATATAGCAGTGCCAACCTGTTATCCACCCTGTGATATATAGCACTGCCAGTCTGTTATCCACCCTGTAATGTATAGTAGTGCCAGTCTGTTATCCACCCTGTAATATATAGCAGTGCCAGTCTGTTATCCACCCTGTAATATATAGCAGTGACCGTCCGGTATCTACCCTTTAATGTATAGCAATGCCAGTCTGTTATCCACCCTGTAATATATAGCAGTGCCAGTCTATTATCCACCCTGTAATATATAGCAGTGCCAGTCTGTTATTCACCCTATAATATATAGCAGTGCCAGTCTGTTATCCACCCTGTAATGTATTGCAGTGCCAGTCTGTTATCCACCCTGTAATGTATAGCAGTGCTAGTCTGTTACCCACCCTATAATGGATATCTGTGCTGGTGTACTCAATGGACAGTAGACATATACAGTACCATATAGGAAGATGGCAAGGCATGATCCCACAAGTGACAGACTACAGTAGACGTTTGGCCAGGGGTTGTGCCAGGTTCCATAGTGAAGTTGCCGCGCTCTCCTGTTGCACTGGCACTTCTCTTTGTGTCAGTCCCTGCATATTCATCTTTAGTTCCTGCATTAGCCACAATATCTTGCCATTAGTGCTGGAACGGCATAGAAATAAGTTTAGCTCCAGGCATGTACGGTATTGATCTCCAAACAAATGTGTTCATTCCTGATACAAGTATATGTTCTGTGTCAGATGAATGAATCGCACAGCCCGCAATGCTGCCTAATCTGTATCTGAAGATACCCAGCTGTCAGGCGCTCCGGCTCTCATCCTGAACTGTCCCTGTAGGGGATTCCAGCTCCACACTATCTTTATTATGACACAAGTCCCAATGAAAGGGCATATGTTGATCTTAGGCGGAATACAGTTTGTGCTGTTTATTTAGCGTGCCTTTGATTACTACTGTCCACTGGCAAATCATCAAGCCGTTTATGAATTGATGAGGCTCTATGAATTGATGTGATGTCTAAGGTAAGAGTAAAACAGAGGCACAGGGGGAGGCTGGGTACCTAGGATCTGATTCCCCAACTATGGCAGTGAGAATAAATGAACGGCTCTATCCATATTCTCTCTACACAGGCCAATTAAGTTGCACTGCGCCTCATGCATAATAAAACCTACATTTGCACAATGCTGATTTTTATTACCCAGAAAGGAGGCTTTTTTTCTAAGCTTAGAACTGTTACAGAGCTCCTGATGAATACACATTTGAAGTAATTATGAAGGCAAATTAGTCAATTTCACCTTCCATGAAAGAGTCATTGTGATTACAGAACTGGAATCAAGACTCAGAGACAAGTCGTCATATTGTATCTATTTTATCCTTGTTATCTCTGTGATCAAATTGTCATTGATTTAAAAGCTTTTCTCTGCTCCAGACCACAATGTTAATGGCGACAAAATAAAAATATTATAGATTGTTAGCTGTCTTCCTGTACAAGCAATCTGATATTTGCTTTGTGCTCAGAGCAGCATTAGAGGCGTCTTGTGTTTATTATTAGATGGGTGCTAATGAATTGTGCCTTGTGCGAGCCCTAGGAGCCTGAAAGTCCGTTCTACAAGTTGCTCTAAAGCCTATCAATAGGTTTGTGGCATGAGGGTTATAGTTACAATTATACAGATGGCTTGCTAATTGGCTTATGCACAAATGCTTTCGCTTATTATGGTTATTTGTCAGTGGATCAATTGGATATGAGGCTGCTCAGCAGGTGAACGTGTCTCTACAGCTACAGCAGCGCTACAGCCTTCAGCACCTTGGAGAGCGCATGTCACCCACAGGGCTTCATTCAGATAGTCTGAGATGGTAGTCAGCCGAATTCTGCTACCACTGGATACCCTGTACTCTCTCTGATTGGATCGCATACCTAAAAGGGCACTTGGTGTATTTATTTCATTTCATATCATTTCTTATATATTTTTATGTAAAATAAGCACATTTAGAGTTTGTATTTATGTGTTTTGTGTATTTATATCAACCTTATTCCCATTCAGATATATAGATAGTATCTTGTTATAAATTCTAGTAGCCATAGACAAAACTTGAGTTTTATGTTGAGGGAAGAAGAAAAGATAGAAAGGTAGGTTCAGGTTGCTATCCTTCCAACTTTCTCCTTTCCTCGGTGAGCATGAAACAGTTGAACAGAAGAGTTCTATTTTATTGTTTTACCACAGTCTTTAAGTGAGATTGTGTTCCAGGGAAACAGAAGAGTGCAACTGTACCTGAACTACTGTATATATATATATATATATACATA